>NC_046157.1:56112206-56412206 GCF_011064425.1 Rattus rattus | reverse complement strand
AGCTTTTACACCATTCTAGATACTTGCAGGAAATGAGGTCAGTTCTTAGATCAAAGACAAATCAAACAAGGCAATAAACAAAAAAAAAAAAAATCAAACAAGGTAGTAATCAAAGGAGGCAATAAACAAAGTCCCTTAGTCACTGAGTCTAGGGGTTATCAGGATGACCAAGATAAAAGGAAAGCCACACATTCCTCAGCTGTGTTTACCTTGAGCTTTGTATTAGCACAAATGTAAATTCTCTTATCTGAGTCAACTTTCTTGTTCCAGTCCAGTGATAAATGCTTGTCAAATTTCTAGAAGTGGCTCCAAAAGCTCTCCACACAGTGGTCTTCCTCCTATCTTTAAGATTAAGGGATAGTGTTATAAGACTGGTCTTTTAAAAAAAAAATATAGAATCTTTCCAATTCCCCAAACTTCAAAAGGCAGAAATGAGATCAACTTGAGTTATTTCTTGTGGTTAAATAAAAGCCAGCATTCCTCGGAACTTGTTAAGCCAGTGTCTTAGGGTTTTATTGCTGTGAAGGGACAGCATGGTCAAGGTAATTCTAATAATGGAAAACATTTAATTGGGGCTGGCTTATAGTTTTAGAGGTATGGTCTATTATCACGGTGGGAAGCATGGCAACATGCAGGCAAACATAGTTAGTGCTGGAGAAGCTGAGACCTCTACATCTTGATCCTAAGGCAGCCAGGAAAAGGCTCTCTGCCACACTGGGTGGAGCCTGAGCACGAAGGCCTCAAAGCCCACCTACACAGTGACCCAGTTCAACAATGAGGCCACACTTCTTAATAGTACCACTTCCTATGGCCAAGAATTTAAACACACGAATCTATCGTGGCCAAACCTGAGACCTCAAAGTCCACATCCACAGTGACACAATTCCTCCAACAAGGCCACACGTCCTAATAGTGCCAGTCCCGATGGCCAAGCATTCAAACAGAACAATCTATGGTGGCCAAACCTACTCAAACCACCACAGTTGGTTTCCTTCTACCAAAAGGAGTTTCCCTACCTCTGGCAGACTCTGTCTGTGGTGTCTATTAGCACATCAAAGCTCACGCTGGCCTCCAGCTTCCCTCAGTATCCCAAGTGCCCAGTAGACATTTCAAAGTCCTCCCAGCAGCCTCGCCCTTCTCACCCGCCCTTCCAGAGCCTCCCTCCAGCTCATGGCTTCTCTACCCTCAGCTTCTCCTTCTCCTTCTAACCTGCTCCGCCCACTGTGTTCCTGCTCCGCTCTGCTTCTCTCACTGTCTTCTCTGTTCTCTGTCCCTCCTTATTCCCCCACTCTCAAAGACTGCCCGCCATGTCCTGTCTGTCTGCTGGCCATGGTCAGCATAGTTTCCACTCTGGACTCTTCCGGATGCCTCTGGCTGTCCCTCTCATCTACAGGTAGACATTGTCTCTTTAGCCGTACTGTGGAGCAGTTGTGTCATCAGTTTATACGCTGGGAACCATCATGAGTGTTTTGCCACAGCTTATGAAAAGTGCATTGCAAAATGAGAATGGTGAGTAAACACAGGCGCACGCTTAGCATCAGAGTTTAATCTCTTCTGAGCTAAAAATGAAATGTCTATCTTAAATGGATATTCGCTTTGTTTTGACAAGTGCAAAAATCTGTTACTCGTATTCTATTATCGTCACTTCAAAAAGTTCCCACACTTTCCTTCTTAGCTCCTACTCGTCTCTAGGAGGCACTACTGCCCCACATGCACATTTGTGTGTTCTAGGACTTAATATGGTGCAAACCAAACAGGAAGGGCCTTTGCTTCCTTTCAGTATATGTTACTCGTTTGTATTTCTGTTTACATTTGTATTTCGTTCATTATATTTTACATTCTCTTATTTCTTGAGTGTGTGTGTGTGTGTGTGTGTGTGTGTGTGTGTGTGTGTGTGTGTGCACGTGCGCACATGCGCGGCATATATGTGTATCAGGGCTTGAGTGTGGAAGTCAGAAACACAGAACTTGCTGTTGGCGTCTCTAGGCTCTGCCAGGTGACCCTGACTCACTAAGGGGCTGCGCCCCCTCCTCACTTTTCTTGCTCTTGTTCCCTCACCGTCTTCCCCCTCTCTTTTCATTTCCCTCCCCGGCCTCCCTGTGTTCATGGCCAGCCTCTACTCCTCTATACTCTCTGTCCCCCTCTCTCTGTGTCCCTCTCACTGTCTGTCTGTCTGTCTGCCTGCCTGCCTTCCTTTCTCTGTCTCTACTACCCCCTCAACTCCCTTCCCCATACCCTAAATAAATGCTATTGTAAACTATACCTGTTGTGTGACTGCTACTTCAGGGGAAAGGACTGCCTCATCATGGGTCTTCAGAGACACCTCCTCTTCTCACACCGTACCGGGCCCCCACCAAACACATCCCTGGCCTCTTTTTCTTTTTCTTTTTTTTTTTTCTTTGGAGCTGGGGACCGAACCCAGGGCCTTGTGCTTGCTAGGCAAGCGCTCTACCACTGAGCTAAATCCCCAACCCCTCTTTTTCTTTTTATAAAACACAACACTTGGTTCTCTCCTTGTCTTTCTTTCCATTTTTTTTTTTTTTACTTGTTTTGGTTTTGGTTTTGTTTTAGAGCAGGGTTTCTCTTTGTAACAGCCCTGGCTCTCCTGGACCATGCTGCCCTTGAACTCCCTGAGATCCACCTACCTCTGCCTCCTGAGTGCTGGGGTCAAAGGTATGTACCACCACGGCCTGCTCTTGCTCCTTAGTTTCAAACTCAAGTCAGGGGCTGAGCAGCAAGCTCTGTAGCCTTCTGAAGCATCATAGGGGCCCCCCAGTGTAATACTGTAAAGATTTATCCCTGTTGCTGTTTTGCATAGTGGTGTTCCAGTGATATGACTTATTTTTCTTCTATTTTTGTTTTTAAGATGTGCTGTAGATCCAATCCCGGACAAAGTGCATGCTGACCAGGTGCCTTCCCATCCAGCTACAACTCCATTTATTTTCTATTTTTTAGTAATTTATTTATTTTTATGTTATATGCATTAATGTTTTCCCTGCATGCATATCTGTGTGAGTGAGCTGCCATGTGAGTCCTGGGAATTGAACTTGGGTCTTCTTGAAGAGCAGCCAATGCTCTTAACCACTGGCCCCTCGTTTTCTATTCTATTTTAAGGGAAACCGGTTGGTTCTCAGTATTTTAGCTATATGAACATTCTTTTTGTTTTTAATTTTTTAAAAAGATTTATTAATTATATATAAGTACACTGTAGTTGTTTGTCTTCAGACACACCAGAAGAGGGCGTCAGATCTCATTACAGATGGTTGTGAGCCACCATGTGGTTCCTGGGATTTAAACTCAGGACCTCTGGAAGAGCAATCAGTGCTCTTAACCACTGAGCCATCTCTCCAGTCGCCTATATGAACATTCTTCTACAGCACTTTGTTCTAATGAATACACTTTCTTAATACTTAAGCACTTAGTATGTTGCAGGCACCTCTAGTTATTAGAATTATAGAAAAATATGTATACTCTTCCCTATACATATGCGTATATACACAAATACTTACATCTCTATATTCTCCATTCATACATGGAAACATGAAAATCATGTGTCAAGATGAAGGTTAATTGGCAGAGATTTAAAATCAGATGAGAGTGACCTGGTGAAGGAGTTAGATAAGCCGCTTAGCTTCTATCATGAGTTTTAGGGAGTGGTCTAAGGCACCAACCACAGAAAAGTAAGAGATAGAAAAGGTCAAAGAAAGCTGGCAATACAGCCATGGGGAATGAGGGAGGAAAACCTTGTCACTGGGCTTTAAAAGCATTGAGCTTTGAATTGTCATCCCCAGCCAGGAAGTGGTCCACGTATTTAATCCCAGCTGTCAGCAGCAGGAGGCTGGCTGTGCCCTGCGAGTTCAAACCAGTCTGTTTTACATACTGAGTTTCAATCAGCCCTGTTACACAGTGAGCTCCCATCTCAAAGTAAGTAAATAAGATAGACCCCACACATTTTATCACCAGTAAAGAGCAAGAATGTTAGTTTTCCCCAAACTGTAAGTAAAAATTACACTGGCCAACTCGCCTACTTACTATGCTACTATCGTAATAAAGTTTTATCTGACAACTAGTAAGTTTCCTTTATAATCCTTTAGGTCTTAAGAAGTCCATATATCCCGAAATGAGCTCTAGCTGCACCGTGGAAGGATTTCTGGGGTTAGATAATAGCCAACATTCCTCAGGAACTTGAGGTTTCTTTCTTCCCCCAAAAGGACTCATGTCCCTTGCCTCTGGCAAAAGGGACATTTGATTCTTCATTGATATACACCCGTGGTTGTCTATCAAAATCCAGAACTAGTCTCTAGGCTCCCTCAGTCCCCATTCACAAGTATCGGTTACACATCTCAACGTCTTCACACTAGCCTTCAGGATCTTCTCTCATCAGTTTCCTGATTCCTGTTCTTTTTGTACCTCCTGTCCCTGCCTATTCTGACCTTTTTTTAAAATCATGCTATGTCTACTATTCTTTCCCACTCTCTTGCTTCCCTAACCCTGGCCTTTCTCTCTCTCTAGACTCTTCCAGATGCCTTTGAATAGTTTCTCTCTTATTCACAATAAAAGCCTTCCCCCTAACTGAACGGCAGTTTCAAGTGGTTTTTCTTTCTTTTCCTTTGTTTCTTTCTTTTAGAGATTTAATTTATTGTGTCTAAGTACACTGTAGCTGTCTTCAGACACAGCAGAAGCGGGCGTCAGATTCCATTACCGACGGTTGTGAGCCACCATGTGGTTGCTGAGACTTGAATTAAAAACCTCTGGAAGAGCAGTCTGTGCTCTTAACCGCTGAGCCATCTCTCCAGCCCAAGTCGTTCCTTTATGGCATCCACTCGCATACACAATCAACTGTTCTTTTACTGTGTTGCTTAGTTCTGCCTAATTTGCTACTGTGGTCCGCTTAATTCGCCGTACAAGAGACTTGTCACAAAGTGTGTAGTTGCCGTTTTTCATCAACGAACTGTAAATATTCAGGAGTTTACACTGTAACATTTCCCTTGAATTCCTGTCAGTTTTGGTAAGGTCAGCAAGGTGAAGGCTGGGGTTGGAAGAAAGGACACTCACTTTTAGAAGCGATTGGGACAGGATTAGGGAAAATGAGAGACGCTTATAAGTTGCTTTCTTGGCCATCCTGCAGAAATAACGTGTTTAAGAGAGGTAACCATGCAGGATTTTCGAAGCCATAGACCAGCTTCTGTTATCCACTCTCTAGGAAGATTTAAATAACTCCACAGTTGATACTGGAGCCGGGATCCCAGCCATCAGCGTACTACCCGCTGGAGGCCGAGCCATTTCCCACAATGCCGAGTTCCGGAAGTTGCCTCTCCTGGAGGGTGACTGGTTCCACCGCGTCGCTCTCTATTCGTCACCTGGAGGAAGCGGAGCTGGCGGCCGGCTCCGGGCCCGTCGCGGGAGGCAGTTATGGGCGCCGTCTCACCGGGTGAGTACCGGTCGCGTCCCTCGCCGTCTCTCCCTGCCTGTCGCGCCTCGGTCTCGTCTGCTGAGAATGCTGTCGGCTCCCGGGGCGGCCGGTGACATGGGGTGCCGGTGACCCGGGCCTGTGTACCCCAGCCTGCCCCGTGGGCGCCGAGCAGTTGGTGGGGTCCGCGGGCGCCGGGAAGACGGCTAAGTGGTTGGCGGACGAGCTCCGGAGAGCGCCCGGAGACACTGTGTGCTTTGTAAGCGCGGCTGTAAGTGCTTTGTCACCTATGGGTGACAGCCTACGTCCAAACTCGAAAGCCACGTTGTCGAGAGACCTACTGACAGGGTTTTTCCCCCTTTACGGATTCGTGTTGGCGTTGCTTAGGCAGAGGAAGACTGGGAGGGAAGAAAAGGAAAGTAGTTGGCTTAATTGGAGGCTGACAACTGGAGTTTTGGTTTCAGTGAAGGGAGCCGCGAGCGGGTAATTGGACTAAGGTGACAATTCTTATCTGAAAGCCCACCTGAACGGTGCCTGACAGTATTCATGTCTTATAGCACCCTTTCCCACGACCCATCAGTGACCTTCACAGCTGTCAGTTTTACTGTAGCTCCTTCAATAGCAGCGACGGACTCCTCAGGCCCGCTGGTTGCCCTAATTAAAATTTGTCTTTCAAGTGTTCCTCTGCTGTCTCAAGGGAAACTGCAGTCCTTAAACCAGATTTTCTAGCTCTGTCTTCACAACTGCAGGCTTATGATTTAATTGATGTCTGCACTCTCTCTCTGTCTCTCTCTCTCTCTCTCTCTCTCTCTCTCTCTCTCTCTCTCTCTCTCTCTCTCTCTCTCTCTCGGCTCACTCCAGCTGGCCTGAAACTTTGCAACTTCCTACTTTTGCCATTATCCCACAGTGCTGGGATTAAAGGTGTGTGCTGTTAAGGGAGGAAGTTTTTCTTGAGGACCTATGTACTCACAGTATGCTATAAGCAACATAGAAATTCGGCCCAGAACCAGTTCTTTCTTCTGAAGCTTCAGAAATACAGAGAGAGAAGAAATTAGCATGCTCAGATTATAGATCTGAAAAGCAGTTTACTGTGACTGTGATAGAGGATAGAGAAACAGGTAAAGGCTAGTTCATACCTTTTTCTGTCTGTCTGTCTGTCTGTCTGTCTGTCTCTCTCTCTCTCTCTCCCCCTCTCTCTCTCTCTCTTCTCTCTCTCTCTCTCTCTCTCTCTCTCTCTGTGTGTGTGTGTGTGTGTGTGTGTGTGTGTGTGTGTGTGTGTTTTTCCATGTTTCCGTGTGTTTCCCTTGTTCTTCGAGACAAGGTGTCAGTGTAACTTTGGCTGTCCTGGAACTCCCTCCATACACCAGACTGGCCTGGAACTTGGCTTATGAAGGTTTTCTTAAAGCTTCATTGAAACCTGGTGGTGGTGTCAGCACACACCTTTAATCCTAGCACTGTGGGAGGCAGAGGTGGTTGGATCTCTTGAGTGAGTGATTTTGTTTCTAAATTTTTTTTTTTTTTTTTTTAGTGAATATCGTCAAAATATCGTCATTTAAAAGACTATCGTGAAGATCATGATGGTTTTGGAAAGGCACTGTCTCATTAGTTGCTTTTATTGAGGGATTAATGGGAGTCCGGTTGAAAGGGACAAGTTCCAGAGTATAAACTTAGATGTTCTGGCTATTTAATGGCTTCTTTAGAGTGACGTAATACAAGTGGCATTATTTGAAGATGTGCACTAATGTGGTACAGTTTAGAGGTACAGCTTGGAGGCAAGGAGTTGGGCCTTTTTTCCCTTAAAGAGTACTGTAGTATTTTATATAGCTTACATACTTTGTGCTCTTTGTTTATTGCAAGGTCTTATATATCCCAGGTTGACCTCAGCTCAGCCTGTTGTAGTTGACGATGACCTTGAACCTTCTGAGTGTAGGGCTGTGTGTACCACTGCGCCTAGCTCGTGTGTGCTCTGAGGATTGAGCCAGGGCTTTGTGCATGGTCGGCACACACTCTACATGTTGAGCTACATCTTTAGCGCTCATCAGGGTTTTTTTTTGTTTTTTTGTTTTTTGTTTTTTACAACATTTTAGATGATCCTTGGTAAAGGAAGGGTTTCTGGCTTAGTACAGTAGTTCCCTAGCATTTTGTCCAGCATACACAAGGCCCAGATTTAGTATCTGGCACTGAAGAGGACAAAGAGCTGAATGAAAATTTTCTCTTTAAAAGAATTACTTCGGGCTGGAGAGATGGCTCAGTAGTTAAGAGCACTGACTGCTCTTCCAGAGGTCCTGAGTTCAATTCCCGGCAATCACATGGTGGCTCACAACCATCCGTAATGAGATCTGGTGCCCTCTTCTGGTGTGTGTCAGAAGACAGCTACAGTGTACTCATATATAATAAATAAATAAATCTTAAAAAAAAAAAAGAATTATTTCACTTGGCTCCTGTTTTTTATGTGGCCATCCTTAATAACACCATCCCGTCAGGAGCTAAAGAAATACTTGCAAGACTGTATGCCAGAATGTTAATGAAAATTAAGATTAAAATTAACTTGAAGTAGGACTGGGTGTATTTAATGGTAGAGCACCTGTAAAAAGTAGAATTAAGTGACCTATTTCCTCCAGATACTATTTCCCATTTGCACAAACTTTTAATAAACATCTCAAGTTAAAGTAACTTTCTATGGCAGTTACCAAGTTTTTAGCCTTAAGTCACTTTGAAGCACGTCAAGTACAGATTCTCAAAGTTAATGTTTAAAGATAGGCTTGTAATTCCTTAGGATTCTCTTGATATTTTCAAATTTTAGCCATAGGCTACCAAATGGGGGTTTGTTGGTGACATAAATAGGCAGTCAATTCTTAGTTCATATCTGAAGGCAGGTTTGTAAAGAGAATTGTGTACTTTTGTTTGTCTTTTTAAGTTTTCATGCAATCTTTTAAACTTTGCTAGCTGATTGTAGAATGCTGTTTATGTGGTGAAGAGTTGAGTACCTGTTTGCGTTAGCACTGAAGCATTTCAAGACAGAGATAAGAAGACTGAGAGCCTTCACTTTCACATTTGTAGAAAACATCTTTGTCACTTCCCGATGCTCCGAAAACAGGATGGCCCTGTCTCTTCTGTGTACTTAGGGGGCTCTTATTAAAAGTGTCATGGTGTGTCCCAGTGGTGTTAAAAGTGTGATGGCTGGTGTGTCCCGGTGGTGTTTTTGAGTTGTGAGTGTGATAGACATACAAAGCATTGCCTATAGCTTACTTGAATCTTTACCTGATAAACTGTAGAAATCATTTTGTTCTTTCATATTTTGTCTTTTTGGTTTTTGTCAAGTTGAATTTATCTTGTTTTCTAGATTGTAATTTTGTGTCAGTGAGCATTCCATAAAGTGCCAACATGGGAAAGAAACGAACAAAGGGGAAAAGTGTTCCAGAAAAGGCTTCTTCTGAATCTACGGGTATGTTTTGTCGATTGTTGTTAAAGCCTGTTACTATAACTAAAGGTTAAGTTTATTTTTATGGGTACTGGTGCCTTTTCTTCTGTGTATAATAGTGGTAAGACACGGTGTGTGTATGCAGTGCTCACACAGACCAGAAGAGGGCATTACATCTCCTGTAACTGAAGTTGCAGATGGCTATGAGAGACACCACATAGGCTTTGGGACTCAAACCCCAGACCTCTGGAAGAGCAGTCAGTGCTCTTAACTGCTGAGCCATCTCTCCAGCCCCCATGAGTGATGTGTAAGCAATGTCTGTACTGTTGTGTAATCAGGGTTCTACTATTGTTAAGTTTTTATTTAAAGCCATTTTCCCTGCATGTATGCCACTGAAGCATTTGTGGGCAGTGCTTGTGGAGGCCAGAGAGGGTGTCAGAACCTCTGGAGTTGTAGATCGTGCTGGTTGTTGTCTGCCATGTGGGTGCTGGGATTGGAACCACAGGTCCTTTGGAAGAACACAGGAACCACTGAGCTCTCATCCCAACCATATTTATTCATTTATTTTTAGTTTTACATTTTATGTATATGAGTCTTGTGGCTGTATGCTTAGCTTTTGTATACCATGTCTGGGCAGTGCCTGTGGAGGCCAAAAGAGAACCTGAATCCTCTGGAACGAGTTTATAAACCTGGTTGTGAAGCATCACATGGGTGCTGGGATTGGAACCACTGGTCCTCTGGAAAGAGCAGTCCATGCTCTCTTTTTTGGTTCTTTTTTTTTCAGAGCTGGGGACGGAACCCAGGGCCTTGCGCTTCCTAGGCAAGCGCTCTACCACTGAGCTAAATCCCCAACCCCGCAGCCCATGCTCTTAACCACTGAGCCATCTCTCCAGCACCTCCAGCCCTTTTCTTTTTAAGATAGGGTTTCACTGTCCCTCACTGGTGATGAACTCAGAGGTCTGCCTGCTTTTGCCCCTTAGTGCTAAGATTAAGACATACACAACCACACCCAGCTTAGATTTTATTACTGTATGTGTGTGGTATGTGTTTGTATTGAGGGGGAGTAGCATCTGTGTGCCATAGTGTAAATGTGTGGGGGTCAGAGGATAGCTTTCAGGAGTAGCTTTTCTCCAGCCCCTATGGGTTTGGGATTTAATTTGGGTCCTCAGTCCCGCTCACCAGGCTGGCCCTTGTTGTAGTCTTTGCTGTATGTGTCATTTGCCTTCTACATTCATCTTTTTAAAAACTACTTTATGTGTAATGGGTGCTTTGCTGGGAGGTGTGGTCATTCCACCATGTGTCTGTCTGTCTGCTGCCTAGTGGGGCTAGAACAGAGCATTGGATTTCCTGGAACTGGATCTATACACAGTTATGAACTACCGTGTGGGTGCTGGGAATTGACCCTGCAAGAGTAGCTAGTAGCCTCTACGACTACTACTGTTGATGAGCCATCTCTCCAGCCTTATATCACTTTTGATATAAAGGACCATGGCTGTATATGCTATCATTTATTGAGCTAGTCCGCTACTGTTAAGTTTTATTGTTATCAGAGGAACAATAATAGTCCTTAATTGTACAATAAAATGCTTATTTTCCTGAACCTTTACTAATACTTGACAGTATCAATTGTAAAATTTATTGTTCATTTAATGTTTTAGAAGATAGTTCGTCTCCCTTCTCCAATCTCTGTTTCTTTACTAGGATTCAGTGGTTTTTCCGCACAAATACTTTATTTGTATTAACTTGATCTGTGTTTATTGGACAGGAAGCCAATTGTGCTACTTGATTGATTTCTATGACTAGTTTCCATCAAACCGCTCAAATTGTTCAGAATGGCTCCGATACCCTTTAATCACTTGTCCTGAACCTGACTTCCAGTCTCAAGTATGGCTGTCTTTTGAGTACATTGTATGGCTCCACCATTTACAGAGATAGCACACATTTTTGCACACTTTATATGGGAATTGGTCTTTTTGGTTTGTGATCTGTATCTGTTTGTCCATCCGTCTGTCCATCCATCCACCCATCCACCCACCCATCCATCCATCCACCCATCCATCCACCCACCCATCCATCCACCCATCATCTATCTCTCTTAGAACAGGGCCGTTTTATGTGATTTTTGCTGGATTATAACTCCATGTGTAGACTAGGGTGGCCTGAACTGACCAGGAATCCAGTTGCTTCTGCCTCCTCAATGCGGGGATTAAAAGGTGTGGCTCCTCAGCCTGGCGCCTCTCAGTGCTGAGGACAGGGTTTCAGTGCGTTGTGAGTCCAAGCTCCGGCACAGTCATTCAGTGGTTAATCGCTCTTCCATGCTAACCTTAATCTCTCATTTGTCATTAGGATTAGTACTGCCTTCCTTCTAGGGAATTGTGAGGGTTAAATGAGATAATATATTTAAAACAGCTTATAGGATGCACTAATCAATATCAGAGACTTGGATTACTGCAAATGTCTTTCGGTATTTTACCTTATCTACCTCTTGACATTTTTGCATCATTAGACTTTTTTCCTAATGGATGGTCAGTTTGAGGAATTCTTATTCATTGCCTTAGTTTCTATTCCTGCTGGAATATGAGCTGCTCAAGAAGGAAGAGGTGAAAGTTGGTAACTTTTAGATTCTCTAAAAACAGAACTAGCATAATGTGGCTGAAGAGTGTGTGTTACAGAATGAATTTAGTTTCCTGTCCTTCAAAGATTAAAAAAAATTAATGTGATAAAAGGCCTTATTTTTATGAGAATAGAGAAATAGAGATGAATTTGTAGATGTGATTGCATTTAGGTCATCAAAATAAAAATTTGTCCCTTCAAGACTGCTCCTGGTTAGGAGTTCTGGCTGTGTAGTCCTAAGGACTGGTGTTTGAATTGCAGTACCCACATAACTGAGGTTCCCCACAGGCATTCCAAGCTGCCAGCACTCTCCTGCCTGCTAGGCTTGCTCTGCATGCACACACATTCATACACATTCACACATTTATACAGAAATAGAAATAAATTTCAGGGGCTGGAGAGATGGCTTAGAGATTAAGAGCACTGTCGGGGGTTGGGGATTTAGCTCAGTGGTAGAGCGCTTGCCTAGCAAGCACAAGGCCCTGGGTTTGGTCCTCAGCTCTGGGGGGTTGGGGGGGGGAGCACTGTCTGCTCTCCCATAGGTCCTGAGTTCAGTTCCCAGCACCCACTTGGTGGCTCACATCCATCTGTAATGGGATCTGGTGTCCTCTTCTGGCCTGCAGGCATACATGCAGACAGAAAGCTGTATACATGCTAAATAAAAAGATAAAAATAAATCAATTTCAAGTTTGTGAAAATGCTTTCTTAGAAGAGTTTGGATGTAACTTAGTGGTCCTGTTTGCCAGTGTGTGAGGACACAGTCTTTCTCTAATACCACAAAGAAAACAAGGAGTTGGGAGGGGCTGCTTATCCGATGGTCTTTCCTCCTTGGGGCTGATGCTTAGAAAGCACAGAGCTCAGCTGATAGAGCCCACCCTGCCACAAGCACACACAGGCGTCCTTCTAATGTTCAAACGTCAGACAGGACGACAGATGTTCTCATAGTCTGAGAGCAGATGTTGAAATTTGGGGCCACTTCAATATTGACAATTAAAAGCCAAATGTAATCCTATGTATTGCTTTCTTTTTTCTAATTTTCAACAGAACCAATGTGCAGACACCTTAGAAAAGGGTTGGAACAAGGTAATTTGAAAAAAGCTTTGGTAAATGTGGAATGGAATATCTGCCAAGACTGTAAGACTGACAATAAAGTGAAAGATAAATCTGAGGAAGAAGCAGAAGACCCTTCGGTTTGGCTGTGTCTTAAATGTGGCCATCAGGTATGCTCAGACTTAAAGAAGCACGAGAATATAGGAAGCTCTGGGTGGGTGCTATGTAAAAACACAGTCTGGCTGACTAATGCCAGCAGTCATAGGTCATGCTCTCTAGTCAGCAGATTCTGAGACTAAAATTTTTTTTATGTTGGTGTTTGGGAGGGTTCTCTGAGGTACCATAGTCGTAACAGTGAAGGAATAGGAGTAGACAGAGGGGGATGAAGAAACAGCTGCAACAGAGCACGCGATGGTTTTAGAGCGACTCTGACCCTTGGCATGTGTCCTGAATAAAGGCAAAGGCTAGGTCTTTGTGCCTGTGCACACAGGTTCTGCTCCTGCAGAGAGGTTGTAAGCTTCTGCAAGGCAGCTCCCTCTGGGGATAATTCTGGGTATGGGTGGTTGGGTTGCTACCATCATCAAGCTACAGTGTAGGCAGGTGGAGAGGTGAGTCCATTGGTCTTGGGCTGATCAGGTATCTGGCTGGTGCATCTCATTATCTACTGTGTATCATCAGCCTACTGATATGGTTGAAGTACTAAAGCTCAGGCCCTTAGTCTCCATTAAATGGTGGCATGTTTATCTATCTGTGTGTGTCTGTCTGTCATCTATCCATCTGTCTATTTGTCTACCTACGTATTTTGAGACAGGGATTCAATATGTAACTTTGGCTGGCCTGGAACTAACTATACAGAACAGGCTGGCCTTGAACTCAGAGTTCCATCAACCTTGGCCTCTTCAATACTGAGATTAAAGGCTGTGAGTCACCCTACCCAACTGGTGGTGAGTCTGTTAGGAAACTGGACTGCTCAGTCTTACCATGAAACTACAAGATGAAACAGACAACTAATTTTTGAAAAAATATTTTAAGATTTATTTTTAATTATGTGTCTTTGGTAGACTGTGTGTGCACCTGAATGTAGGTGTTTATAGAGGCCAAAAGAGGTTGTCACATCCCCTGAAACTGGTAGTAAGGCAGTTGTGAGCCACCTGATGTGTGTTCTGGGAATGAGCTGGAAGAACAGTGTGTGTACTTTGTGGCTCAGCCATTTGTCAAGCTAGTCCCCCATTATTTAAAAGTTGAAATTATATGAAGATAATTTCAGATTCAAATGTAATTACAGTCCTAAAACTTTACACTCTTACACATTTTGTTCAACTTCTCCCAGTGGTAATATTTTTAAAAATTGGTGCAATACAGTAACTAGACTTTGCCATTGATATAATTCATCACTTACATCTTCAGTCTTTCTTCTAGGTGTCTGTGTGGGGTATCTGTGCTGTATGTGAGGTGTCTGGTATGTGTGGGGTATCTGGTATGAGCATATGTGTGTGCATAAGCGAGGGAGGAATCGTGCCCAGATGTTCCACAGTGGAGGTCAGAAGGCAGGTAGAAGGAATACGTTCTCTCTAGTAGGTCCTGGGGAAGCAAGTTTCCTGGTGAGCTACCTTAGTTTTGAGATTGTAGGATTAACAAAGTTCTTGAAGTACTTGTATATTCATGATGGGTTATACATTAATGTGCATGATGGGTTGTACATTGATGTGCTGAGTCTTTGGCTTTGAGGCTTCTGATCATTACTCCCCAGGGCTGTGGCAGAGATTCCCAGGAGCAGCATGCCCTGAAGCACTACACAACACCGAGGTCTGAGCCTCACTACCTGGTGCTTAGTTTGGACAACTGGAGCGTCTGGTGAGCCTCAACTCCTATTCCTGTGCTCTAGAGATGATTAAAATACTAGAGAATGAAACTACTGAAAGTGTTTAAGAGCAAGAAGTAAACTTGTACTTGTTTGTCATGTAGTACTGCAGAACAGAAAAATGAACACACAGAAGGTGTGGGGATCCTCACCTCCTTGTCTTTTCTTTTCTTTTTTTTTTTTCCGGAGCTGGGGATCGAAACCAAGGCCTTGCGCTTGCTAGGCAAGCGCTCAACCGATGAGCTAAATCCCCAACCCCTCCTTGTCTTTTTCTTGTGGAATTGTTTCAATTTAAACATAGAGACAGGAAGTACACACTTCAAATACATGAGAATACAGTAAAAGAAGAATGAATTTCCACGAAACCATTGTCAGGCCGTTTATGGTGCTGTGTCTTATAAATTGTAATATTATTAACTGATTTTTATTTCATTAAGAACTGACTTTGCAGCAGTATCCTCTGAGTATCATCTGTCACTTGTAAACTTTGTTAATCTTATTGGCATTGGCCTGTAGTTTAAATGTATTCACAAGATGTATTTACAAGACCATGCAGTCCATACATATTCGTGTGCATGTTGTGTGTGCGGAGGCCAAACCTTGTTCACCACCTTACAGCGTGAGACCGTCTCTCTCACAGAACAGGAAGGTTATTGGGATCTTGTTTGTGTTGGCTGGCTGGCTGATTGGTTTGGCTAGCTAGCCAGGAGCCTCCACTGGATGATACTGGAGTTACAGGCAAGTACAGGCATATGGGGCATCAAACTCAGATTCCCATGTAGCAAGTGCCATTATACACTGAGCTGTCCGCCCAGGACAGAAAAGACTTACTGGACCAAGGGTGACTTGGCTGCAGAGCACTCGCCTAGCATGATGAGACTGATCCATTCCTGGAACCTTATATGGAGAAAAATGACAAAAAACACCTTTTCATTTTAACGATGTACCCTGTCTTTGAAATTTCCATTCTACTTATGTGTAGCCATAATTGTGGTAAATTTTATTAATAAACCAGGCTTAAAATGCATACTTCGTTGTATTGAGACACATTTTTTTTTTTATTCATTTATTATATATAAGTACACTGTAGCTGTCTTCAGATACACCAGAAGAGGGCATCGGATCTCTTTACAGATGGTTGTGAGCCACCATGTGGTTGCTGGGAATTGAACTCAGGACCTTTGGAAGAGCAGTCGGGTGCTCTTAACCGCTGAGCCATCTCTCCAGCCCGAGACACATTTTTAAAACCTATTTTTTATTTTAAGCTCTGTATATGTATATGTCTGTGAAGATTTGGCTTATAAGTGCAGGTACCTTAGAGGCCAGACGTTATAGAATTCCCAAGGCTAGAGTTACAGGTAGTTGTGTGCTGGCCAACATGGGTCCTGGGGACCAAACTTGGGTCTTCTGGAGAAATAGTACATGCTCATAACTACTGAGCTGTTCCTCCAGCCCTCACGGAAACTGTTTTTTATTTTTAATTTTTCTCTACAATTTTTAGATTATTGAGTGTGTGATGTGTTTGTGTGTGTGTATGTGCACACGTGTGAACCCTGTTGTGCAGGCTTGCCATAGTGCATGTGTGGAGAATCAGTTCTCTCCTCCATTGGTTCTGGGGGTTGAGTCAGGTTGTAGAATTTTGAAGTAAGCACTTTTATCCACTAGCCCTCCTTTCGTGGTTTTTAGTAGAATAATTTGACAGTTAGGATTGTCCCTCCGTCTTGCAGTTGTCAGTTTGTCAATGTTCTTCTCTGGTTACAGGTGTTACAAGTGTGATGAGGAAATCAAGTACTGTAGTTCAAACCGGCTGGGCCAAGTGGTTGATTATGTTAGAAAGCAAGCTGGCAGAATAACTTCAAAACCAGGTAAAAACCCAAAACCACTGTGTTCCTTACCAGGTATGGCAATGTTACATTTGTGTAGCTGCGTATATACTCATTCCTTTAACCCCCTACGCCTTCTGTTTACTGGGGTTACGGGGGTATGACTCACACCCAGTTGATACGTTACCTCCAGTATTGCATGTAGCAAGCAATGTTAGCTGTAACTCCTTTTAAACTGAGAAACTATTTTTGGTGTTACAATTAAATAGAATGTAAGAAATGATCTAGTCATATGTGATAAAGGGCCTGGACTAAGGTCATTAAAGATCAAACTTCTCCTAACTCCGATCTAGAGCTTACTATAAACCTTTGTGTGTGTGTGTGTGTGTGTGTGTGTGTGTGTGTGTGTGTGTGTGTAAGTGTAAAAGGATTTTCCTTTTCTGTTTTCCTTTTATTGCAAATAGTTTTTTTTTAAATATAATATATTCTGATTACAATTTCTCCTCTCCCAACCCTCAACCCCTCTCAGATTCTCTTGGTCTTTCTTTCCCATACAAATCTGTATCCTTTCTCTATCCTTAGAAAACAACCTAGAATCTAAAGAAGAAGACAAAAAATAAGATAAAACAAAAACAAGTTGGAATAGGACAATGCAAACAAAAAACTTAGCTAAAGGAAAAGCATAAGGAAGGCACAAGGAACACAGAGTTGCAGGAACACACATGCCCACATACACAGACACTGGGAATCATAATCTCAAAGGACCCGTGAGGGAGAGGGGAAAAGCTCTCATAAAGCATTAGAAGACACCCTTCAAAACTGTTATATTGTGTTGGTCATCTACTGCCGGGCATGCATGGAACCTGCCTTTTAGAGTGGTGGGTTACCCTGTCAGGCTGATTCTTCATTTTTGAATGGTTCTCATTGAAGATAGTTTCTGGGTTAAGGATTGGGTCATGTGTCTACTTCCACTGTGAGAACTAGGACCCCATCTGGTACAGACCTATCCAAGCCCTGTGCTTTGGAATCTCAGGAGATTATGGTGGCTGAGGGTTGCCTCACAGGAAGTGCTTTGAGACCCCATCAGGTGTGGCCGCTTTGGATCCTAAGTAGAAAGTGTTTGTAGAGATTGGGAGTCAACACAAAGATATAGGAATGGCCTAACAAGGGATGGGGCTGAGAGGGTCCAGAGGAGGGAGGAAAGCTGGGGGTGCTATGAAGGTCTGCATGATTCCCTGGAAATGGGGGAAGACAGGAAGGAGAGGCCTCAGCAGAGTGTTTGCTACAAAGCTGGGGGCAAAACTGGGATTTGAAACTGAAAGACAGCTGGGAGAGTGAAGAGCATCTTCCAGATTCTCTGACTGTCATCGCCAATGGATGTCCAGGAAGTGCCTCCTGCTGTTGTCAGGCTAAGACAAAGGGATAGGGTGAGGGAGGAACACACATGCACAAACACACACACACACACACACACACACACACACACACGCACACACACACACATTGATTTTTAGAAAAGGTATTTTGTTGTTTTTGTCTTTTGAAACCCTGGCTATTCCAACCTGGAAGTCATATAACTGACTGCCTATGCCTCCCAAATGCTGGGATTAAAGGCATGTGCCACCCTGGCAGGCTGGAGATAGGGTTTGCTATAGCCATTACTGACCTTACATGTAGTCAAGGAAGGTACTAAGCTTTTGATTCTCCTGTCTTTACCTCTCAAGTAATAGGTTTACAGACATACACCATCACTGTTTGGTTTTATGAGGTGCTAGGAATCAGACCCTAGCCATAATTTATGCTAGGCGGGCATCTGTCTGTCTGTCTGTCTACCTACTTACCTACCTACCTACCTACCTATGGTTTTTCAACACTGGGTTTCTCTGTGGAGCCCTGGCTGTCCTGGAACGAGTACTGTAGACCAGGCTGGCCTCAAACTCACAGAAACCTGCCTGCCTTTGCCTTCCAAATGCAGGGATTAACAGTGTGTATTGCTACCTCTTGGCATTTGGCATTTGTGGCATTTTCTAATGTCACATTTTTAGTTCCTGATAATTAAGTGAATTGGCACTGTGTGTACAGTGTTTGCTTTAAGCTAATTTAGCTGCTCGTGTGGAGAGGTACCTTTCTTTCTCAAACCACAGTTGTTTATTTATGTCAGAATTGATTTTTAGTTAGTAGAGTTCATTTGAATATATCAATATTATGCTCACATTTTCTGTGCTCTAATTGTATATGGTAAGATACATTCATGCATAGGAATATTTATATGATAAATGGAAGGTTTTATATCCGAGCATAGTCTATTTTTACACTTGTCACACTTGCATATATCATCAGCTGTGAACGTTTAGCACTTCTGTGAGCTTACCACTACTTATCGTCAGTCAAATCGATGCCAATAATTGATACTAGTTAAAATGAGAAACTCTATTATGATTTTCTATCTAAATGTAACTTTACATTTGGCTTGGGCATATTCTGTACTTTGCCAAATCCTCTTTTTCTCCTTTTCAAAGCAGAGAAAAATAATGGACACATTGAACTTGAAAATAAAAAATTGGAGAAAGAGAGTAAAAATGAACAAGAGAGAGAGAAATCGGAAAGCATGGCTAAAGAAAACACCCCCTTGGACTCTGCTTCCCAGATAACGGTGAAAGGACTCAGCAACCTGGGGAATACTTGTTTCTTCAACGCTGTTATGCAGGTGACCAAGTTGTCTTCTCCCCTCAGGCCCTCAGTGTTGAGTTGTGTCCTTGCTGTGTGAATTCACGTATCCAATGTAACAAGTGTTTGTGACATACAGTAAAACACCGGCAAGCACTGGGGGTAACAGTTTCAAACAGTCATGGCTTCTGCTTTCACAAGGCATGGGTTTGCATCAGGGAAACACAGGGTAGCCTGGTACAGAAAGAAATGTGGAGTTGGAATGGTAGCAAGTGGTGATGAGACTTATTGCTGGGATGTAGGAACAGGCATTAGTCCCACCTTTTCATACAGGCGAATGCATCTCTGAAGTGATGTGCGCACTCAGACCTGATTGCATGAGCCCTGGAGCACGCCGAGAAGAGCATGTCGTAGTTTCCTCTCCTAGGTAGACACGAGGAACGCAGTGCTGGCTGTAGTTTTCTGTTTGAGTAGACTAAGCTCTTAATGTTTGAATGGCTTGACTATCTAATTGCCCCTTTGTTTCCATCCTGCATTGTAGAACTTGTCACAAACGCCAGTGCTTAGAGAACTACTAAAAGAAGTGAAGATGTCTGGAACAATTGTAAAAATAGAGCCACCTGATCTGGCACTCACAGTAAGATTTATTATTTATTTATCTTATGTATGTGAGCACACTGTAGCTGTCTTCAGACACACCAGAAGAGGGCATCAGATCCCATTACAGATGGTTGTGAGCCACTATGGGGTTGCTGGGATTTGAACTCAGGCCTCTGGAAGAGCAGTCAGTGCTCTTAACTACTGAGCCATCTCTCCAGCCCTAAATTTTTTATTAAAATTTGTGTGTGAGGTGTGTTTGTACCTGTGATATGGTGTAACTATGGCAGTCAGAAGAAAATGTTATGAATGGAGTCTTACCTTCCACCTACAGAGTTCTGGGGGTTGAACACCGGTGTCAGCAAGGACTGCAACCACGGAGCCTTTTAGCCAGGGCTGAGTCTTTGAGCAGAAAGTTTCTGTGTCTCTTGATGTGCATTTCGGTTTACATTGGTCAGCTCTATCGGTATCATTGGCTGTTACATATCGGTTAAATAAGTGACTCCAGTGTTTGACTAGGATTATTTCTATTCCTATTTTCAGGAACCTTTAGAAGTAAACCTTGAACCTCCAGGTCCTCTTACTTTAGCCATGAGCCAGTTTCTTAATGAGATGCAAGAGAACAAAAAACGAATTGTGACACCTAAAGAGCTCTTTTCTCAGGTCTGTAAAAAGTGAGTATCCACTTGTTTGTGCTTTCAGTGAATCAGTAAGATGCTGAGAAAAGTTCATGACTGATAGCATGAGAACCAACCGATTTAAAAGCAACATGCTTTGTGTGATAATTAAATCTGCCTAGGCTAGTCTTACAGCAGACACAGTGTTTGAGAAAACTCTGACACTGTTACTTTAAGACTTTAAAAGTAGCTTTGTAATGTAGTAGACTCATTCTTCTCTGCATTTTTTTCTTTAGAGCAACACGTTTTAAAGGGTACCAACAACAAGACAGCCAGGAGCTGCTTCGCTACCTACTGGATGGGATGAGAGCGGAAGAGCACCAAGTTAGCACACTCTGAGAATCTTGTTTGTAATCCCACGGGCTCACCTGCTGTTTCCTACCAGTCCCAGAGGCCGTTGTGCTTTAAACACTTACATATACCAGGGTTTCCAGCCAGTGTGCTTCTTCACTAGGATAAGTGATGAGCTCGAGAATGATTCTCTTAAATGGATTTTTTGTTTGTTTGTTTACTGCAACAATAATATCTTTAAGGACTCTCTTACACTAGACTACAGGGAGGTGCAGAACACTGAAAACATTTCTCCCCAGACGGGCCTTGTTGCAGCACACTCGTTCTGAGTGTGGTTTAATACAAGTGCTGAGTCTGGGAAGTATTGTCACTTGAGTAAGAGTCAGGGGATGCTTTTTCAATTAAACACTTTTGTTAGTTCCCAGGATATATAATGCATTTTGGAGGGATGAGGTTAATTGTAATAATAGTAACAGCAATAATAACTCATTTAATTCTGCATTTAAACCAGGCACTTCTGTGTTTCATATGAAACCTTTTGTAGTGTTGCAGCCATCCTATGAGTAGACTACTTTATTACTCTGTACAAGTCCCTCAGCAATGGCACAGCAGTACAGGAAGTCCCTCAGCAATGGCACAGCAGTACAGGAAGTCCCTCAGCAATGACACAGAAGTGTTGGAGCTGGTTCTGCTGGCTCTGGTGCAGCCTTGCTGGCATCAGGTGTCTTAGTGTTCTCCTGAAGGGATAGTGTGTCCTAAAAAGTGTTGAACAGGTCTAAGGTCCTGATGCTAAGACCACCCCTGTCTTCACAGATTTGCTTTCTAGGCTTTGTAGGACAGGGTTTTCTTTCAGCTCCTTGAATTAATCTTGAAAATGTGATCATCTCAGTACATTTGTGGAGCTGCTACTTACTCCTTTCTTTAATTTAGTACATAGTTTCTAAGGAAAATAACTTTAAAATTTAATAGTGTATATATATTCATTTTATTACTTTTAGAGAGTGAGTAAAGGAATTCTTAAAGCATTTGGTAATTCTACTGAAAAATTGGATGAAGAAGTAAAAAATAAAGTTAAAGGTAATGTCTGACTTTTTGAATTAAAACGCTATAGTTGAATTCTTCTGTACCTTAGGACAAGATTACTGGCACATATATTTCAAACCCAGGATTATTTTAAATAATAATTTAAATAACAGTTTATCCATGTCATCATTGAGTTTCAAAAATTAATTAGTCCTCCAGCGGTAAATATTTTGGAAAAGCTTAACTTGTGATATATTCTTTTTATGCGTTAGTATATTAAGATCTATAAAGATAGAATTAATGTAGCATCACAGTCTTATTTTTCTGAAACTCATTCTGATGAACAAACAGCAAGTGAATGACACTAGGTTGACTTACTTATCAGTAGCTGGTTTCTAATCAGAAAGCTGTCTTAGCTGTGTGTCATTTAAGGACTTAGGACACTCTAGCTCAGGCTGGGCCAGAACTCACAGATCATTCTGCTTCAGCCTCTTGAGTCCTGGAATTACAGGCGTGAACCACTACACTTGGCTTTGTTCATAGAATTTAATGTGATTATGGGATTCTCCTGCATGCTTTCCTATAAAGACATAACTACTTACATGTAACTGCTGAGCATTTGACACATGACTGATGAAACACAAAAACTACATTTGATTCTTATGTAAGTTTTGTAAAATGTAGGTGGCCACAGTGACCAAGGGATACAGTATTAAAGCTTTAGTTCCAGTTACCTCATAACAAGTCTGCCCCCTCAGCTTGCTATAGAGTCTGCCTAGTAACAAAATAGTGCCTCCTGGCACCGTATGACGTAAAAGTATTTTTCTGCATGTGGGGCAAATACCACTTGAGTAATATTTATACATTCCGTATGTTATGAAAATTAAGTGATTAGTTATTAAAATACTCTCTGACTTTAAACATGTCAAAAGTGTTAATAGGATTGTAGAAAATGAAAGGGAACATTTTGCCTGAGAGCTCCTAGGGCTTTGTATTGTTTTTTTTTTTTTTTTTTTTTTTTTTTTTTTAAAGATTTATTTATTTATTTCATGTATGTGAGTACACTGTAGCTGTCTTCAGACACACCAGAAGACGGCATCGTATCCCATTACAGATGGTTGTGAGCCACCATGTGGTTGCTGGGAATCGAACTCAGGACCTCTGGAAGAGCAGTCAGTGCTCTTAACCCCTGAGCCATCTCTCCAGCCCCATGTTTTGGTTTTAAGTATACAAATAGTTCATTTTTAGAGCCCATAGACCAAGCTATGGATATTCTTTTGGACTGCAATCTCTCTCTCTCTTTTTTAAAGATTTATTTATTTATTTATTTATTTATTTATTTATTTATTTTATGTATATGAATATTCTGTCTTCAGACACACCAGAAAGGGACATCGGATCCTATTACAGATGGTTGTGAGCCACCATGTGGTTGTTGGGATTTGAACTCAAGACCTCTGGAAGAGCAGTCAGTGCTCTTAACTGCTGAGCCATCTCTCCATCCGTGGACTGCAATGTCTTATGAGTACTGGTTGTATTCAGATGTTAGTGCTGGAACAAGGGAGTCATAATATTGACTGGCAGAGGCTGCCTTGGTGTTTGCTGACAGATGATAATATACATCCACTGACTGGGAGTTTGTTTCTTATTAACAGACCAGAAGACATGCACACACACACATATTATTTATAAAAAGGTCATTGTGTTTATTGTGTTCTCAGTGGTAGAATATATACTCTTGACACCCACTGCTTACAAATTATGGTAATTATGAACAGAGGAAAAATGTTTAGGGACAAGAAATTAAAAATGAAAGTTAAAATAAGTTATTTAAATTTTTCCCAGTTAACTTTAAAAAATAAGTGTAAATTTTTTGTTGTTATAGATTATGAAAAGAAAAAGGCAATCCCAAGTTTTGTGGACCGCATCTTCGGTGGCGAACTGACTAGTACAATCATGTGTGATGACTGCAGGACTGTAAGTGGGTATTGTGGGGTGGACACTGAGGATGGTTGATCTTGAGTCCTTTCTAAGACAGATATATCTAATTAAAGCAGGTAGCGAGGAATGTGCTGCTGCCGGGCTTTATTTGATTATTTACTACTAGAGTGGTATTGTTGGTTTGTTTTGAGATGAAGTCTTGCTATGTAGCCCAGGCTGTCTGAGAATTCAGCACAGTTAGCCAGCCTCAACTTCTGAGTGCTCGCATTATAAGTACTTACCTCCATTCCCAGCCCTGTCAAGATACTCCTTTTTGATGTGTATGCTTATTCACTGTAAATATGTCACCCCTAAGATCTTTAGTAAATTGCAATAACTTTAAATCCTTCCCCAACTCAAGGACTTCAGCATTCTATAATTCTTTTATTTCACATATTCTTTTTTTTTTAAGATTTATTTATTTTATGTATATGAGTACACTCACTATCTTCAGACAGTCCAGAAGAGGGCATCGGATTCCATTACAGATGGTTGTGAGCCACCATGTGGTTGCTGGGAATTGAACTCAGGACCTCTGGAAGAGTAGTCAGTGTTCTTAACCACTGAGCCATCTCCCCAGTCTCATCCATGTTTCTTAATCCTTGGCTTATTAAATCCCACCTTCTACCCCTCATCCTTGGTGGTGGGAGAGGAATCCTAGTGGTAATGCTTAAAGTGAGTGTCTTTCTCCGCCAGGTGGGAAGGATGTAATGATAAGATTCAACATGACTTTCCCTTTTCTCTTACATGGCTCTGGTTGGTGTGAAGGTCTCCTTGGTGCATGAGTCTTTCCTTGATTTGTCTCTCCCAGTTTTAGATGATCAGGTAAGTCTACTTTATTTTATCAAACAAGGTTTATTTCCTTTGGTGTTTATTTTGCCTTTGTAGGATTTTATGAGAAACATCTTTGAAGGATCTGCATATTTCCAGTCAGCCCACTGAGAAACTTCCCAGTGTACATTAGAGTCATTTTTAGGATTTGAAAAGAAAAAGGGCTATAATCTTTCTTAAAAAGCTGTGTACAGAATTCTTTGTAGGTGTTATGTTGATAGTATTACATATAGGGAAGTATTTTTTTCCAATTAAAATAACTGTTTTCTATATTTAAAGCTGACCACAAGTTCCTTGTAGTCTTTAGTGCATAAAGATAAACAGAAATAATTATCTCAGTTTTATACCATATTAACTGGGTTCCTTTTAAGTTGCTGTAAGATACAAGTTGCTGGGTGTGATTTCCTATGCCTATGATTTTACTCTCAACTCTGGGGAGGCAGAAATTAGCAAATCTCTGGATTTAAAGTTGGGTTGGTCTATATAGGAAGTTGCAGACCAACGAGGGTGACACCAGTGAGCCCCTAACTTCTAAATAAGTGAATGAATATTGAATAAGTCATTCTTCAAGTTTGTATGAATTAGGAACCCTTTGTCCTATTGCTTAGAGTAATTAATGTCTTACCAGACTAACTCTACTTTCCCTAATAATCATTCACATGCAGAAGAAAACAATAAAGAGGAATTGGGGTGTAGTATAGAAACCACTTGCACAAAGTGCATTTACAAAAGGACATACATACAACATGCTATGGCATGTAGCCAGTAAAATTCACTACATTCCTTTCTAATATACTTAGGTGTGATGCTGACTTTTGAGATAATGTGAACATATGTATTTTTGTATGGGTTTGCACAACTGATTGCAAGCTAGGGATGTGGGTAGTCGTGACTCACTTGACATGGTGCTCAGCCAGCTCTTCACCCCCAGTAGCCTTATTGCTGTTTTGTTTCATATTTTCTCAGCATGTGATGATTTTGTTTGAGACAGGGTTCCTCTAACAGCCCTGGCTGCCCTAGACTCTCTCTGTAGACAGGCTGGCCTTGAGCTCACAGAGATCTGCCTACCTCTGCCTCCTGAGTACTGACATTAAAGGTGTATGTCACCATGTCAGACCTGACCTTTATCTAACTTTTATATATTGTGGCAATTAAAGATAAGGGAGTAAGAAACATTAGGCAACATGGATTTTCCTTAACCAAGTAGTTGTGGTAATATTTTGCTTTTCTCCATATTTTAAGAGTGGTAAGAAAAATATAAATGATAAAAATGTGAAGAAGACAATGGAGGAAGAAGATAAAGACAGTGAGGAAGAGAAAGATGACAGCTACATGAAGACACGGAGTGACGTGCCCTCAGGAACAAGCAAGCACACACAGAAGAAAGCAAAGAAGCAAGCCAAAAAGCAGGCCAAGGTGGGCAACCTTGAGCAACTTTTCCAATTAAAAGGCTAGGCTTTTCCAATTAAAGCATTTAATGAGCACGCGGTGGTGGGGTTTAACACTATGCTTTTGTTTGGTTTACTTTTGTTTATTTTTATGTGAATGGGTGTTTTGTTTACATTGTTGTGCCAGGAAGTATTCATGAACCCCAACAGAGCACTAGGGTCTCTTTATTACAAGCTCAGGACAATGGGAAGGTAAACATCCTTGACCCGTCAGTGAGACAAGACTTTATAGGAAGTAGAAGTAAGGGAGGGGTTTCTATCCTGGCCAGTATCTAACTAATGTCTGTGGTAAGCCAACAGGTGGGTACTCTGAGGCAAGACTGAACAATCACAAAGGGTCTAAAAGTACATCTGAAACAATCAGACTAATCTTCAGCTGTTGCTAGGAAGTAGCTAAGGAGTAACTTCAGCCAAGGACAAGCCATGAGGTCCTTCCTAGTATGTGGGTACAGCTTGGGTTAAGCTGTAGGTCGAGTTCTCAGGCTTTTGTTTTCCAAGATGGAGGCTGGTCCCAAGATGATGTAGGTTTGGCCTCTCCAACATGTCTGTATGTGTACCACACTTATGACCGGTGCCTCCCAAGCCAGAAAAGAGCATCAGAGTCCCTTCAGTTGGAGTTACTGATGGTTGATGGCTGCTCTGAGGGTGCTCGGAATTGAACCTAGGTCTTCAGAAGAGCAGCCAGTGCTCTTAACTGAGCTAATTCCCTAGTCCCTGTATATAATTTGCCCCTGTCTGTGCAGACAGAAATGTGAATTCAGGAGGGAATTTTTTTACTGACCTTGTGCATGTCTTTGCTTCTTTGTTAAAATTAGCCATTTCCCCTTCCAGAATTCTCACCGTTCCTGTAGCCAAGGCAGTCTTGTAGTGTGTCCTTCTGTTGTTTTAGTGAGACCTCTGTTAATAATTAGTTTAGTTTCTAGTTACTGTGACAACATATCATGAACAAGGCAAGTTAAAAGGAAGTTTCATTGGTGTATACTTTTAGAGGGTTAGTGTCCAGATGACAAAGAACAACGCAGGACTCACCTCTTCATTTTGTTTTGCTTTTCAAGATAGGGTTTCTCTGTGTAGACCAGGCTGCCCTTGAACTCACAGAGACCTGCCTGCCTCTGCCTCCTGAGTACTGGGTTAAAGTGTGCACCACCACTGCCAAGTCCAGAGCTACAACCATGCAGCAGAGAAAGAGCACTGGGAACGGCATAGGCTTTGAAAACCTCAGTGTCTGCCTCCAGTAATGTAACTCCTCCAAGACCCATGAGGCCAATTTTGTTCAAAACACCACTTTGTCTAATATTGGCTGCTCAGTTCCAAATCATAGAACTCAGGAATAGACAGCAAATCATACTATTTCCACAGTAGTCCAGTGTTTTGATGAAGTGATTATTCTTGATTCCA
Source organism: Rattus rattus (assembly GCF_011064425.1). NCBI lineage: Eukaryota > Metazoa > Chordata > Mammalia > Rodentia > Muridae > Rattus > Rattus rattus. The sequence goes on along the minus strand of NC_046157.1, from coordinate 56,385,116 downwards.
TTTAAAGAACTTTTTGTCATAATTTATTTGAACTCTGATAATAAAAGAATTTTTAAAATCAGAATTTGATAGTGAACACTCCTTATGAAATGATTTATTTGAAAAGCAACAAAATCTGATGTGATCTGTGTACTGTTTCTTTTTCTCTGTCCTCCTTTTTTTTCTCTCTTTATCTATACTCTTTACTTAGAACCAACGAAGGCAACAAAAAATTCAAGAAAGGTTTCTTCACTTCAATGAGATCTGCACCACTAACTACACTGAAGACAATGACCATGAAGCTGAGACGGCACTTCCGGGAGAAGGGGAAGTGGATACCGAGTTCAACCGTGGCTCTCAAGAGGAGCTCACCCAGACAGAGCTCTGTGTTAATCAGAAAGATGTGAATGGCCAAGAGGAAATGATAGAAAGCGCTGCCGATGAGCGGAAATGCCCAGAGCACCTGGAGGTGAAAAGTGTCAGCACCGAGAGTGATCTGGGGAGTTTGACTTCTGCTCCTGAGTGTCCTAGAGATTTAAATGATGCCTTCCTGGAAGAAAGGACCAGTGGAGAGCTAGACATTACCAATGGTTTAAAAAACCTTACTTTGAATGCTGCTGTTGATCCTGATGAAATAAGTATAGAGATTCTGAATGACAGCCATTCTCCTGCGTTAAAGGTGTATGAGGTCATGAATGAGGACCCAGAAACTGCTTTCTGTACCCTTGCAAACCGGGAAGCTTTTAGTACTGATGAGTGTTCAATCCAACATTGTTTGTATCAGTTCACCCGCAATGAGAAACTTCAAGATGCAAATAAACTGCTTTGTGAAGTGTGCACAAGACGGCAGTGTAATGGACCAAAGGCAAATATAAAAGGTATTTAGTTGTTTTTCTTGTTGTAAAAATAGATATTTAAGTGAGTATTTTACAGTTAGGATCCTTGTGAATTATCTTCACATCCGGGTTTAGAGAGTCAGTAGTGCCCTTTTGCTTGTAAATGTGTTAGCAGAAAGAAAAAAACTGCACCAGCATGGCTAGTACACTGGTACCCTGAAAGCAAAGAGTGGTTGCTGTCTAACAGTGAATTTCACACTGGATCGATGTCAGAACATCCTGACAGAAACTGATTCTCTGCATCCGTATATCCTTGTCAGCATTTGTGATGGCCCTCATCTTCCTAGCACCAGGAAGTCATGCTTAAAGTTTTCAGTGTACTTACGTGACACACCCAGAGCAGGCGGCTTTCTTCTGTCTCCCTGAAATGTGGAACAGAGATACTGATAATACAATGTCCCCTTGTCTTGCCCGTGTTCTTCACGTTTGACTAAGCGGGATTGGGCTAAGGGAGAGGGTGTCAGACTGTTGAAGATTTTCACTGGAGTTGAAGCATTCTAAAGCCATTTCTTTATGTGTAAAATAATACAAAGACTAAGTGATGCTGCATTTAGGGATTTCATTTTAGAGCAGACAGTGGCAAGCAAGCCAAAATCCATAGACCTACTACTGTTTCTAATAGTCTCTGAGCAAACATGCTTCTTCTCGTTTTGGTCATCTTTTATGATGGGAGATAACCAAGCACCTCCAGACCATCTTGCTGATGTAACAGTTCTCAAAGATACCTTAAAATGTCTGGGATTGAGCCTAGGGCTGAGCCTAGGGCCTGGTGCATTTTGGTACTAAGTTGTACTTTAGGCCTTTTTAAAGAATGCTGTTCTCAAACGTGCCATCCTCCTGCCTCTATCTCTCAAGTACTGGGATTATAGGCATGTGTGACCATGTCTCTCACCTCCTCAAAACATTCCTTATAAATTTTTATAAATGATTTGATGATCTGGAACACTTAAGTTCCAACCCTAATAAAACTTAATGTTGCTTACATTCTTCATGTGTTTTTGACATTCTTCAATTTATACTGAGAAAATGTCCTTGATTTTACGTCTTGGTTAATAAAAACACCAATATTACCACAGTCTCTGCTGAAGCGTGTTAATCTTGGTTTTAGAGGTTTAGATACTTTTATAACAAACAGTGTTTTGTAGGTGAAAGGAAACATGTTTACACCAATGCCAAGAAGCAGATGCTGGTTTCCCTTGCTCCTCCTGTACTCACTCTTCATTTAAAGAGATTTCAGCAGGTACCCTCATAACCCCAAATCTGTTTAAGTATGTAAAACTACTTTATTCTCTTCTGAATTTGTTTCTGCTTTTTCTTAATTCTGATTTCAAAAAAAGTGGGAAATTTAGAAGAGAAATAAATGTAAGTTTGTCAAAGTGGAGGAATTTAGACAGTCCTGGTTTCTAGAACTTATGATTTGTAGTATCTTACTCAAAGTTTAATTTCAGATTAGAAAAACACTAGTTTACTGCTAAAATGTTTATGTAGTATATCTTATTTTTTAATGACTTGCTTAAAAAGACATACATCAGATTTTCATAATTTTGTGACTGGTCATATTTTCTGGAACATTTGATATATTACTACAACTTTGAAATTCTGCAGAATTTTATAGACATTTCCCCTCGTTTTGGTCAAGTACTGGCTTGTCCAGTTGGTTGGGTCTTACTGGCAGTTGTGTAAGCATGGTTAGAATATGTGCTGAAAAGTGATTCAAGGAGGACATTCTGCTATTGCTGAATTTTAGGAACTCCAAATCTCTGACCCAATCGGGCATTTGGGAGGACTAAGGCAGAATCAGGGAAATCTCACCAGAGCACTTTTTGGTAGTGTACTTAAAGAAAAATCTAAACTAGCCAGAAACAAGACAAGGAGGAAAAAGTCTCCGTAGAAAGGTGACTGGGGCTGGATGTGTTGAGAGTTCTTTGTGCATTGGAAGGGACAATCTGTATAGCTTTTTCAGGAAAAGAACTCAACCTGTAATCCTCTCTTTCTTTTTTTAGGCTGGTTTTAACCTACGCAAAGTTAACAAACACATAAAGTTTCCGGAAATCTTAGATTTGGCTCCTTTTTGTACCCTTAAATGTAAGGTAGGTAAAAGTGTTTTTTTTTTTTTAAAGGAAATTGTTGAAGAGAAATCATAACCTATCGAATACTCCTCCAGTATTTTACATTAAATATGAAATATAATTTTTTGAAGAAGGGCTGGAATGTAGCTTAGTGATAAAAGTGATTGTCTAGAATTATTTTAGAGTGGGACTTTTGATTATACCTTTTGTCTTAGTTAGGGTTTTACTGCTGTGATCAGTCACCGTAAACAAGGCAACTCTTATAAGGACATTTAATTGTGGCTTACAGGTTCAGGGGTTCAGTCTATTATCATAATGGTAGCATCCAGGCAGGCATGATGCAGGGAGAGCTGAGAGTTCTACATCTTCATCTAAAGGCTGCTAGTGGAAGACTGCTTCCAGGCAACTAGGATGAGGGTCTTTTTTTTTTTTTTTCTTTTAAGAATTATTTATGTATGTGAGTACACTGTAGCTGTCTTCAGACACACCAGAAGAGGGTGCCAGATCCCATTACAGATGGTTGTGAGCCACCATGTGGTTGCTGGGAATTGAACTCAGGATCTCTGGAAGAGCAGTCAGTGCTCTTAATTGCTGACTCATCATGACTCAAGGATGAGGGTCTTAAAGCCCATACCCATAGTGACACACCCACTCCAACACCTCTTAATAGTGCCACTTCCTGGGCTGAGCATATACAAACCATCACACCTTTATAATTTCAAAATCTGTGATAAGTCATTTTGAAGATTAGGTTATTTCAGATTTTCTTAGTGACTTTTCAATTGATATAACACACCATGATCAAGTAAATGTATAAAAAAAGTGTTTATTTGGGACTTAAAGTTTCAGGTTAGACTCTATGATCATCATGGTCAGGAACATAGCAGGCAGGCCTGGCTGAGAGCTCACAACCTGAGACAACCATGCGGAAGACAGAAATAACGAGGAATGAAGTGGATTTTTTGACGCTGCAAAGCTAACCCCCAGTAACACCCTTTCAAGAAGACCATACATTCTAATCCTTTCCAAAATTTCACCAACTGGAAACCAAATATTTGATCACATGAGCCTACAAGGGGCATTCTCATTCAAACCACCATACAGAAAAATTAGTTTGACTTCTTATATGGTAGAGCTTGTCTTGATAGTTGAGGGCATACAAAAAAATTGAGCAGATATATTACTAGTCTCAGTTTAATATGTTAATGTTAAGATAGGTATACCTGGAGCAGATACAGTCTATGAAGTTCTGCATGTTGGTGTTTCCAAAGGCCATACCAAGTAGAGCATGTCTAAGCTAGTACTTTAAGAACATAGTGTGATTAATCCAGTTTTAAAAACAATAGCAGGTAAAGGAACGTTGTGATATGAAATAGTACTTGAGACTAGCAGTAGTTCTATAGCTCACAGAAGGAAACAGGGACTTCAAGCCAAAGAAGATAGGAATGAGGTTCATGCCAAGGAACTTGACCTTATTAGGTATGAAATTGTAAGCCACAGAAGAATGGTACAGCAATTTCTTGACCCAGTCCCACGTGAGTGTTATCTAGACTATTTGCTTTAGTGTGGAACCTGGATCTGAGGAGACTGGAAAGGCAGCAAATGAGGAGGGAACTGAATCACTTCAACTCCATAAAGCCATGAAGCTTAGGCAGGTAGAAGGGGAAGGAAGAAATGTTTTCTCGAAGTTAAACCTAAGAGACTTGTTTGGTACTAGAAAGGGAGGCAGAGTCCTTTAAGTGGATGTTGAGCAGGGCAGTTGAGGATTTCTGGATCCAGGCTTGAGTGACTAGATGGACACATGGAGTGCCCTAGAGATAGGGCCAGGCATGATGCCTTAAATCCTAGCACCCCAGAGGCAGAGGCAGAGGCAGAGGCAGAGGCAGAGGCAGACTTAGCTCTAGAGTTTGAGACCTGCCCCATCTAGAGTGAGTTCCAAGATACTCAGGGCTACACAAACTGTCTCTCAAAAACCCCAAAAGGATAGGAAGTACAGGAAACAGGCTAGAAGGACTGGGGTCAGCTTTGGATGTAGTGAATTCAGGTATCTTTGATATACAAGCCTCACACCCAAGAGACCAAGGCTTGAGAATCAAGACTGAATTTAACTGAGATTAAAGAGCACACAATAGTTGAAGAGAGGAAAAGAATACTGTAGACTGGGCTGGGTTAAGATTTTAAAATCCAGTCCATTATGGCTGAAAAGCAATGGCACTGGAAACCCATGTGAATCACTAGTGCACATACCTCTCTGGGGCAATGTAAACAAAATCCAGAGAATGTGGAGGCACAGGTTACCCAAGAGAGCAGAGTAGGATTGTTCAAAAACAGTAAGAGCACAAAGGAAAGTGGTCCCTGCTTGAGGGAATGCATTTGTTACAAGAGCTGTGGTACCTAGGGTCTTAAGCAGCCTTCACTCTGGGTGGGAATGTACAAAATCCAAGTAGTTTAAAGTACAACCTAAATATTAGCCTTACAAGGTTTATACTGTGGTAGAACCAGGATGGCCGATATAAAGGTACTTCCTTGAGGCCTTTAACTGGCAAATTTAACTGTTCATTTAACCATGATATCGCATGGCTCATTCATGACCTAGTTTTTGCACCATGAATAATCAACGGCAACTTTGATAAAGGTGAAATAAATTATCTCTGTGGGCTAAGAAGACAGGTGGTGTGACACACTGTGAACACGTTTTACCACAGACAACTGTGTAAATGGGACAGTAACATTGGATTATATTCTTGCTTTTTTATTTTTTTAAGAACGTTGCTGAGGAAAGTACAAGAGTGCTGTATTCCTTATATGGAGTTGTTGAACACAGTGGTACTATGAGGTCAGGGCATTACACTGCCTATGCAAAGGAGAGAACTGCAAGCTGTCATCTCTCTAATCTTGTTCTTCATGGTGACATTCCGCAAGGTAAGCTATCTTACATAATCCAAACATTTTGCATATTATGCCAAAGCCTTCCCCACCCCCCAAAGAAACCTGACTCTTTCCTTTTGTTTCCTGGCAGATTGCGAAATGGAGTCAACCAAAGGGCAGTGGTTTCACATCAGTGACACACACGTGCAAGCGGTGCCTATAACTAAAGTACTGAACTCACAAGCTTATCTCCTATTTTATGAGAGAATACTGTGATGACAAGAAGTGTTTTCTCTGGAAATACGCCTATGGCTTTTATACTGGCTATTATAACAATAAAAAGTTAAACTATAAATTATGTTCACCTAAGTAAATGACAGAAAAAAATCATGTTTATTTAAATACAGACAAAATTAACTTACAGCAGTTTTTGTATTAGCATACTGGTTTTTACTCTTTCTAGTTTCAACTTTAGGAAAGATTTGAATAACTAAACTGACTGGGTGGTAGTTCTTGACACATCAATAAAGTGATATTCCCAAAACGTGCTTTATTAAATTTTTAAGTTATTACTGTAACCCTACTGGCAGCATGTTTCACTACTGTAGTGCTGGAAGCAATGTGAAGTCCTGGTGTCAGTGTGACTCTAGACATTATGCTGCAAAACCTTGTGAAAAGTCAGCCAGTGTTTATTGAAAAGCTTATGAACTTTGGCATGGTGACAAACCAATTTATAAGCCACTGTATCAGGTTACTGGAGCTTAAAGGTTTTCCAGACTGGGATTGGAAGAACAACTTTGGAAATGAGAAACTATTTCTAGCCTCTTAGGTCTCTGTTACAACTATTCAAACTGTCTTTCCCTTGTAGAATGCAACTGCCAACATAGATACATGGTATGGTTATAGCAGTTTGCTTTTAGAAACAGTCCACATCTACAATGAGAACAGTCGTGTGAGTGACTTGACATTGACACAAGCAGTAGTTAATCAGATGGCAAGAACAGTAACATGTTTATTGTACCACCCAGCAGAGTACAAACACAAATACTTTTAAGAAAAGTAAGAAAACATTAGGCAAGTTCTACTCTACAAACACAACTCTTCACCATGACAAAGTTCCTCAGTCATTTTGGTCATCATCCCAGTCTTTCTTCCCACTTGGAGGCTTGGGCCCACCAGCTGGTTTTGCCATGATGATCTAAATAACAAAAACCATGTTAAGTACAATAAACTCAAAGACCATTTTGTGTTAGCAATTAAATTTCTACCTGTGGAGAAAAACCACATTAACTATCAACCGCCTTCATTTTAATAGTGGAAAAAAAATAGGAATAGTGTCACTTTATGAGCCATGAACATTCCTGGTGTCTCAACCTACACTTCATCAAAGCAGAGAAATTAACATCCCCTGGACTTCTCACCTCTAGAAACAACTAACTAGGGACTTCACCTGACTTCATATCGACAGTGCTTATAATAATCAGCCTCAGGGCATTTCCTTTGTGCACCCTATATTCATACCACATTAAATCTATTCTCTAGAACATTTGTACAAGGAGGTTCCAAGCCTCTAACCCCCATGTCTAAATGGTCTTTGCTAATTTGAAAACTGCCATTTTTTTTTTAAATGTGAGCCAGCCATAATCTCCAGATTACTCTCAGGAGTGCTGTATTATGGAAAAGTTTGCCATTTTAGCTGGACTGTACTGTCTATCCAGTGCTGAGTCTGTGGGATTTGCCTGTTTGTAGCCCTTCTAGGCCAGTCAGTGAGGTTACAGATGCACAGCATGCCTGTGACTCTGGCCCTCATGCTTTCAGGCAAGCTTTCCCATCTGAGCATCTCCCTAGCCTGAAAAGTCAACTCATTTTTAAGCCAAGGTCTTGCTCTGTAGAGCAGGATGGCTTGGAACCCAGATCCATTTGCTTTTGCCTCCTGGTGCTAGGATTAAAGAAGTGTACTTGCTTCTGCTTCCCACGTGCCACCACTCTATAAAGATTACATTTTCATTTCACTCACCTGATCCACTCTAAGTACAGTGACTGCAGCATTAGTGGCCAGTTTAATAGCCCAGTATTTTCCCAAGTAAGTATCTAAAATACTGGCTTCTAACATATCCTTTACAGCAGGAACTTCAGCCTGTTAAAATAAACCTAAGTTAGTTTTTTTACATGTGAAAGCTTATACTCAACACAGAAAACTTACAAGGCTGATAATCTAAGTAGTGCTTATATACCCTCACTGCAAAGCTGTCGGTAACTAAGATTTCCTTTATCAGATTATTACGAGAACTACTTGTAAAAATCAAACCTCTATTTTGTACCAATTCCTCTTTTATGCATACTGCACTTGTTTAAAATGTACATTCACAAAAAGTAACATTTTAATACCTCAATATCCAACCCCACATTTTTGTTTCCTTCTTGGTGTACTGAATAGAGTTTAGAGATAACTTCATTGGCCTTGACGCCAGAATTTTCTGCCAGTGCCCGTGGAATAGCTTCAAATGCTTCAGCGAACTTCTTAATAGCATACTGTTCAAGGCCAGGACACGTCTAAAACAAAATGGGTTCGTCAATACTTTTTGGTTTTTTTTTTTAAAGAAATGGTCAGAAAGGCAAATTATATAGAAAAAACTTGTACTTCTCCATATGATGTGATTTGTTTGGCCAATTCGATTTCTGTAGCTCCACCTCCAGGTACAAGACGCTTATCCTATTTAAAAACAAAATGGAAAAGCAAAAACACTACAGTGGAATATTTCTTTAGACTATAGCTTTTCAGCAGGCACCACTATGCAAAATTTAAGTATACGCTTTTAAGGGACTACATCAAATTTTCAAACATGGAGACTAGGAACCCATTAATATAAATATAGCATTGATAGTGCTTCAGCAGTGGTAGACAGTCCATACTCTGGAATACCTTTGTTATGTTTAGCTTATACATTAGTGTTTGAAGGTAGCATTCATCAGCAACTGACAGGCTATTAAACCACCTATCTTGAGGTTCTCATGTTTGAGTCTACCAACTGTTTTCAAGAAATCACAATTTCTGAAATTGCAAGTACTGACCCTTGTGAGAACTTTGAAAGTATTAACTCCATCATCTACTGCCCTTTCTATATCATCCATCAGATTGTCTGTAGAACCTCGAAGAACTATGGTAGAAATGGCACCATCTTCTTTTTCTGCCAATAGATAATTTGTGGATTAAATGAGAGAAAACAAAACTCTTAATTGTATAAAACACACCTTACCATTACTACCTACCATGCTTAAAAACAACCACCTGAGTATCTCCAACTTCTGAGAGGTAAACACTGTCACAATGTCCCATTTCTTCTAGGACGGGAGGAGTCTACAAGAAAACGATCCTTGTAGTAAAAATTCAAATGTATTCACCCATCCTTTGTTTTCCAAAATACATACCAATTTTGGAAGAGCTGTGGCACCAACTGTTTTACAGAGTCGTCTGAGATCCCACTTTGAGTTCAGTCTTCAAAAAGAAAAAATATGCAATTTGATTTACTCCCAACATAAAATGTAGAGAATAGCAAAATAAAAGGACAAGGTGACATACACCTTTAATCCCAGCAGCCAGACCAGCAGATCTCTTTGATTTCAAGGCAGGCTAGTCTACATGGCCAGCCAAGGCTGTCTCAAAAAACAATACCAGTAAGAATTATTCTTTCACCCTATTCAAACTGAACATGTCTTTATTGCACTGAATTAGGAAGCCAAGAAGCTGATACTGACTTTGTAAAAAGCTAGCTGGAAGTGTATGGCACCTACAGACAGAAAAACTGAGGCCAGTGCAACAGCACACGCTTTTAACCTCAGCACTTGGGAGGAGACACAGACAGAACTGAATATACATAGTGAGTTCCAGCCCAGCCAGGGCTATATAGCAAGAATTTGTCTCAAGACAATGAAAAGGCATTTTTCTTGATTCGCACTCTAGCTGACAAGCAATTAAGTTCACATCTTAACCCTTAAGCTATTCCTTTGCCCAGAATGTTTTTTCCTTCTTGCTCAAGTAACATCTACTCACTGCTCCCTGGACCCCAACTGCTTAAATGCCAAGTTAACTTAGAGCATTTATAGTACTGTTTACAGAATGTAGCTCTTACCTCACCAGCATGATATTGTACTTGTTAGCATAATGAAGAGCCATATCTGCCACTTTGCCGCCTGTCACTATGACGTTTGCACCAGTGCCTGCAATGGCTTTCACTTGTGCATCCATAAGATTCTCTTCTCCTTTACTAAAGTTCATCAGTTCTTCAGCAGTCTTAATCAGAACAGTTCCCTGAAAAGCAAGCAAAATCTCTCCCTTTAAAACCTTTCACAATTTTGGTGCTCGAAAATTGTAAGATAAGGTTTTACCCAATCATTTAGAGATCTGAGAGAAAACATGGAAATAAATGTTTCATTATGAAGCAAAATACACACATTTTTTGAGGATCCTCGTGTATAAAACTCTAAAACATAAAAGTATGACCCTCAGTTTGTTCCTACACTCCCATGTGTCAAAGACGCCTTTTGCAATGTGGCAGGGACATGTCTCCTTTAGAGATGTCAAGCAGATACATCGTTCTTTCAAATACCGAGTGTCACCAAAACAACTTCTCACATTTCCCTTGAAGCATGGACTACACAACCATTCTCCTCCCTTCAATTCTGTAAAACCAACAACTTGAGTCTGCCACGATGTTTGCCATGGATCTACTGCTGATGAATCTACAGTATGTAGCTTTAAAGACTGATTTATCATGTTCTAATTGATTAGTATTCCTAAGGGCATAAAAGCATGTCAACATTCACTAAAAGTGGTTTCATGAGCATACATGGAGTACTGACAAGAGCTATAATTATGAATAGAAATACTGCCACCACAAAGTGTTTTAGTCCAGTATTTGGTAGCTTAAGCAAATACTCATGGTCTGAAGAAACAAACTGTAATCTTCAGTTTGCTTAAGAGCAAGCCCCACCCCCAACTTAATGGAAAAGCAACCCAAATGTCCATTTCAAATCACATACCTTTGTCTCTGTTATCATGCCATCAAAGGGACAAGAGTACACGGCTATTTTTGCATCTTTGACAGATGTCACATCGCCTTCTGTTTCCTTCTTAAAAACCATGCCATGTAATACTGAGGATGAATAAACACCAGAGCCCTAAGGAATCAAACTCAATGTAGTGAGAAATCGGAAATATGGGGTTCTTTAAGTAACAGAGAAAATAGTCTATGCTTTTGTTTTCATCCCAGGTATGGGGGTGTGGGGGTGTCGTGTTAGCTGACTGATTTGCCTCTAGTAGAGCCATGGTTTTTGCCTGTTATAGGTTGTTTCTGTGTCTGTGTGATGTTCGGAATACTGGAAACTTTTCAGAGGGTGTATAAAGGCTAGATCCCCTCCCCGCCAAAAAAGTTAAAGAGACCTGATAAAGGGGGTTGGAGGTCGGTTATGGGTTGTTAGTAGATGTGCTCAAAGAAGAAATCAAATTCAAGGATCTCTATCTCTCCCTTCTATCCTTTATCTCCTTTTTAGTGATGGGGGTGAAGTGGGGGGTGGGGGGGAAACCCACAAAGTACCAAAGACCTATACAAGCAAAGAAGAAATTAGATTCAAGGATCTCTCTCCTTTCCTATCTAGTGATAGGGGATAAAAAGTGGGGGAATAAAGCGGGGGGCGGGGGACCCACAAAGTAGTAAGATTGGAACACACCAACACTGTCATTGGAGTTAAGTTTTAAAGTAAAGTTATATACCAAGGCTTCTATGATCAGATGGTTGGCATAACAAGCCACTCTTCTCATGGCTGGAAGCACTACAAAATTACCACTATTATGGAAGGAGCGTGCTTCAGCAGCTGAGAAAAGCAAGGGTAGGCAGACAGCAGTCAAGTCACTTATGTGCCTGATCACCAAGCACCCGGCACTAATACACCAAGTAGAATTGCTAGTGCTACAGGAAGAATAGACAAAGATGATTTCAAAGGGGAGCCGTCTCTCTGGCCCCATTCTTTACATTATTCTAACCCCTAAGTATCAGAGGGAAATAATGACTTCACAAGAAATTATACTTCTAACCAGGAGCAACAGCAGTTCTCAACCTGTGGGCCACAACCCCTTTGGGAGTTTGTATCAGATATTCACATCATTATTCATAGTAGTCACAGAATTATGAAAGAGCAACAAAACAGCTTTAAGACAGAAGCAGTAAATCTAAAATAAAACATAGGATATTTATGGGCATACAGATGGCTCAGTGGTTAGAACTGGATGCTCTTCCAGAGGAACCAGATTTGATTCCAGCACCAAAAGATAACTCAAAACCATCTGTATCTTCAGTTCCAGGGATCTGATGCCCTCTCCAGCCTCCATACAACTGCATGTACATGATACAAAGACACAAATGCAGGCAAAAGACCTGCACATGAATTAAGTCTTAAGAAAAGAGCAGAACAATTCTGAAGCAGGGGAATAGGGAAAATGACTGACCTTGGAGTGGGAGTGCACCTCCATGGTGGAGTGCTTTCCTGGCATGCTCAGGCTCTAGTTCAAATGCCCAGGAATGCAAAGACAATGCCTCTTACTAAGATCTATTGGGATATGGTAATGTAGTTTTTGAAACTTACCAGAATCTTACATACTCTGATGTTATCAACATTGAAATTGCCAGAATCAGGAAAAATAGATACTGTTAAGAAAATGAAATGTATTTTTAGACTACAGAGAAGACAGAGACATCTCAGTGACATTAGATAATGTGGTTGGATTGTTTTGTTACCAACTATTACTCACCACACGCCTGAGCAATGAGCTTGGCCAGAAACTCCTCGCTGCCGTACTGCTTACTCATTATGGAGGTGCGCAGCAGCGACGACACCTCATCAACATCTCGCAGGTTTTTGGCAGAACAACACACCAAATCAGGAAGAATCTCATGAGCTTTTTTGCAAGCTATTTCATACCCCGTAATTACCTAAACCATGAAGAAAAATAAGTTTTGGTAGACATAATTTTGATATGACTTATTCTGGTAATCCAACAAATACGGATTATTTTCAACATAAAATAGCAAGTGTTTAGAGAAATGCATGGTAGAGCCAATAGCTATGGACTACACAGCTCTGATGACAACACAAACGTCGACCCTTATTCTAGCACTTACCACTTATAGGACCTTGAGCAATTTAATTTCAAATCTCTACCTTCCTATGAAACAGAATGACTTTTAAGAAAGCTTAGCAATTAGAATCTTTTGAGGACACACTCATGTGAAGCAATGGCCAATGCCTAGCAGCGTAAGCTACTCAACATTAGCTTTACTGAGGAGATTTAAAGTTTACTTGAAAATCGTTCACTTGTGCATGGTAACTGTACACACAGGACTATAACGCATAACGTTATATGAATATGCAAGTGTGTCCATGCTGTACATGTATGGTGGCTACAGGTAGGTATCAGGTGTCCTGCTAGCTGACACATTCCCTCTGACAACTCTCTCAACCAGTCAGCAGGTGCCAGTGATGCTCCTGTCTTCACTCCTCCTAGTGTGGGATTACAGGTATACCTGAGCACTACATGGGTTCTAGGGATTTGAACACGGGTCCCTGTGCTTGCCCATGAGTGCTGTTACCCACCTAGTTCTGAATTTTAAGCTTTAAGCAAAAACACACAAGTTATCAAATATAATTAAAGTAAAAGATGAACACTTGCCTCTGATACTGACAGGCCAATCCTCAGAAGTTCTTCAGCTAGTTCCAGAAGAGCGCCAGCGAATACCAGAACAAAGTTTGTGCCATCACCAACCTCTTGTTCTTGCATATGAGAGGCCATCACAATCATCTTGGCAGCAGGATGCTGCACCTGATACAAAGGAGGGTTATCAAGTGACAAATTCTTATACTTGGAGTAACAAAAAGTCCTTCATTTCCTTGATGGCAGGTAAATATTACCTGACCAGTTCGTTATAGTTTCGAATATGTTAAACTATGGTTTCTCAGCACAAATTCACCAGTACAAATGAAATCATTTCAAAGTATCCTTCTGACAGCCACCCATTATACACAGCCCCACAAAAGTACCATATTCACACCTAACTGAGAAAATAAAGCATTTGCAACTGTTAAACTCAGCAATTTAGAAGTCTTTAGAAGAGAAGCTGGTGTGGTGACACACCTATCAATTGTCACCTTCTCAAACACTTGGCATAAAACTTTAGCGTCATCCTTTATTTTCTCCACATCTGATACACTGGTCTCACCAATTTTCTCCACATACTAACTTTTTAATGGTTAAAAAATATTTTGCCAGGCCTGTTGGTGCACATCTTTAATCCCAGCATTCAGGAGGCAAAGGCAGGAGGGAATCTCTGGAGTTCCAAGCCAGTCTGGTCTACAGAGCCAGTTCACGACATCCAGGAACACAAAAACCTTGTCTCGAAAACAAAAGTTTTTGGAAGAAATAAAACAGACCAGAGTCTCAGTATCACTTACATTTCTAAACATGCTCCTGTTTTTAAAAAAAAAAAAGTCCAAAGGAACCCATGACTTCCCTTTTTTCTCTATTGAGATAGTACATGCAGCTTAGACATAGCTGAGGATGACTTTGAAGTTATGATCCTTTTGTCCTCCTCCATCTCCTGAGTGCTGAGATCACAGGCAGAAGCCGTCACACGTTTATACAAGTTTACACAGTATTGCAAATCAAACCCTAGACAAGCACCTACAAACTGAACTACACCCCAAGCCTGAAAGTATTTTTTAAAAGCCACAAAATCCTCAAGTTCTTAGGAATTAATTTTATAGACACTCTTCAATGCAAATGTTCAGTAATGGGGACAGAACGTAGTGGGGCTTTGTGCTTGCTAGGCAAGTACTACATTACAGCGCCACCTCCCCAGGCCACGTCTACAAATCACTAATTCACCCTCTAAGCCCACACTGCAGCTCTGTTATTCCGACAGTATACACGTTTTGAAGGGTTATTTTTATTTTTGCGTGTGGCTATGTGTGAATATAGGTGCCGAGGACTGTAAGAGGGTGGTGGGTCCCTCTGAGCTAGGATTCCATGCTGTGAGCTGCATGCTGTGGGATCTGAACCACAAGAGCAGTATGCACTCTCAACTCCAGTCCTCATTTCGTTTACCACAAAAACATTCCTCCACAAATATTCTGTGAAGCTAAATTTTTACTTAGCATTTTAATATGTTATAGAAATGTAAATTTTTCATTTTCTTTAAAACACAGATTATATTCTTCTCCAATACTAAACTATAGGGTCTAATAGGACGAGAAATGGGTATCACATTCCTCTCATCTCTGCTCTAAGTATCTGTTCTATACCCTCTTGGACAATAAAACTTCAGGAAAAAAGGAAAATGCATCGTTATTTACCAGCTATTTTTATATCACTGGAGAATTCATATTAGAACCAATCTATAGAATAATAAATTTGATCATCAGAGCAATACTCCACAACCCAAAATGGCAAACCTAGAAACTAGGTCACATAACTCTTCACGATAAACTTGAAGTAATGGCCTTTTTTCATCTAAACTGAAATATAGTTTCAACTATGTTAGTCACGGGTTTTCATGGTTTTAAAGCAATACTTACTTCTAGCTCTCTTAAAATAGTCGCTGCATCGTTGGTCACAAACAACTTCTCCAGGCGATTAATCACCATTTTATTCATTCCTCAGAAACAGTTGCAAAGAGAAAAGAATCCATTATTATCCAAATATTCCCCCACATAACCCAAGAAAACATGGGCAGAAATCATACTGTTTTAGATCTGTATCACAGCCCCATGGCCTTTCCCTGAGTAAACACCCACATGCTTAGCATGTAAGCAGTGCTCAATACACAGGAATTAACACATACAAAAACAGTACGCTTAGAAGCACACTTGGTTTCATCCTTCATCTCCTTGTGTGTGTCTTTAATTCAGCTGGTGGTTAAAGGTAAGAAGTGTTGTCTTATACTATGTTGTTTTGTTCCAACTGCTCAGCCCTTTCCATAATAAAGAGAGGCGCCAATAGTGAGCACGCTGAATTTTCCTTTGACTTAAGAGGATAATAGTATCGGTTTTAATTTCTCTTTTTCCAGAAAGCTGAATTTCTAACTAAAAGAAGCACATCAATGCCACCAACCATAAAACAGTGTGTAAGACCTGCACTATATAGTAACACCCACAGGACAAAAGGAGGCAGCTAACAGTCACGGCACATCTTTCCCAGCCTGAATTGGGCCATTACCATTTGGTCCATATGCTGTACGGGTGGTCTGGGCCAGCTCCTTGCAAGCCTGTATATTTCTATACACAGCCTCTTCTAATCCTGAGAAATGCTGCAAGAGAAAATGTCTGCTTAAATATGATAATGAAGAATCTTCAGATACCTTTTAATTATGCTTCTAAGAAACAGCCAGGATCACATAGGCATCCTTCAGATGGGGTCTCAACAGCCTCAGTTTACCCCTAACTTGCCACTGTGCCCGATCACTTTCTATCTGTAAAATAATGGGATGATTGGCAGCTCCTACTTGGCAGGTTATTTAGACTCACCTAGCTAATTAACAACTGTTCTTCCCTCCGCCTTTACCCAGGGATTGAACACAAAAACGAAATCCACCATTAAACTACAATCCCAACCTATTAGTACTAGCTTTTAACTTGAAATCTTTTGGAGGGGACTTAAATGTATCTTCATCATGGTCCCCTCAGTACTGATTTACATACAGTATCTCTGTGCTTAAGTGCTAGCCTTCCAGAGAAATCCTTTAAATATCATTTCCTCAGTCTGAGTGAAGGAGAAAAAGACCCCTCAAGTGGGAAACGGTATCATTTCCAGAACTTACTAACTTACAATTCATTTATCTTTTTCTACAAGTTGCAGAAATATGGAAGACAAAGCAAAGTTTTCTGGTAGCTTGAGCATCTCGAGTCAAATTACTCCATAAGCAGTGTGACCGTTGACAAAAAATAAATAAATAAATAAATTAATTAAAAAAAAAAAAACCACTCCTGAAACTGTGTTCTAAGGGATAACACTATTTGATCTGGCCTGGGGCTTCACTTATCCTGTAGGCTACGAAATCGGACAGTCAGGATGAAAAGACAGTAACAGCCTTTGGCTCCGTCTCCTCAATTCAGAAAAAAATAAAGGAAACACAACTTCCAGAGGTGGGTTTTCAGTAAAGCAGTTGTGATTGGACGTCTCTGGATGGTTCATGATTACCTTTTGGAAGGAAACAACCAAGAGCAGGCTCAAAGGTTACTATGCCGGACTCCTGTCACTTCCACCCTACAAGTCCGGACCCTAAAACAACCGGTTATCAATTCTGTCCAAACTCATTAACTGCATCGCCAGCTCCCGTTAAGGGCGGGGCCCCTGGGCTCCATCCTACGGACACATGCAGAGCTGGGACGCAAACCCGTAGCCTTCCTTGTCCAGTTCCCTCCGGCCGACCTCGCTGGGGCAATAACAGAAATGCCCACGGGTTTCAGCGACCGGGCATCCAGAGCACAGCTCCCTTTCTAGAACCTTCTCTATCCCGGATCGCGGCGCGGTCGCACGCTTGCAGGCCTTTCGCGGGCGCCACAAGCGCGGGCCCGCCCTCCCACCGCACAAACTCTCTATGCCACCTACTTTTGCTCCATCTTTGAGCATCTGGGCAAAGCCCGGGGCCTTGGGGACGTGAAGCGCCATGGCTAGCCCGCAATCAACCGCTCACGCGCTCGCTCCAAGGAAGCAAGGTGCCCCGCGCAAAGCCTGCTGGGAAGGTGCCTTTGCGCTGCCTCACGGTCTTCTATGGCCGGTCGCCCCGCCCCTTCTCCCATTAGCTCATCTGAAGTATCGCGAGAACGAGAGTGAGCTCCATAGAGAGGGTCCAGCAGACAGACCCAATCTGCCGATCTCCGATCAAACCGAACGATTAGGCCGATCTCGGTTCGCAGGCCTGATTCGTGTCCCTTGTCCTAAGTTAATTAGCAAACTCTGGTTGGAAGGTTTGGCTTGTGACATTTCTGAGGCGGGCACCCCACTTATTAACCTTCATTTGCACTAATCCTGCAGATCTAGCACCGGGACAAGGTAGCCTTTTCTTCTCAATGCTCACCTGCCCTCGTCCTTGCAAACTACCAAAGGTGGTCCTCCGTGTGTCAGTTGGGCACTGTAGGAAGCCCTGAAGATTCGAAGGTGATAACTGAAATAGTAAGGAGGGTTGCAACTTGTGGAGTGCACGTGTGTGGCAGATCTAAGTGGTTTGCTTAAGTGTAGTTATCTTTGTTACTGGTCAAATGTAAGACTGAATATTGACATCCACAATTTAAGTGATACACCAGAGGTCACCGAGCCAATAAATATTGAAGGATGATTTCTACCCCAGGTTGACAGATTGCAAAGTGTGCATATTTAACCCTTTGTATGTATAAAAAAAAATCCCCTCTACTCCCCCACATGCCACTGCTATATGTTTCCAAATCGACGGAGTTAATGTAAATAGAACCGTTTCACAGAGAAGGTAAAACTCATACAATAAAAAAATACAAAAAATGGAAGCATCTCCTGCCCTTGCAGAAAACTATGAAACATTTTGGTGAGTCTTTGGACATACAGAAATTAAGGTTTTCTTTAAATTGGGACAGATTCATAATTTCAACTGTATGATCAATTGCAATTTTTTTCTAATAAGCATTTAAAATATGTAACCATAAAAATAATACTTTCTTGTCACCTAACACGACAAGGTAAGTGAGCCATCTATATTGGAAGACAATGCAAAAGATCAGTGGTTCTCAAAGACTTGTTTAGACACCTCTGAGGCTCTCCAACACTCTTTCAGGGTCCATTACTATGGAAGTATTTTCATACTAATACAGAGGAGACTCCTCTCTTCCTGTGGGGCATTCTGAAGGCCTACAGGGTGTTCAGTATTTCACAGTATGAATGTGAAAAGAACAAGGAGCCCCTTTATACCTTTTGTCTTCCATTAAGCCACATATAAAATATTTGGGAAAAAAAACTTGTAAATGTCCTTTTTTTTTTTTTTTTTTTTTTTTTTTTCCGACTGGGGAACGAATAGGGCCTTTTTCCCAGGCAAGCGCTCTACCACTGAGCTAAATCCCCAGCCCAGTAAATGTCACTCCTTAAGAAAGATATTTTCAATACTATTATGTTACCCTCTAATGTTCACTGTTCTGTTTTAATATTTATGTTTAGTAGTTTGATTTATAATATAAACAATAGTTGATTACTATAGTACACAGTAACAAACAATCAATTATTTTAAACTTCTATGTGGATTCTATGACTGTGAAGTACGTGAGACCTGAGCAGTATGACGGTCTAAGATTTTCTCCTGCTCATGGACCAGCTAAAACAACCCGAAAACCCATTGTCTCAGAGAGCATCATTTATGGATAAAAGCGAAAAGAGATGTAAAATTATACCTGGCTTGTTAAAAGTAACTATGAGGAATTAAATCTTGACAAAATTTGCTAACTAGACCCTGAAAAACTAAACTTGAGTTCAAGACAACTGATACATTTTCATTAAAAGTTTACAGTAGGGGTTGGGGATTTAGCTCAGTGGTAGAGCGCTTGCCTAGGAAGCGCAAGGCCCTGGGTTCGGTCCCCAGCTCCGAAAAAAAGAACCAAAAAAAAAAAAAAAAAAGTTTACAGTAAAAGTTGGCCTTGTACTTGTGGGAAATGGAAAGAATTAAAATCCATTTAAATCTACTTATATGTTAACTCATCAAGGAATTAGATTTTAATTGCCAGTTATTCCTTTTAAATGAAGGTTTGTTAATTTTGCGTAATTTGGGTTAAACTGTATGTACTGGCTGGTTTTGTGTGTCAATTTGATGCAAGTTACCATCGTCAGAGAGGAAGGAGCCTCCGTTGAGGAAATGCCTCCATGAGACCCAGCTGTGAGGCATTTTCCCATTTAGTGATCCATGGTGGGTAGGAGGCATTCAGCCCATGCTGGGTGGTGCCATCTCTGGGCCGGTGGTCTTGGATTATGTAAAGAAGTAGGCTAGTTGGAGGCTGGAGAGATGGCCCAGTGATTAAGAGCCCTGACTGCTCTTTCAGAGGTCCTGAGTTCAATTCCCAGCAACCACATGGTGGCTCACAACCATCTGTAATGAGATCCGGTGCTGTCTTCCGGTGTGTAGGAAGACAGTTACAGTGTATTCATGTACATAAAGTAAATAAATAAATCTAAAACAAACAAACAAAAAACCTGGGTTGTCTCTCTAGCACTGGAAAGGAAGGAGGGAAATAAACCAGGACTATTCATGTGCACCGACTAGTGAACAGGAGAATTCTAGTGACCCTCTAGGTATTTTTTAATTTTATTTTAATGACATCTGTATATGCCCTCTTCTGGGTGTGTCTGAAGAATACTCATAGACATAAAAAATGTTTTTAAAAAAAGCTGGTTGAATAATGAAACACATTTTCCTATCGATCATGTAAGAAAAGAGCCATGTAATAAAATGGTTGACAACCACAAAACCAGGCATGCAGAAAAGACAATGGTCCACTTTTTTTTTTTTTTTCTGTGTGTGTGTGTGTGTGTGTGTGTGTGTGTGTGTGTGTGTGTGTGTGTGTGTGTTCAGGTGAATGTGTGTATATGTGAACGCCAGAAGTCATCCTCAGGTACAATTCCTTGGGAGCTGTCCATTTTGTTCTTTGAGACAGGGTCTCTCACTGCCCTAGAACTTGACAATTAACCAGTGAGCCCTGGGGATTTTCCTGTCTTCAGCCCTGAGATATGTACAGTGAACCTAGGCCCTCCAGCTTTCTTGGACTAAGCAATCTCTCCAGGCCCTTTAGTTTATCTCTTAATTTCCCACATTATAAGATATGCTAGAAAAGAAGAGGTAACTTGCAGCCTAGAGTTCAGCAGTTAAGAGCACTTGTGGCAATTGTTGCTCTTGCAGAGAACCTGGGCTCGCTTCTCAGCACCCATTTGGCCACTATCAAGTGTCTGCGACTCCAGTCCCAGAGGGCTGGATGCCCTCTTCTGGCCTCCACGAGCACTGCACACATGTAGTGCATAGACGTACATGCCAGCAAAATGCCCATATACATTAAAAATAAATTATTTTTTAAAGGACAGTTTATCAAATTTAATTCCCTAAAGAATAAGGCCTTGATGCCTAGCTTGATCCAAAGGCAAAATTACAAATTTGTCACTGAACAAGGAGGCAGCACATGGCATCCAGAGATTTTCACTCTTAGCTCTCGGACTAACCACTGAGCCATCTCTCCAACCCTCCCCTCCCCACTCTCCTCCCCTCTCAGCCCCCACCCTTCCAACTCCCATCCCCTCGCCTTAGCTCTAACTAACCACTGAGCCATCTCTCCAACCCTGCAACCACCCCCCGCCCCATCCCCTACCCCTGTCCTCTTGGAAATCCAGGGCTTGTAAGTGCTAAGTGTTCAACCACTGAGCTACAGCCCAGCCCTTGGGTTTTGGAGACAAGGTTATAATATATACCTTCAGCTCACCTTGAGCTTGTGGTTCTCCCTCTTCAGCCCCCAAAGGCTGGCTTGTAGGCATATGTCCCATGCCCAGCTGGTCCATAGTTGCTTTGAGGTACTCAGCCCATGAGGCAGTGTTTATTTCTGTGATCGAGCTGCCAAGGATGCTTGATGGTTCGAATGCTTATTAGCCATTGTCATTCTCGCTGGTCCTAAGAATGTTTCGGCTATTTTTAATTGCGATGATTACCACCAGGGTTTTCAGTGGGGTCAGTCATTAGCCTCAGGGAGTAAAATTAAGAAAGGATCCAAGTGTCTATTTGTGTAGCAATCTGGTAGAGCAATTACGCTCTCTCATTGCTATGTGATAGCCCATTTCCGGCTCCTTAATAGAGCCTCTCTCTTCTGACTACATGCCCAGCTGCATCACAGAGGAGAATGTCAAGTCAGAACAGCAATCTCCATGCAGAGGGGACTGGCTACCCAAGTGACCTTCCAGAAGACGGTCACCTCTATAACACTGTTATACAGTGGTGCCACAGGAAAGTAAAGTCTAGTAATTAGGAATGAGCTCTGAGAGGAGAAAGGAACCCATCCCCCCCTTTTTTAGGAATTGTGAGTGAGAAAGAAGTACAAGGAAATAATACATTTAGAAGATCTAATGACAACTGCATATCTCAAGACGATATTCAACTTTGTCAAAAATCCCAAGAGCAAAGGAAAAAGTGAACAAAGAAAACAGCTGTCTCTAAGCCCGTATATTTCCTTCTCATCTGTGATGTAATACATCAGTGGCCCTCCACTAAAGTCTTTTGGATCAAGGGCTGTTGTAAAATACTTTTTTTTTGTAAATTTTATTTATATAAGTACACTGTAGCTGTTCTTAGACACACCAGAAAAGGGCATCAGATCCCATGGTTATAGGATGGTTGTGAGTCACCATGTGGTTGCTGGGAATTGAACTCAGGTCCTCTGGACGAGCTGTCATTGCTCCTAACCACTGAGCCATCTCTCCAGTCCGTATAATACTTTTAATTTCCATAAGCCTTGTAGTCTTCTTCATCACAGGGAACAAATAGAACAGACATGCGCATGCATGAGCTAAGAACAGTCAGATTTATTGATTGTAGCAAGAAGTAACAGGTAGCGATAGGCAAGCGATAAATGAGGACCCACCAAGCATATGGAAGACCCCGAATCGAGAGAGACTCAACTGAGGCCAGTTGATGAAGCCGATGTGTTAAATTCGCTGAGAGGGATTGTTGTCAAGGAACAAACACAATAAAACAAGCAGTCTACCTTGCTTAACCATCCATCTGTAAATTACATGTAAATTCTATAAAATATGGTATGGACTTGTAAGACACATTTGATTCTTGATAGAGTGTTCATTCCCTGTCTGCAGAATCATTTTGTAGAAATCTTCATTCCTCTATACAATCTGTATGAATGAGATATTGGCTTATTTAGTGGGAGACCAGTAGCCGGTAAGGATCGGAAACAATGTTGCAACGACTTGGATTCAGATCTTCACTACACTCTTGAAAGCCAGTTCCGTATCTAGAGCACCCAGGTAGTTTGTTTAATTGCACTCATAGAAGTTCTGTAGGGGGGTTGGGGATTTATCTCAGTGCAAGTGCAAGGCCCTGGGTTCGGTCCCCAGCTCCGAAAAAAAGAAAGAAAGAAAGAAAGAAAGAAAGAAAGAAAGAAAGAAAGAAAGAAAGAAAGAAAGAAAGAAAGAAAGAAAGAAAGAAAGAAAAAAAAAAGTTCTGTAGGATGAGGAAGCTGGTCTTGCATTATGCTCACCCAACCTCTTCATGCTCCTTCCCATGGCTGCATCTTGTTTTTGGTAAGAGTGGGAAAAATGAAGAAGATCACTGGGAAGACATGGGCTATTGTGATCACCCATCTCATGGCTGCTGGCCACCTCTGGGCGATTGAGGGAGGCCAAGGCTAAGGCCAACTTGCTAAGGTGCTGATTGAGACTCTGGGTCACCCGTTCCTTCCCTTAATATAAAACCAACTTTGAGCCAAGTCACTTAAGGCCTTTTGAAAACTGACTCTAAAATAGCATGTGATATTCCAAGGAAAAAAATAAACCATGATTTAGTAAACGGGATGATCTATGGGGAAAGGGCAGCTTTATATGGCGTTCTTACAGCAAGAGAAGGCATGGTTGGTAAAGCCAGGCCAGAAAGACCCGGTTGGCACATCCACACAAGTCCCAACTTGAAATGGATATCCACGTGTCTGCAGCCCAGTGAATACTGCCACCAGGTCTGACGAATGGGCGGAGGTATCCTCACTGACCTTATCAACGGTGCTCTTGGGAAATGACGGTGTCATTTCTCCCTTAAAAAAAATCCACTGATTGTGTGTGTGTGTGTGTGTGTGTGTGTGTGTGTGTGTGTATTGAGTACATGTGCGTTTGAGTGCCCCCCGCAGGCCAGAAGAGAGTGTCAGATCCACTGGAGCCGGAGTTAGAGGTGGTTGTGAATTGCCCTATGAGGATGCTAGGAACGCAACCCAGGGCAGAGCTGGCCTTCAGTCTCACTGATGGTAGCAGTGATGGTGAGAATGGAACCGCAGAAGGGTGCGTGCTTTAGCATCTGCACGGTCATTTGGCCACATGGTGATGAGCAGTTGATGCCCATTCACTCCCCAGCCTCCGTTCTCACTCCACCAGTCCTGTGGTAACTGGAGCCTGGACTTTGTATAAAAATGAACACTTTTGGACTTCATGGCATCACACAGTCTTACTGTGTGGTAACATCACTGCATGCCATGCGCTCCTGTCTGCTGAGGGCTTTGTGCAAGTTATTTTATCCGATCTGCAGAACCACACTGACAGAAAGCCTTCAGTGCATTCTCATTTTACTTAAAATAAAACCGAAACTCCGTATGAGGGTTTGCAGGACCCTGTGTGCTATGTACCTGCCTTCACTCGTGAGGCTTTGTAGGACCCAGCCCAGCGAGCTACGCACCTGCCTTCTTGCATGCCTTGCTTTCCGCTCTCCCCACCACAGCTATGCTACTTACTCCATATTCTTGAAATGTGCCACTCGTAACCTTGTTCCCTCCATAGGGCTCTCCACTGGCTTCCCTCTGTCCTGAGTGTCCTTCCCTCAGTCCTGACCCTCGGTGATTCTTCCTTGTTATCCAGGCCCTGAGTCAAACCTCACCTCACCACAGAGAATTTCTTTGAAAACTCTTGTCTAAAAAACTTTGCCCATCTCTCATATCAACCTGTTTTATTTTTGTTCTAAGACCTGATGCATTATTCCTTAGCTTCTGCAAGCATGGGCTCTGGGATCTCTGCAGAGACCAATTCATGGTTGGACTCGCCGTGGGAAAGTCACAGATGTGGAAGGACAGTTGTAAAGCCAGAAAAATGTTCTTTCTCAAAACCGTTTTCTCCATCTTTGTTTCTGTCTGTCTCTGTCTCTCTCTGTCTTTCTTTGTCTCTCTGTCTTTGTCTCTCTGTATATCCTCCTCTGTGTGTGTTTGTGTGCACGAGAGTGTGCAAGCACAGTCTCACTGTATAGCCAAGGTTAGCTTCAAACTAAAGATGCCCGTTACCTAGCCTGCCAAATGCTTGGATTGTAGGCATGGGCCCCACCACTTCCTGCCAAGGTGTGTGGGTTTATTTTATTTTATGTTTTGGTCATAGTTTTAGTTCTTCAGACAAGTTCTTAGGTAGCTCAGGCTGGCCTTGAACTTGTAAGGTAGCTGAAGATGACCTTGAACTCCTAATGCATATGCTTCTAATCCTTTGAGTGCCTGAATTACAGACCTGGCTTCCATGGAGTTGAGGATGGAACTCACGCCTTCGATCATGTGAGGCAAATACTCTGCCACCTGAGCTACATCCCCATCCATTTAAAGTTTGGGCCTTCTTCTTCTTCTTCTTCTTCTTCTTCTTCTTCTTCTTCTTCTTCTTCTTCTTCTTCTTCTTCTTCTTCTTCTTCTTCTTCTTCTTCTTCTTCTCCTCTCCTCTCCCTCTCCCTCCCTCCCTCTCCTCTCCCTCTCCCTCCCTCCCCTCCCCTCCCCTCCCCCCCCTCCCCTCCCCTCTCTTCCTCCTCCTCCTCTTCCTCCTCCTCCTCTCCTCCTCCTCCTCCTCCTCCTCCTCCTTCTTCTTCTTCTTTTAATTTTTGAGATAGGGTCTCATAAAGGCTAGGCTTCCCCCACAATCTGTGTATCTGAGGATAACCTCGAACCTCTGGTTCTCCAACCTCCCAAATACTGGCGTTAAACACATGTACCACCACACCTGGTTTTATGCGGTGCTGAGGACTGAATCCATGGCTTCGTGAATGCCACTAGGCACTCAACCGACTGAGGCACATCCCCTGCCCTAAAGAGGCTTGATTGAGGGACTGTGTATCAGGGAGAAGCAGCAGTACTTCTCATGTGTGGGACTTGGGAACTGTCTGTGCACTCAAGGAGGGAGCAGAGCTGCAAACACATTTCCTTCATGGTCTGGTAACATCGCTCACCGAACACCATGATTGTTTCAGCAGCAAAAGTGAACCTCAAGCAGGCACAGTTTAACGGTCAGATTTGTGATTTAAGCAGGCGCTGAAATGAAAGCAAAGGAGTGCTGTCCCTTTTGTGTCTTCCTGTGAGAATGAAGGAAAGGCTGTACATGGCCCATTGAACTCTTCCCATGCCTTATTTATAGCATTAACAAGTCAGTGGTGAGAAAACTACATAGAACAACCTTACTCAGTTATTTATTTACCCTACATCATGTCCACACGAGTGTGCCTATTTTTCTTCTAAAATATACTAAGTAGCCTGCAGAGGGCAGACTTCCCTTATTTTTACACCTCAAGCCTGCACTAAAGAACCCAACATTTTATAAGACTAGCGGTTTAACTTCTTTTTCTTTTCTTTACTAAATGTTGGAGAATGGAACTTGTAAGAAGTAGAGCGTGGAAGGCAGCCTCTCTTTTAGCTTTCTCAGTAATAAAAAAAACAATTTTGATGATTTTCTCTCAAGACTAGTCTCCATCACAGAAATCGACCACTGGTCAAAACGCAGAGAGTAACTGACTATGTGGTCCCCGACCCAACCCCAATAAATCAACAACAAAGTACAGTACAGTACAGTACAACACAGTACAACACAACACAGCACAGCACAACACAACACAACACACTACAGCCCAATATAATGTGATCCCAAACCTAAGGCTCAAGGAACACTGCAGAAGAGGTGGGTTGTATGAACCAGCGGACTGGGATGCCTACTATCAGGTGGGGTAGGGAATCTTAGCAATACGCTTGTATAAGTAAGACCTACACAATGACAGCATGCAGAGTGGCTGAGGGGAATCCCCGAAGACTATCTACCCTTAGCAGAAAGAGTTACAGGCAACTAATGGCTACTCAGTAAGCGAGAATCGGTCTTCTCCTGGGACAACCCCTTAGTAGGTTATCCAGTTGGAAGTGGTCATGAATTTGGGTAGAAGTGGGAAGGGCATCGGCTCAGTTGAAAGAATGAGAGGGTGGGGTGGAGCCGACATTCACATTCCAGTATGAAATTCTGGACAGAGTGAAACTGACCTCATTCATGGGCTGATGCTTTTCTGATCACTGCCTCGCTGGGACTTACTTTTTACCTTGTTCTTTCCATTCATTTATCTTTATTCTTGAGACAGGGTCTTACTGTGTAGCCCTGGCTGGCCTGGAACTTGCTATGTAGACCAGGCTGATCTTGAACTCATAGAGATCTGCTTCCCTGAACCTCCTGAATGCTTGGACTGAAGGTGTGGGTCACCAAGCCTAGCCTTCATCTTACTCTCTCTCTCTCTCTCTCTCTCTCTCTCTCTCTCTCTCTCTCTCTCTCTCCTCCCCCACACATATGCATGTGTGTTTTCATGCTAAAAAAAAAATGCCCGTGTCTGTTCCCTCTTTCTGTATGGGTATTATTCAATGGAAATATAATGCAAGCTGCATGCATAATTTAAAATATCTTCACAGTCACGTTAAACAGCAAAAAAGATATATATATATACATATATATAATTCTAATTTATTTTTTTAACATTTCCACATCTACACAATATAAACTTTTTGGTGGATAAGTTACATTTACAGCATTTTCCGAATTAAAATGGCCACATTCAATTGCCCAATAGCAACATAGGAAAAGAGCCTACTCTATTGGACAATGCATCTCTCTTAACTTTCTTTTTTCATTCAGTTGCAGCATCCCTAACAAAGTTAGCAGAAAGCAGTGCACTACAAAGAAAGAAAGAAAGAAAGAAAGAAAGAAAGAAAGAAAGAAAGAAAGGGAGGAAGGAAGGAAGAAAGAAAGAAAGAAAGAAAATCTAGGCATCCAGGAACCACTCATTTCGAATTATCTACCAGTTTAGGTAGTGTAGGAAACACAAGAAATAACCTGAGTTTATTCTGCGACTGTCACCAACATCTGCAATCTTTTTTCTAGGATAGAAGTGGCATTTCTCAGGCAGTTTTTCAGTGGCTCAAATTCCATCTTCCCCAACACCAGGTGTCCCTTCAATTCTCCTGAGTATTCATTTGCAAGTGCATAAGACCTCCCTCTGCTGGGAATTTCCTATGTGTTAGAGCATGTGTCTAATTAACTGTTCACACGTAAAGTCCCACTTGCTGTTTACAGTATCCTTTTGGGTATTTTTATTACCTCCTCTATTTTAAAGGTGAGGGAACAAGCAGGGAGGCTTAGAGGTGTGGACCTACACAACCCGGTTAGAAGATGGCAGAGCTGACATTTCAAACTGGATAGGGACATTTCTAAACTCCAAGGTCCGTAGCTTTATTGTCTCCCAAGTGATGGTTATTCTAACTGACAGGAAAGGCAGTTTAGTAATCTTGTAATCAGACTTTTCTGGTTTTCAGGAACAAAAACTTAAGTTTCTGCCTGGGGAGGAGGAAGGGTGGAGTGGTTTCTCCCATTAACACCAAGGACTGGAGCGCACACTGCTGATGCCAACGTTTGTGCCCGTTCCCTTGATTAGAAATGTTTCCAGATTTAAACTCTAGTTTTTAAGGACCATTAATGATCCTGTCCAAAGAGGAAGCAAGAGGTTTCAGGTTCTTCCCAGAGCAGAAAAGAACGGACACGAGGAGGTTTGTGTGAGGTCATTGGTCTCATCGTGACTTTGACTTGGCCTTGGTCTTTATTTAGCGTTTCAGTTTTATGTTCTGCAACAAGTTTGGCCATGTTGGAGGACCATCCAAAGGTCATTGAGTTGGCCGCTGGTGATTGGGCGCTCCCTCGGACGCCAGGGTCTATTACTGTGCGGATGGAAATCCCCAGCTCACCTCGGGATGGTGTTCCAGCCGCTTCCCGAAAGTCACAGGCTTTGTCGGCTTTTTGTGCACTACTCCGTAAGAGCTCAAGACTGTGGGGACCTGGATGAGAGTGGAACTCTTTGAGTCGTCCCAGCTCTGGGTCATCTGACACTTCAGGATCCCCGTTGCACTTTCCCATCAGAGTGTGATTTGAAGGGGGAAAGACTGTGCCTAAATAATTTAATCGTGAAGCTTTTTATTCTTTGATTGGAGAGCAAATATTCTTATATCTTGAATATCACAGTGATTCTCGCACAACTTCTTTGCAAATGTTAGCTTACTCACAGTATAACCCAAACTATCGTCTGGATTTGCACCCACCCTGAATTATACAATAGATTCCGTTGACCAGTCTGTTTAAATGTTCCTACAGCTCCTGTTTCTTGCCTAATAGATTTGTTAAGTCTAGAGGCCCCGCCAAGTATGTTAGCACACACCTTTAATCCCAGCACTGGGGAGGCAGAGGCAGGTCATGGATATCTGGGAGTTCAAGACCAACCTAGTCTAATATGTGCAACCAGGTTGCAGGATTGCCAAGGCTATCCAGTGAGACTCGAGACCCTATGTCCATTACTCCTTTAACTCTTTTATCTAGGAAGGACAAACACCTTATCTGAGTTCTAGCTATGAAAGGTGGTGATATCAAGCAACCCGACTCTCAGGTTTCATTAGTACTAATTTATGAATGTAAAATTACTTTTTTCTTTGTTTTTAAAATGATTTACTTTTATTTTACATGTATGGGTGTTTTGTCTGCATGTATGTCTATGTACCACACATATACCTGGTACCAAAAGAGACCAGAAGAGGATGTTTGGTCCCCTGGAACCAAAGTTGCAGATAGCCATGGGCTATCATGTGAGTGCTGGGAAGCAAACCCCAATCTTTTGAAGAGTAGTCAGTACTCTTAACTGCTGAGTGCTTACCAGTCCCTAAAATCACATTTTGTATAGAACTATGGATGACCTTTATGCATTAGGACTTTGTAAATTATTAATTATTCAAATGCTATTTTACACTAAATTGTTAAATGTCTCTGAATATATAAGGGCACATATGTTATTATTTTGTGTGTTTATGTACCATGATTGAGCCTAGAAACAATTTAGGCCACAGTTATACTTCAGGTACAGTGGTTCTCAAACAGTGGCCATTTTCCCTCCTCAGAATACACTTGGTAAAGACTGGAGGGCTTTTCTATTTTAGGGTGCCACAGCTAGGAAGTTTAGCACTGGTAGGCAGAAGCAGGCACTTGTCTAAGGACAGCTCCACACAGTTATCTGGCCCCTAATGCTAACAGTGCTAAGTCCAAGAGAGCTCACTGCAGAGTAGAAGGTTTTCAAGTACATGCCAGAGTCATAGGCAGCAGAATGTGGGCTACAGCTGATTAAACACAACTCCACAAGCCTCATGTCTATATTTTCTTTTTAAAAATTACCAATTTATGTGCATCTTTCAGAAGCCATGAAGGAAAGTCTATGGCAAGCAAGGGAGATTTCTGGAGATGACCCACTGTTTTGAGTGGCTATGATGGGTGAGCTCTAAAAATACAGCATCCTCATAAAGTTAAATTAGAATCTTAAGAGAACAACCTTGAGAAGCAGGAAGCTTCTCCTAGGAACTAAAGGGCACACAAAGTTAAGCAATCTTGAGAGACAGAATGCTTCTTGTGATTTTCTAATGACACCACCCCTGCCCCCTTGGGTTGTGGTTTCTCCCTTTAAATACCCTTTCTCCCAGCCTCTCGGGGTCGAACTTCTGTGCCCCTGCCTGGGATATGAGTCTCGACCCCAGTGCACTGGTTCCTATCAATAAACCTCATGTTTATTACAAAAAAAAATACAGTGTCCTTAGGGATTCATCCCAGGGTTGCTTCTCCCTGCTGATATGCTTTTCCTTCCTCTGTTTCATAGTCTAATGATTCCTGGGCATCCCACCTTACTGAGTAAATTTCCTGCAAATTATCATGAAGATTAACTTTCATGAATTAGTGCTTTTTAGATAAATTAACAACTTTATGGCATTCCTGATTTGCTTCAAATAATTTTAGGAAGAAAGTTTAAGGAGGTGGTTTTAGTTGTTTTGCCAGAAAGATATAATAAAGTTAGAGTCAAGAATGGAATGTGTCCCCTCCTCACAGAACGGTAAGTAAAAGCTACATTATAAGGAATACAGTTATACTAAGAAGAGAAGACTTGGGATAGATTTATGATTGTGGTGGCTATCCCTGGTTGTCCACTTGACTACATCTGGAATGAGCTACAATCCAGAAATGGAGGGCATACCTGTGATCCAGACCTTGATGTTGCAAGACACAGGCTTTTGATCCAGGTCTTGACGTGGAGATCTTGAGGCATAGTAGCCATGAAAAGTGTAGGCCCAGGCAAAATAGCACACACCTTAACCCCAGGAGATTGGGGCAAGCAGATCTCTGAGTTCAAGGTCAATCTACAGAGCAAGTTCCAGGACAGCCAAGCTTAGGCAGTGAAGGAGCTGGAAAACAGAAAGCTTGTGATGATGCAATAGAACAAGGGAGACACAGTCTAACTCCAAGCAGCAAGCAGCAAAACTCAGCAGCTTCAGCCATGTGGCTCTGACCTTAGATTCAAAATAGAACAGATTACTGGGACAAAACGATGCTGGCTAGCTGGAACCAAGAAATTAGTGGTGATTAAGAGGAGACCACATTACTGAGGTGGGATCTGGGAAGTGTTTTCTGAGAGCACAAAGAAGCTGTGTTCCAGAGACAGCCAAGGTTATACCTCATGCTATAGCTGGACTAGGTAATGTTTAGACTCTCCCAAATGGTACTGGTTTGGAAGGTAGGAAGGGGACACGGAGAACAGCTGAGGCTTGGCACTGTGAGAGGCCAGAGAAGGCCACTGGTGAAGATGCAGCCTCAGTTGCAGTCAATGGCACAGGACTGAAAGGGTTATGCAAAGAAGTTAAGGCTAGGCATTGTGAAGAGAGCCTATGAGAGGCTATTGGTGAAGCCCAATTGCAGCGGAAGACCCCAGTGTATTGGAGATGCCAGCACCCTGGATGAACACCAAGAACAGCAGCACCAGGGGAGTGGAGTCAACCAGAACCTGGAGTGTTACAGAGGGCAGAACTGGAGAAGTGAGTCAAGCCCTTTAGAGGAGCCCAGAAGATCATGCGTGGATCCCAGACATTGGAACAAGAAGCTGTAAAGTTGAAGATGCCTTGGATACTCCAAGATGTTGGAGATGCCAGAGCCATGGGATATCTGCTGAAGAAAGCTGCTCACAGGGAGTGAAAGCAGCCAAAGAGAATTGTGCTGCAGTCAAGAAAGATGAAAGGAGTTGGAGATCTGAAGATCACATTAGCACCAGACATGGAGATGCAGAGTTTAGAGTTTGCCCAGCTGGTTTTTGATCTTGTTTGGTCCAATATTTCCTCAGTGTGACATTTTAAAATGGTAGTGCATATCCTGTGATGTTTGAGGTATATGATCTGCTTTTTGATTTTGACTTTATAGGGTATTACAGTTAAGTGATTAAATGAATCTCAGAAAAGACTTTGAACTTCGGACTTTTAATATTGTTGAGACTGCTATGGACTATGGGGTCTTTTGAAGTTGGACTAAATGTATTTTGCATTATGCTATGTTTAGGTGTGGCCTCCATAGACTCAGATGTTTGAACAAGCCTATAGGGGCCAGGGAGTAGAATGTGGTGGTTTGAATATGCTTGGCCCAGGGAGTAGCACTACTTGGAGGTGTAGCCTTGTTGGAGTAGGTTTGGTCTTGTTGGAGGGAATGTATCACTGTGGGTGTGGGCTTTTAGACCCTCATCCTAGCTGCCTGGAAGCCAGTCTTCTCCTGTTTGTCTTTAGAACAAGATGTTGAACTCAACTCCTCCAACACCATGCCTGCCTGGGGCACTGCCATGCTTCTGCCTTGACGATGATAATGGACTAAACCTCTGAACCTGTAAGCCAGCCCCAATTAAATGTTGTCCTCATAAGAGTTGCCTTGGTCATGGTATCTGTTCACAGCAGTAAAACCCCAACTAAGACAATGATCAAAGAAAAACAATCATTCTAGCTCAAATCCAAAGATAAAGCCATACGTGTGCACTATGATAGAGCAGGCCATGTGAAATTGTTGCTTAGAACTTATAATGAGCTTATGAAATGAAACACTGCTTTGAACTTAATATCTACGTCCTGTAACTCCCCTTTGTGTAACATTTTATCTGTGAGACAATTTTATAAAGAACTGTTGTCTAAGAAGGTGTAAAAAGGACAGAGGGGAGAAATAAAGTGTGGCATTTGGTGCTTAGTCCCATCTACCAAATGTGTATATGTAGTATTTATTTAAGTATTCATGAACACTTGTGGAATTGTTGAGACAGGTGGTCGGGCTGGGCCAAAGTGTGTGTGTGTGTGTGTGTGTGTGTGTGTGTGTGTGTGTGTGTGTGTGTGTATTTGAATTCTCTCTTTCTTCCCTTTGGCTCACAAAGAGTTAATCAACCCCAAGCCTCTTGCCTGGCCAGCAAGGGCGCTTGAGCCAGAGAGAAACTAAGCCCCACTCCCCTTTTTTTTTTTTTTAAATCCCCTGCTTTGATCAGTGGAATGTGGTGGTTCGAATATGCTTGGCCCAGTGAGTGGCACTAATGGAGGGGTGGCCTTGAGGAAGTACATCAGCAGGCAATCAGTGGAAGTCAAACTACCAGAAGGCAACAGCTTTTGGCAAAGAGTTAAGGACAGAAGAATTGTCAAAAGTAGGCAACTTTTGGCCACAGAGTAGCAAGGAGTGAAAGACAGAAAAATTGTTAAAAGCCACCATCGTTCAGCCTCAGGACAGTAAGAGGGTGTCCAGAAGCCAGCTGCTTCTGGCCCCTAGAACAGTAAGAGAGAGCCACAAGGCCAGAAGGTCGTCCACGGCTGGCTTTTGTCTGTCTGAAGCTGAGTCCCACCTCACTCTCTGACTATACCCATGCACTGGTGCTTTGCCTACATATATGTCTGTGTACCACGTGTATACATTGTTCACATAGGCCAGAAGAGGCGCCAGATGCCCTGGAGCTGGACTTACAGTTGTTAGAGCGGCCATGTGGGTGCTGGGTGTTTTTAAAGGCTGAGCTATCACTCCAGTTCACCCTTACAAGATAAGAACCAAGAATTTGAATTTCTAAGGCTTTCTCAAGTAGCTTTTACTTGCCAGGGAACTGATGCTTTGAGAGCTATTGCTAGAGACAAATCTATCAATGCAAGCAAGTTGATTTCCCAGGTTGTGTTGTGTAGGCAATGCAGCAAAGTGCCATGTTGCTGAATGGCAAAAACTTTGGATTTGGAACTCACCTCTCCCTCTCCCCTCCCCCACCCTTCCCCCTCCTCCTTCCCCTCTCCCTCTCCTTCTCCCCTTCCCCTTCCCCCACCCCTTCCTCTCCCTCTCTCCCTCTGTCTTACCTTTCCTCTCTCTCCCCCCTGCTGGCTGCTTCCTTTCTCTCTCTTCTCTCTTTCTGTCCTTTGTCTCCCTTCTTTCTCTGCCTCTACTTCCTTCCCTACATACCTTTCCCATGTTCCAAATGGACTTCATTTTATACTAGACCTGTCACATGGCTGATACCTGGTGGGGTGGGAGGGTGCCTCATCATGGGCCTGCAGCCACACCATGCCAGCACACTATAAAACATATCAAACATCAATACAAAAACCTTCCTGTAAATATGGGCAGTAACGAGACTTTGCCATGAAGGTTTCTCAACTGTACCAGATTGCCCAGTGTAACCCAGGCTTCTGAGAAAAGGTGCACTCAAGAACTCAGGCTGCATATTCTCCCAGGCACTGTTACTTTTACGTATTTTGATTTTCAACTCCTGGCCCTTTCCCCCTCTCTTCCCAGGAAGGCAGGGGCCTTTTTAGTGGTTCTTCAACTTGACAGTCAATCTCTGCCTGTGCTGATGTCATCTAACCTGTCCTTGTTGCTCCTCCTTATGGCTTCACTACATGCACAGCGAATACAATTTATAGTTCAAAGTATCTTGTCTGGCCAAAAAGCGAGTTGGGAACTATGTGCCTGGGTTATCTGGAGTAGCTAAAGGCACTTTTCTGATTCTGGAAATCCGGAGTGGGGTCTGAGAGTCTGCATTTCTGCATAAGCCCTCAGGTCATGTTGACTTTGCTGGAACACAAGCATGCTTGGAGTAGCAAGACTAAAGTTTGAAGTAACTAGTTGTTTTGTGGCAATAATTATTATTGCCACAAAGAAACAAAATAGTGATCCTGCTGGCAGCCGTTCCTAAGAGAAATAAATGTGTCCATGTTGTAACAGTGACACTTAACCCTGGCTCCACAGGGAGGTTTATTACTTTTTGCACAGAAAATACTTTGGGAAGCAGATGTTTAAAGTGAGATGTGAGCTGTGGGGGCTTTGAGAAACTGATATCTGTAACATTGATCCTGTTAAGTAGGGTTGAAAACATCTTCTGGGCTTCAAAAGTATATTGGCTAAAGTGTTGTCTTGTAAGCTTCAAATGAGAAAGTAGAAGACAAAACCTCATTTGTTTGTTTGTGTAGTCATTAGGTGTTGACTCTGGGCTAAGTCTTCTAGGTGGTGGGGTACATGGCAGATACAGTTTCCCGCACTGAGTAGGCTGCTGAAGACAAACTTCTGAGAGGCAAGTGTGATAAGGAGGGATAGGCTTTTGGCTTTTGCTTTTTTCCATTCATTTTCTATTAGCTTGTAATAGTTATACAAGATTCTAGGCTTCATTGTAATATTTGAATGCATGTATACAGTGAACTTTGATCATATTAGAGATATGAGGATTAGAGATAGTAAAATACTTGGTGCTGGGGAGATTTGGGGGAGCTCCATCTCTTTTAAAAATTAGATTTGTTCATTTTATTTTCTGTGTGTTTTGTCTGCATGTATGCATGTGCACCATGTGTATGTTTGTGCATGGACACCAGAACAGAGCATTGGATTTCTAGGGACTAGAGCTGTGGATGGTTTGTGAGCTACCCTGTAAGTATTGAGAGTTGGATCTGAGTCTATTCTATGACATTTGGAGAATTCTGGAAATTTGGTTTCTTTAAAAGACACAGAAATATTATAAGAATGTTCTTCAGGTTTAATCCCAGGTGTAGGCATGTGGGGCTGCTTCGGATTGTTGGCAGCAGGTGACTATGATTTACCTCGTGCTCTAGCAGAAGCGTGTTTTTGCCAGCTGGAGATAATTTCTGTGATTGCATGATGCTTGTAATTCTAGGAACTTTTCAGAGGGTACATAAATGCTCGGAGAGGCATGGCCAGTGGTTGTTGGTTTTTTAGGAAGGTTCCTCGATATTAGTAGCAGTGGTCACAGAAGAAACAAAAGGAAAGAAATTAGATCCAGGGATCTTCCCCCTACACCTCTCTGTCTCTCTCTTCCTCCCTCCCTCTTTGCCTCCCTCTTACCTCTTTCTCCTTTCCCTTTTTATCTTTGTTTCTCTCCTATCTAATGTTAAGGAGTGAAACCAGGGAGATGAAGCATGGGACAAAGAAGAACCCAGAGAGTAGCAAAGATCAGCTACAGTTTGCTGCAAGAGAAACAAGTGCTTTTAACTACCAGCTATCTCTCCAGCCCTGGAGGTGGAGGAGCCTTTTTAACAAGGTGGTGTCTAAGGTGGGATCTGCAGGTCAGGCACATAGGAAATGAAGGAGCATAACCCCTGGTGCTTAAAGAGATACATGTGACCACGGGTGGCAGAAACAACTCACAGGAGCTTAAGTATAAAAGGGAAGTTAGTTGGATGGTAAACTGAATGTAGGTGGATCTGGCCTTAGGTACAGAGGGTAAAGTGACCTCTCTTCCTCTCCTCCACTTCCCTGGATTCTCCCCCTTTGAAGGGTGCTTTTTCACACAGTTGGGAAACCACAGGTTAAGATCTCAGAAATTTCGGGGCTGGAGAGATGGCTCAGTGGTTAAGAGCACCGACTGCTCTTCCAGAGGTCCTGAGTTCAAATCCCAGCAACCACATGGTGGCTCACAACCATCTGTAAAGGGATCCAATGCCTTCTTCTGGTGTGTCTGAAGACAGCAACAGTGTATTCATATACAAAATAAATAAATAAATCTTTAAAAAAAAAAAAGATCTCAGAAATTTCAAGATATGCAACATTCCAGTCTCACTACCGTGAAACAGAGTAAGGACTCCTTTCTTCCAGAAGGATCATTTTAGTAAACTCCCCAAGAGTTTGTACTTGTAGCAATCCACCTGCCTTACCCGTCCTAGAAATGTTACCACACCATCGGGCCCTGGACATTCTCTGACTGCATGTTAGACGACAGGTTTTGTTTTGAATACTGTTAAGATATCTGTGCCATACGTGAGCAGAAAGATGCTTAGAAAGGAAAGAGGGTGGGGGGAACCCTTGAAAGTTGTAAACATGACTTATGTACAAAACATAAAGAGATGGGTTAAAAATAAAATCTGTTTTCATCACAGTTGTTACTATAACTGGGATGCAGTTCAGCACCTGTACGTGAGGGCAGCGTGGTCCTTGGGCCAGGAGACAGATTTACTATGAGTTTGTTTAGGTCGTAGCCTTCTCTCTGGGCTCTTTTGAAATTAATCATTTCTTCTATAAGCATTATGGTCGAATAAGGTGATATGCAGTTACAGTAATTGATTTCTCATAAATTTTGCAGAGGAGCAGTATTCCAAGTTAATTAAAACATGCAAGGTTGTAATTTGTATTTACAATTGGTCGAAGGGGGTTAACCACTAATGCCATACTTTTGGAACTCATAGACGTGGGAAAGGATCTTTCCTGTTGAATTTTAGCTCCGTTATCATGCACTGAGCCGTTATAATTGGACAAGATCGTGGACGTACATCTAAGCCAACTGTAGTCTTGGTGAATTGTTGTGTATGCGTAATTTAGGGAATTAATATTATTTTAATTTTCTCGTGAAGGGATGTGTGTCCCATATGTGTGTGGTATTTGTGCATATGTGTGGATGCAGGTGC
This sequence comes from Rattus rattus, assembly GCF_011064425.1. NCBI lineage: Eukaryota > Metazoa > Chordata > Mammalia > Rodentia > Muridae > Rattus > Rattus rattus. The sequence goes on along the minus strand of NC_046157.1, from coordinate 56,347,483 downwards.
ATGCATCTCTGCATGCAAATACCGTGGCCAGAAGAGTGAGGGATGATTCCTCCTCTAGGCCTCTCTCCCTTATTCCCTTAAGACAGGGTTTTCTCACTAACCTGACATAAACTTGTCTGCCGAGCTGCAGTCATCCTCCTGTCTCCACCTCCCGTAGTGCTGCGGGTTACAGGCATGTTTGGCCGTGGCTGGGGTTTTTTATTTATTTATTTATTTATTTATTTATTTATTTATTTGGTTCTTTTTTCCGGAGCTGGGGACCGAACCCAGGGCCTTGCGCTTCCTAGGCAAGCGCTCTACCACTGAGCTAAATCCCCAACCGGGTTTTTTTTATTTTATACAGTTGCAGGGCATCTGAGCTCAGCCCCTCACGCTGGTTCCGAGCTGCTCTGAATTTGGGGGATCTCATTGAAATAATCTGAGTCTGTTTCCTCGTCTGTCAAAGCAGGTGGTGTGACCTGGGCGAGGTCCTTGAGCACATCGAGCTTGGAGATTCAAGCGGCCACACCACTTACAAGAATGCTTTCTTCCATTCCTGTCACCGCATCACAGATGACCTTAGGTCTGGCGGTTTTAATTTAATGAGCAAGCATTTCCTGTCACCGGGAAGCTAGGTACAGTTCAGTTAGATACCTCTAGTTCAGGAACAGTGACAACATCAACAAAACATCATTCCCACTGAGTGGAAAGGGGAGGGGATGCATGCTTTTGGGGGTGTCATAGTTTAGGATGCTTGACAGAGTTCTTGCTGCCTAATAGTTGATTTGTTATTAGACACCAGGGTTTTTATTGCTGTGAGAAAACACCAAGTCCAAAAGCAAGTTGGGGAGGAAAGGGTTCTATATCACTGTTTGTTATCAAAGGGAGTCAGACCTAGGACTCTGTAACCTCTGCAGGAACTGGTGCAGAGGCCACGGAGGAGGAGGAGGACTGCTCATAGTTTTGCTCCCCATGGCTTTCGCAGCCTGCTTTCTTACAGCACCCAGGACTACCAGTCCAGGGTGGCCCCACCCTCTAACGGCTGGGTCCTCCCACCTCAATCACTAAGGTTTCCCCAATCTCATGGAGGCATTTTCTCAATTGTGATTTCCTCCTCTCGGATGACTTTGTGTCAAGTTGACATAAAACTAGGTAGGGTATAAATAGGGTCACACTGAGTGCATGGTCAGATAGTCTGACCAATGTTCACTTGAAGCCACCATACTCTACTGATTTATCTGTTTGTCCAGTGCGTGTGCACGGAAGGAGACCAGAGGTTAACACCGGGGTCTCCCTCAATTGCTTCTCCGCTTTTTTTTTTGAGACAGATTTTCTTACTGAACCTTTGTCTGTGATGACATCACCAAGCCACTGACCCACACGCCCTCCAGCTATCTTACCTCAGCTCTCCTTATTACTCAACAGACAATTTCTGGAATGCTTTGGCCTTTGAGTTGTGATTTGCGTCATTTGTAGCTAATGTTGTGTTGAATTTATAACTCTGAGCTTGAAAAACGTACCCCTGTAAACTGTCAAAGCCAGACTCCTCTCAAAAATATTATCTTGGTAAAGGAATGAGGGAAGGGTGGTGTTTTTGCAGCAAAACCTCCAACTGACTCCACCTCACGATCCTTCCCCACTCATCACCGCTGCCTCCTTATCTCCAATCCCACATCAGGCTCCAGAGGAAAAGGCCCACACTTGTGGCTGGGCTGGGCTGGGTTCGCAGTGCCTCTGAGAGCACTCAGTCCAAAGAGCAGACCAGATCGGTTGTGTCAGGTTCCGTACTTCCAGGATGGCCGAGGAATCATCCTCACTTTGACTAATGAGATGTGTAGAGTGTGGAGAGGTCTTCAGCTGGTGGCAGGGCCAGTGCCTGTCACTGTCCTGGCCTCTATTAGGTAGTGTGGGAGCTTTCTATGTTGTACTTTCATTCATGCCTCAATCAGTTCTTCCCCAATATAAATACCTTGAAGATTCTTCCCCTTGCGTGTGTGTGTGTGTGTGTGTGTGGGGGGGTGTCTCTGATTTCCTCTTGGTGACTGACTTCGAACCAGAGGTCACAGATAGCTATGACAAAATCAAGGTAAACAGAATATTTCTCTATGTTTCTCATGAACACTTGTCAGATTTCTATGACCTGGGCGTGTTTCGTGTGCAACAAAAGGACCCTCCATCTCCAGCCTCCCAGCCTGCCCCGTGGGGAGTTTCCATCTGCACAGACTCCTGCTATGATGTTGATGGCGTTTTCTTCTTTATTTCTTCTTCATCCCTGTTTTCCTGCAAATGAGAGCGTCCCTGGCACTGTCCCTCAAAGAGCTGTCCATGGTTTCAGCATCAGCACCCCCAAACAACCGCTTAGAAAAAGAAAAAGAGATAGATTCTCAAGTTGGCCAAGCAGCATCGACTTTCAGACTTTCCTACTTTTATCTTTCAAGAGCTTGGGACCTCAGGTGTGTACTGCCATGTCCGGTTTGTGCAGGGCTGAGGCTCAACTCCAGGGCCTCATGCTGGGCGAATACTCTGTTAGCTGAGATACCTACAGCTAACCTGTTTTTCTTTTTTGTTTGAATTTAACTTTTTTTTTTTTTTTTGGTTCTTTTTTTCGGAGCTGGGGACCGAACCCAGGGCCTTGAGCTTCCTAGGCAAATGCTCTACCACTGAGCTAAATCCCCAACCCCTGAATTTAACTTTTATTGTTTCTTTGTGAATTTTACCTCATGTTCCCCAATTCCACTCATCTTCCCTCTCCTCATACCCACCTCCACCCTGGCCAACCCCCATCTCCTCCTCCCAAAAGAGAAAAAGGTCTCATTATGGAAGCTGTAGCGTGTCCCCCACACACTGTGCCCTTTGTCCATGCTTCTTTGATTGCAAATGTTTATTGTAATGACTCATGGGTCTGCTATGAGGCCCCTGGCTTCTGCTGCTCTATCAGTGCTGGAATCTCACTGGAATTCCTCTCAGATACCCTATGTAATAGAGATTTTGTGCCTTTGGATTTGCAGGACCAGCCCCTCTTACACCGCAGCAGTTCACTGGGGTAGATGTTGAGGACCTGGGTTTGAGAGGTACCTGACCTGGTCATCCAGCAGGCTCTCCTGCTCTCAGGCAGTCAGGACCAGCTTTACCCTGCTGCTCAGGTAAGGTGCAGCGCCCACTCTCCTGAGTGTGGCAGTTGATGAGGGTCAAGACCTCATGACCCTAGGGCCAGCTCTCCGGCCTGCCATAGATGGTGAGGAGTATGGGACAGGAGGCGGTATCTCTCCCTCAACCATGCCACTGCCCAGCACACAGAGGCAGGGCCAGTTCTTCCATGCTCACACCCTTGGGGCCAGTTCGCCTGCAACTTTCACACCCAGGGCCACCTCTACCTTGATGACCAGGTGAGGTGCAGAGTCTGTATCAGGTGAGGGGCAGAGATAGCTCTTCTGCCTCTGTGATCCCAGGGCCAGCTCTCCCAGATGCCACAGGAGACAAGGAGAGCAAGGGTGGGGAGGCCATCTGTCCCTTGCCCACACTGCTACATGGTAGAGCAGTTGCAGGGCCAGCTCTCCCATGCTCACATCTTTGGGGCCAGCTCACCCATACCCCTGCCAACAGGATCAGCTCTACTGTGCTTCCTGGGTGAGGTGCAGGGTCCACTTTCCCAAGTGCTGCAATTGGTGAGAGACAGGGCCAGCTCTTCTGGTGTCATAGCCCCTCACTGGGGCCAACTCTCCAGCCAGCCACCAGTGGCGAGGGCAAAAGGGAGGGGAAGGGATTTCTTCCTCGACAATGCTCATATGTAGCAGACAAGTAGACAAGAGGAAGGGCTGGATCTCCCACACTCACACACTCGGGCTTGCTTACCTGAAACCTCCATGTCCAGGGTCAGCTCGGCTGTGCTGTCCAGGTGAGGTGCAGGGCCTGCTCTCCTGAGTGCTGCAGTAGGTGAGAGGCAGAGTCAGGTCTCCTGCTCTGATGATGCTGGAGCCAGCGATTCTGCCTGCCATATGTGCTAGAGGGAGGGGCGTCTTTTCTTGCCATGTTACCACGTGGCAGACAAGTGCAGGGCCAGATCCTATGCCTCCTCCCTCACACACCCACGGTCAGCTTTTCTGTACTACCCACGCAAGGTGCAGGGTGGGCTCTCCGAGGGCTGCAGCTGGTGGGGGGCAGGGCCGGCTTTCCTGCTCTCATGCCTCTGGGGCCAGCAATCCCAGGATGCTGAGGTGAGGGGTGGGGCCAGTTCTGCACAGCCCTGGGACATCGACTTGTCCCAAAGCGGCAGCCCAGACCAGAGACATCTGCCTGGCCTTTGGTAGTAACAGACCCATGATGCTGCAGGGCCAATAGACCCAGACGTGGACTCTGGTGGCAACACAGTCCAGGACCCCACCATAGTCCCAGGTGCCATTACCGGCTTCTCACATTAGGTCGTTCCTCATTACCCATGAGTCTCTAGTACTGCCTCACTTCATTGTGCACACATCCTTCTGTTTCTCTTTCTCTTCCATTTCTCCACCACTTACTTGTTCCTAGTGGTGCCCTGACTCCCCAAATGTCTGGGGTCATCTCAGGAGTAGTCTCCGGCACGCAATGTCCCACTCGTGTATTATGGCACCAGGCAGGGGTTCATCTCAAGTCTCCACAGGCCTGCACAGCGCCAGACTAGCTCCCTGTCCAGGCCCCAAGGCGCTGGTTTGGTGATTGTCTTGGGCTCGTTCCTCACCTGACCTGCTCGAGTGGCCCCTTGACAGGGTCATCTGTCTCAGGCTCACTACCTCCTGGGCCTCACGACCAGGCAAGTTTCTTCTATTCTCTGACTTGTTCCCCATCCTGTCTGGGCTTGCCTGGGACCAGACCGAAGGTCATTTCTGGCTAGCTCCTTGTCCGGGCCCCCTGGCACCTGACTGATGATTGTCTCAGGCTTGCTTTTTCAGGGAATGTTAGGCTACTAATCAATCGTTCAGATATTCACGGGTCAGAACACTGGATGTAGTCATATCCTCTCTCCTCTCTGCCACCTACTGATGCACAACCGACACAGCAGCCATGCCTGCAATGCCCCTAGGGGCAGGATGGTTTTTCATTTTAAAAACTTTTATTTTTTAATTTATGAGTCAGCCTCTCTCTCTCTCTCTCTCTCTCTCTCTCTCTCTCTCTCTCTCTCTCTCTCTCTCTCTCTGATTGCTTGTGTGGGCACCCATGTGCCACTCCTCCCCCACCCCTGGGAGCTGGAGTTACAAGCAATGGTGAAACACCTGACTTGGAGCACTGGAACACAAACTCTTGTTCTCTGGAAGACAGCTCTTAGCTGCTGAGTTCTCTCTCTCTCTCTCTCTCTCTCTCTCTCTCTCTCTAAATATTTTATTTATTTATTTATTTATTTATTTATTATTTATTCTGTTTTCCTATCAAAATTATATTATCTCTCGTCTCTCCTTGAAACTAGAGCCAAGGTTTATATAAACTGCCCAAATCTCCGGTGTTGTGGTTTGCCCTGAAGTTATCTGTATTTTGATGCTAATTCCACTGCCCCAAGGACAGCTGTCTAGGGAGACTCAGGTGACTTCACCAGAACCTTCTCCCCTTTGCATTGTAAAATACAGGTGAGGGGCAGGAATAGGATAGAAGGAGGCCTGTCATTGGAGGAGAGGAAGGGTGGGCGGGAGAGAAGTTTGAAGGAAGAGGAGGAGATGAGAAAGGAAAGAAGAGACAAGAGGGAGAGGGCGAGAAGCCATGGCAGGTGACGTTAAGATTCCACATTGTACCTTTACAGGTTGTTATTAATGTTCTTAAGGAATGGATGGTACTGGGCTCTGTATGTTTAGGTGGGCAATTATATCTTACCAATTGAGTCAAAGATTATTGTGTTGTGTGTGTTGGTTTTTATGTGACAGGAGTTTGGGTGTAGGTGGGAGTGTGATTGGCAGCAGGAGACATCTTGGGCACTGAGGTTGGACCTGGTGGGATAAAGTCAACCATCCTATTTTTGAAGCCAAGATATCCAGCAGATGTCTTGGGGCACTGAGGTGCTGGACCTGGCGGGATAAAAGTCAACCATACTTTTTTATTTTTTTATATTTTACAACAACACTCTGGAAAAGAGCCCCTTCCAGAATTCCAAACGTACGGATCTCTTCTGCGGTGATGAGCATGGTGGGCATTCCATTTTCAACTTGACTGAGGACAGAACAAACGGCTTTTGTGAAGACCAGCTCTGCTATCTATCTCTGACTCTACCCTGAACAGCCTTACCTACTCACTTTGAATCTGAGAACTTCCTTCCCTTCCTAAGCAGAGAAAGCCTGCCTGGATTAGAAAAGTCCAGGATGGAAACTTGACCCTGTCCTGAGCCAGGAGTATTTGGAATTACACACAGGAAAGGGCTGCGGAGTTGTTGACCTGTCTGAGTACAGAATGTGTGCATAGCCTCTCCAGTTACAGCAGGCCAGGAAGCATCACGCCTCAGGTACCAGTGATACAGCCTGCAGCGAGCCCTTCAGCTAATCCCCATCCACCGACTAGAGATTCTTTATGCGTGTGCATCTTTTCCAAAAGAATCCTTCCTGCAGTCTTCTTGTGCCTTGCAGACTCACTGATCTGTTCTCTGGGGGTAGAGACGAGCAAGGTAGCACCTCCCCCCCACACACACTGTGTGTCATATTTATTTAAGGGCTGTTTGTGTTTGTGATAACTCACTCCTCTGGGTGAAACTCTGGGGCCCTCTGGAAGGCACTGTACAAAGTCCTGGTGGCCACAGGCAAGAGTTTCTGATCCTGGGAAGGTTGTGTTTCTTGAGGAGATGTCAAGAAGCTGCCATTGGAAGATCCTGCTCCTTGTGGGGCCGTGTGAGTTCTGCTTATCTGGACCGCTCCCAGGAAACCCAGTTGCTGGGCTCATCTTGACCCCTGCTTTCCATGGCTCCAATACTAAAAGTCGTGCTGTCTTGGGAAACTCGCCTACAAGTTCTTCTCCCCTTTCCATGCTCTCCACTGAGCTCCTAACACTCATAACTGAGACTGGAATCTTGGGTACCAAGTCTGCATCTGCACTCATTGTGATGCATACACACACATATGTCTGTGTCTCAGACCAATCCGTGCCTCTGCCGCATCTATGAATACAAACTCCCATGCGCCTCAGACCCCACCGAGAGGTAGATCTGTTGAATGGGGCTCAACTTTGAACTATGTCTCACAGCCACATATGGAGAACCTGTTTCCATTTCTGCCAGATCTTTTTTTCTTTTCTTTTATTGGATATTTTCATTATTGACATTTCAAATATTATCCTCTTTCCCAGTTTCCTTTTGGAAACCCCCCATCCCATCCCCCATCCCCTGCTTCCATGAGGGTGCTCCCCCACCAACCCAATCACTCCTTCCCACCTTCCCATCCTGGCATTCCCCTACACTGGGGCATCAAGCCTTCACAGGACCAAGGGCCTCTCCTCCCATTAATGCCTGACAAGGCCGATGCTTCACTACATATGTGGCTGGAGCCATGGGTCGATCTATGTGTACTCTTTGGTTGGTGGTTTAGTCCTGGGAGCTCTGGGGGGGGGGTCTGGTTGGTTGATAATGTTGTTCTTCCTATGGGGTTGCAAGTCCCCTCAGCTATCTCAGTCCTTTCTCTAACTCCTCCATTGGGGACCCAGTTTTCAGTCCAGTGGTTGGCTGTAAGCATCCACCTCTGTATTTGTCAGGCTCTGGCAGAGCCTCTCAGGAGACAGCTACATCAGGCTCCTGTCAGCAAGCACTTCTTGACATCCACAATAGTGTCTGGGTTTGGGGACTGCATATGGGATGGATCCCCAGGTGGGGCAGTCTCTGGATGGCCTTCCCTCAGTCTCTGCTCCACACTTTGTCTCCGTATCTCTTCCTGTATTTTGTTCCCCCTTCTAAGAAAGACTGAAGGATTCGCACTTAGGTCTTTCTTCTTCTTGAGCTTCATGTCATCTGTAAATTATATCTTGGGTGTTCTGCGTGTTAGGCTAATATCCACTCATCAATGAGTGCATACCATGTGTGTTTTTTTTTTTTTTTTTTTCTGTGATTGGGTTACCTCACTCAGGATGATATTTCCCATCCCTTTGCCTAAGAATTTCATGAAGTCATTGTTATGAATAGCTGAGTAGCAGTCCATTGTGTAAATGTACCGCGATTTCTGTATCCATTCCTCTGTTGAAGGACATCTGGGTTCTTTCAAGCTTCTGGCTTGAAATAAGGCTGCTATGAACATAGTGGAGCATGTGTTCTTGTTATATGTTGGAGGTCTTTTGGGTGTATGCCCAGGAGTGGTATAGCTGGGTCCTCAGGTTGTACTATGTCCAGTTGTCTGAGGAACGGCCAGACTGATTTCCAGAGTGGTTGTACCAGCTTGCAATCCCACCAACAATGGAGGAGTGTTCCACTTTCTCCACATCCTTGTTGGCATCTGTTGTCATCTGAGTTTTTGATCTTAGTCATTCTGACTGGTGTGAGGTAGAATCTCAGAGTTGTTTTGATTTGCATTTCCCTGATGACTAAGGACGTTGAACATTTCTTTAGGTGCTTCTCAGCCGTTTAATATTCCTCAGTTGAGAATTCTTTGTTTAGCTCTGTTCTCCATTTTTTAAATAGGGTTATTTGGCTCTCTGGAGTCTAACTTCTTGAGTTCTGTGTATATATTGAATATTAGCCTTCTATTAGATGTAGGATTGGTAAAGATCTTTTCCCAATCTGTTGGTTGCCATTTTGTCCTACTGACAATGTCCTTTGCCTTATAGAAGCTTTGCAATTTTATGAGGTCCCATTTGTCGATTCTTGATCTTAAAGCATAAGCCATTGGTGTTTCTGTTCCCAGGAAATGCTTTTTTCCCAATGTGCCTTATCCAAGGTGTTGAGGAAGAAATGGCCCCTACTAAGAGGAGGAAAATTTCTCTTCAATATAGAACACAGTGGAAGGGAAGCCCTGGGTCCTTAAGATGAACCCCAGTGAACTAGATTGTTGGGGGGAGGGGTGGAATGGGGGGATGGGGAGGAACACCCATAAAAGAAGGGAGGGAGGGATTAGGGGATGTTTTGGAAACAGGGAAAGGGAATAAACTGAAATGTAAATAAGAAATACTCAAGGGGTTGGGGATTTAAGAGGAGGAAAATCCCCAGCTTAAAAAAAAGAAAAGCATTAAAAAAAAAAAAAAAACTCTGAGGTATATTAAATTTTGACTTATAAAGAGAATTTATCTGCAACAGGAGATGGAATCTTAGGAATAGAAACAGTATCAAAACTGCTTGTAACAGAGAAGTAAGAAATGCAGTCCGGCATAGTAAAGGTCAGGAAGGACATGCTCACAGCCGACATTATATAAAATGGGGAAAGATTGAAAGCATTTCCTCTAAAAGGAGGGATGGACAGGAGTGTGCCCTTACTCCCTTCTCAGCTTAGTGCCTATGCTCTTAGGTAAAGCATTAAGACAAGGGAGAGAATGAATCCAACGACAGTGGAGATACAACCCAGGCTAGTTCTGCTGTAATATGGCATGATCTTGTATTTATAACTTACAGAGGCTCTACCAGAAAACTTTTAGATCTGATAAAATCCTTCAACAAAATAGCAGGGCCCAAAATTAACATGCAAAAAAATCAGCAGTTTTCCCAATACATGTGTAAAAAACTTGTAGAGAAAAAAATGGAACAATTCTATTCCTAGTAACTTCAGAGACAAACAGACAAACACAAACAAGCAAAACAAAAGATGTCTGAGTGAACCCAACCAAGGAAAGGAAAATGCCTCTACAGTGAAAACAGAATAAGGAAGGGAAATGCATGACGATGCACTTGATGGTGGAGAGAACTCTTGTGTTTATGGAGTTGCAGAATTAGTATTGTTAAGCGCAATCTGCAGCTCAATGTAAATTTATATCAAAGGTCCAATGGTATTCTTCATCAAACAAAAAGACCAGTCCTAAACCCATAAACAAGTACAACAGACACCCTCTTCCTCAGGATAATCAGAGCCATTCTATACACAAAGAGTAGTGCCCAAGGTATCACAATACATGACCTCAAGTCATACTAGAGTAGCTAGTTCAGATGACTTGAGTTCACATCCTTAGCACCCATGTTAAAAAACTGGCGGCAGCGGTGTGTGTCTGTAACCCGGTGCTGTTGAAACAAAAGGATACCTAGGCCTCCTGGCCAATCAGTCTGCTGAATTGGCGAACTTCAGGTTGAATGAGAGATGTGTGTGTGTGTGTGTGTGTGTGTGTGTGTGTGTGTGTGTGTGTGTGTGTGTGTGTGTGTAGGTCTGTAGATGGTTCAGTGGTTAAAGGTAAGCCTGAATACCTGAATTCAGTCCCTGAGACGCACATGGTGGAAAAAGAGAACTGATGTCCACAAGTTGACCTCTCACCTCTACATGAGTGACAAGGCATGAGCACTTCCACACAAACATATGAGCTCACACTAAATAAATGGTAAGAAAGAATTCTTCAAGGCCATCAGTTAAGATGCTTATTGACAGTCCTAATAACATGGTTCAAGCTCTGGAATCCAATGGTTGAAGAAGGAGAGAACTGTCTCTTGAAAGTTGTTCTCTGATCACCATTTGTGTTACAAGGATCATGCACGAATGCACATCCATGCACTTGAGTGCACGTGCACACACATGGATAGAACATAAAATAAATGAATAGATGTAAGACCATTTAAAAATTAAGAGTGATTAAGAAACACACTTAGTATCAGCCTTTGGCCTCCATGCACATGAGCAAACACACAGACGGACCTCTCTCTCAAAGCTTAACAGAACCATAGTAACAGCATCGCATAGGACTGACCACCAAACACACAAAGAGACTTATGGGATTGAATAGAGAACCTAGAAACAAGCACAGCTCCAGCTATGGAAAGAGGGATGAAAGATGATCCCTGGGTGTCATGGATTAAAGAGTTTAAGCTATGACTGGAAACTATGCATCTTCATGGGCATGGATTACTAAATTATCTAAAATGACTTCAAGAGACAGGCATAGGCAGAGGATGTTTTGAAAAGCATTGTAATAGCACAAGAAATAATACCTGGTATTAACAAATGTGATGACTAACATTAAAGCTTTTGTACAGCAAGAGAAGCAATGGATGGGAGATGAGTCTAGAGAATGGGAGAGTCGTGGTCAATAACATATATACTTGATAGGAGATTAATACATTGAATATATAGAGAATTAGAAAAAAGCACCCTAAGCCCATATTTTCCATTAACAAAAGGGAGACATGAATTAAATAGATGAGTTTCAAAAAGGAAACAGGAATGGCCAAAGCATTTATAAAAAACAATGACCAAACATTCTTAGCCATCAGGGAGATGCAAATCGAAACTGCATTGCTATTTCCTGGTAAGATGGCGGACTGGAAGCTGCATCCCTATGACCCAACAAAGGAAGTCAGGAGATGAATCTACTATTTCAAGTAGCGAGGAGGACGAACTTCAAAGAAATGTACAAAGGCAACAATAGGCTACCTGGAAAGAAAGGAGAAAAAGACAATGTGCTGCATCAGGAGAAATAATCCGTTCTGAACAGGTTGTAACCATATGGCTTCCAGGTGGCCCCAATGACAAGAGAGTGGCAGTCCACACAGAGTTTGTATTCCTGCACAAAACGCCATGACCAAGAAGCAAGTTGGGGAGGAAAGGGTTTATTCAGCTTACACTTCCACATTGCTGTTCATCACCAAAGGAAGTCAGGACTGGAATTCAAACAGGTTAGGAAGCAGGAGCTGATGCAGAGGCCATGGAGGGATGTTACTTACTGGCTTCCTCCCCCTGGCTTGCCCAGTTTGTTTCTTTTTTTTTTTTTTTTTTTTTTTTGTTTGTTTGTTTTTTTGTTTTTTCAGAGCTGGGGACTGAACCCAGGGCCTTGCGCTTGCTAGGCAAGCGCTCTACCACTGAGCTAAATCCCCAACCCCCCCAGTTTGCTTTCTTATAGAACCCAAGACCACCAGTCCAGGGATGGTACCACCCACAGTAAGCCCTCCCACCCTTGATCACTAATTGAGAAAATGCCTTACAGCTGGGTCTCATGGAGGCATTTCCTCAAGGGAAGCTCCTTTCTCTGTGCTAACTCCAGCTTGTGTCAAGTTGACACACAGAACCAGCCAGGACAGCCCCCAACCCCAACCTCAAGTGCAGTGGCTGATTTTAGTGATTGATTTATCCAGCAGACATGTTAACAGTGAAGAGGAATCCTGTTACTGTCACTTATTTTGACTTGAAGACAGTGACCAGCCATCACCCTCAAAGAAAACTTATTGCTGAAAACTGAGCTACAGGGGTTGGGGGTTGGGGATTTAGCTCAGTGGTAGAGCGCTTGCCTAGCAAGCGCAAGGCCCTGGGTTTGGTCCCCAGCTGTGGAAAAAAAAAGAAAAGAAAAAAAAAAAAACAAAAACCTGAGCTACCCTGAGTCTGAGGATGGGGAATGATCATTCCTCTTGGAACCAGACATCCTGGAGGACATTGTGGAGAACAGGGGGTCTGGACTCCATCAGCCCCCAAAAGTGTGGTGGCGGGAATCTTGGCTCAGCCATGAAGTGCACAAGTAACCCAGCCTTAGGTGATAGGCATCATTAACTAAGAGAGCCCTGGCGTTTGTTAAGCTTGAGTCTGGGGTCAGCTGGTATATCAGTCTCTAGACCAAACTTTTTCTGTTTGTTGTGTCAGAACCTGAGTGTTGCAGCTCCCACAGTCTGGGGTGGCAGCCATCGCCCTTCCTCCAGCAGAGTGATTAAGGTTTAGAAGTCCTAGCATGACAAAGATAGGTCTTCTGCCTGTGCAGAACTCAGTATTGTGCTTGCTCCTTATTACCTACGTGTTTGGAATACTTCCACTTGAGACTTAGCTATCTGTGGGAGTCTGGGGACAGAGAGAGACCCTGACCAGCCCACAGACCTCAAGGTTAACCCTGGGCAGCAGAGGCTTCTAGTAGTCAAAGAAAGTGAACTGCTTGTGTGAAGACAGCTCTGAAGGACACTCGACCTGTCCAGTGTAGACCCAGCAAAAGCACAGGACTCTTGAGTTTCTTTAAAACCACTCAGTTCCACCCAGCACTTACATCGCTCCTAGTTTCTGGGTCTCTTTATCCTCTCATTTGGCTCTGGTCTGTCGTTCTAGGTAAGCTGTGTGACAAAGGAGTGTGCTTGGTTTAGAACAGTAGCTTTCATAGGTTTCCTTGGGCCAAATCTGGGAGGCAGTTTCATCAACCCACCTTTGGAAGTTACATCACAGGAAATACAATAAGAGATTGGTTTGCTCATTATAAGTTGGGAGGGGGCAGGTGGGATGGCACACGCCTTTAAGTCCAGCACTTGGAAAGCAGAGACTGCTGGATCTCTGTGAGTTTGAGGACAGCTTTGTCTATATGTGAGTTCCAAGGTCAGCCAGGGCTAAATAATAGAGAGACATTGTCTTAAAAAAAACAAAAACAAAAACAAAAACAAAAAAACAAAATGATAGTGAATAATCCTGATGATTTTCCTTTCTAGATACCCTGGGTCAGGACCTAGGTTAATGGAGCTGTCCCTATTCCATCCCTCTGCATGGTAGATTTTAGAAACATCATTGCTTACTTTAGGTAGAATGTGAGGTAGAAAGGCCTGGGCCAGACTCTCTGAGAGCTCCGAGGCCATATGCTGCTCTCCACAGGGGACTTGTCCCTTGACTCAGAGCCCTCTTTTCTTCAGTATCTGATCCTCAGCTGATGCGAGTCTTTGATTTATGTCTTCCCATTGGACAATAGGGCGGCTGGGCTGCTGTAGGTCTATAAAAGGCAGAGTGCTTCCTTTGATGTGTCCCGCCTCGGCCCTGGCCTCTCCATTCCTAGCTAACTTGGTCCTCCCCATGTAGGGCTCTAGATCCCACTCCTAAAAGCTCTAATTTGGGGATCAGAGTCTGAAATAGCCCCAAAGGTATCCTGTTTAGCTTGTCATTCAAATAGCTAAGCCCCTGCCACGACCCGTTTAAAACCCCTCTCACCTTTCATCGAGCTAAGCAGTTCTTTTTTCAAATCTTACTTGTTTATGAATGCATGTCCTTCTGTTTATCCACCACGGTCCTGCCCCTCTGACAAGCATTGACCAGAGTAGGGAGTGAAGCAAATGTTCCGTTTAATCAACTGTAGAGCTGCTAAGGCATTGGGCGCCGGTGGCTTCCATTGTCTCCCCTAAATGCTGTGGTCAAAATAGCAGTAAGCTCAGGGTGCAACCTGGATCCCGCAATGGTCAAGCATCAGGCGGTTGCGTGGCTTCTCTTTGCTTCCGTATCTCCAGCTGTAAAAGCGGGATGTTAAAGGTCCTAACCTTGAGGGGACCAGTGAGACCATTTTAAACTCTTCATTTCACATCTGAATAAGTTGGAAATTGGGATCCCCTGCTCAGGTTTTAAGGCGGCAGCGTGAGAGCACCACACAAGCAGGGGAAGCTTCTGAGAGTGAGCCCATGTGTCACTGCTCAGTGAGACGGCCCTACTTACAGGATTGTTTTTAAGAACCAAGTGAATTAGTACTGAAGGCCTTCACAGTGGTGCCTGGCTCTTGCACATCCTGTACCGGCATGAACTAGAAAATGGGGGCTGACTAGAATGGGAACCAGGTTTGTGAGCAGCTCAGTCTGACAGCGAAGCGAGGCTGCCTGAGGCTCCCTGCCTAGTTTACTCATGGAAGCTCTGCTGCTCTTTAATCATGTTGATTTTTCCATAACATCATGTTTGAATGCTTTTCAGTATTCCATGCACAAAAAAAAAAAAAAAAGAAGAAGAAAAAGAGAGGCCGTATGTAGCTCATGACTTTTTATTTGACTTATTTTCTTTATTTACATTATTATACCACGTTAGAATAACCTCACAATGTAATCACTCTGTTACTTAACAGGCCACATTGCTCTTTTATAAAAAATGATTTGTCTTGCGTGCTGCTGCCCCTTCCTTCTTCCTCAGCGCTGCCTGCGAGGTGATAGCCATCTATTTTGCCACATCGCAGCTGCCCTTTCCCCTCTGGTGAAGCCCAAGATTGTCAAAAAAAAGGATCAAGAAGTTCATCAGGCACCAGGCAGATATATGAAAATTAGGCGAAACTGGAGGAAACCCAGAGGCATCGACCACAGGGTGTGGAGAAGATTCAAGGGCCAGATCCTGATGCCCAACATTGGTTATGGGAGCAACAACAACAACAACAACAACAACAACAACAAAACAAACAAAAAACCAAGCACATGCAGCCTAGGGGCTTCCGGAAATTTCCGGTCCCCAATGTCAAGGAGCTGGAAGTGCAACAAATCTTACTGTGCTGAGATTGCTCACAATGTGTCCTCTAAGAGCTGAAAAGCTATGGTAGAAAGAGCAGCACAGCTGGCCATCAGAGTCACCAATCTCAATGCCAGGGTACTCAGCAGGGGAAAAAATGGAGAGCTTGTGTGTGTGTGTTGTGTTCAAATAAAACCATAAAAAACTGCCCAAAACGATGTATTTATCAAATGTGTTCTTGTGTTGGCTTGAGTGTATATATGTACCCCACGAGCATGCAAACGTCCGTGGAGGCCAGAACGGGTGTCAGAATCCCCGGAACTGGAGTCACACGCCGTCGTTGTGAGCTACCACACGGGTGCTGAGAACCAAACCTGGGTCCTCTGAAAGAACAGCCAGTGCTTTTAGCCACAGAGCCATCTCTCTAGCCCCGTGTGATTTCTGCTCATTTGAGGCATTGGGTTAAGAGTGAGGCAAATCTCATTGAGACTTGAGTATCAAAACATGGGGTAAAGCTTCTAAGTGTAAATATTTAGAGAGTATGAATGCCAATCATCAGCGAGTCACCTCAGGTGTTAAATGAGGAGGATGCACTCGGTTGAAGGCCGTCCGGCTCCAGCAATACGGCGACAGTTGCTTGTCTCAGCACTTCCCACCACTCACGTACACACAAGCCGGAAGACTTGGTTTTAAAAGAACTACTGGTTCCTTTTGCTCTACCATATCCTTAAAGGGGCTATTTTTAAAAAAATCTCAGATCAATGGGTATTGCATCTTTCTTAGAACCATCGTTTAAACATTTCGAAGGGAATCTAACTCATCCGTGTGTACTTTTTTTCTTGCAAGGAAATGCCACTCTTGTTCGTTACGAATCCCAGAATCCAAATTTGGAAAGAAGATTCTAACAGCATGCTAACTAGGCTCTGCAGAACGCACTTTGAACAGTTTGAATGCACGTGTAGCTGATTTCACCTTCCAGGGTGTGAATTGGCTATAGTTAGTCCAAGGCATGTTCCAAAGCAGCATACTTGCATGTACGGGAATGATTTCCTGGCATGTAAGTTACTCCTTTTCACGGTCCTGAGATTGCAGCAGACTGGGAGGATTTGTTTAATTTAGGTTGTTTGGGTCAAGTTGAAGCCCTACAAAAACACCTCTTTCGTTTCGAACTGAGGTTGTGCTCATCTTGAGCCATCTTCCTCCCTCTCAAAAGAAAAGCACCTATAAACCGGTCCTGGCCACTGGTGCATCTCTTCTCCTCAATATAACTAATATACATATAAACTGTAGAAGCTGAGGTTTTTAAATCCCTAAACAAGATAATCTCCTGACTTTTACTGGGATGTTTTTTGTTCCAGGAAAATGTCAGTTTCTATTTCTGGGCTCTTCTAGGAAATCCTCCACCCCATTTAGCTGCGGTAGCAATGGGAGGTGGTCCTCCACAGATGGGCTTACCATGCTATTTCTGTGTTTCATTGGAAAGGCCAGGCAGCCTCTCATTTGTGGTTAATACTGTAATTCTTAAAACGTCCTTTTAAGAAGTAGATGGAAATATCCAAAACTCCATTTTCATCCGCATGGTGTCATTGCTCAAGCACACGCAGAAGTGTCAGCAAAATGCTGTTTGTGTCAGGCAACTTGTATGAATTGAAAGCTAAAAAAAGGCGATTGACAGGTGTCTTGTTAGGCCTCTGCTATTAGCCATTTTTGTCTCTGCGCAGTACTTGACACCCCACTTCTAAACAAGGATCGCACATTTGTGTGCCTTCAGGAAGACGTCCTGATGGGTGGTTCTAAAACACTATTTTAGGATGTGATGGCTTAATTTGAAAAGTGTTTTGATGAACAAAACACGATCGCTTCCTTGTCGTTTTTTGGACGTCCTCGGGTTTCACGGTATAATCAGGGACTGAATGGATATTGCTTGGGTACGAAATATTTGATGAGTAAGAGGGCTTGGCAGCGACACTGGAGGTTGTGTTGGTAGCTGGCTTCATCAGGGAGGGGAGGAGGGATTATCTCCATTCTGTGCTTTTTCTGATGGTTGCTGTAAAATGTATTTTTGGTTTATTACAAACCAGTTCACTCTTTTAACTGAATCAGAGCAAGGGAAAGAATTCTCTGAATAATCAGGTTTTCAATTGAGGCCCAGCTTCGTCTCCTAAAATTGACAAGGAATTGTAAAGAATGTTGGAAATTATCCCTTTTAAATATCTCTCTTCCAAAAGAGAAAACAAGGCTGAGAAGTGCTAGGCAACAGTCAACATAGCTAGATGAGGAAGAGACAAAACTGGATGATGGAGTAATAGAACGATGTGATGCTATACATGATGCCATACATGATGCCATACACGGTGCAACACATGACATCACACATGATGCCATACATGATGCCATATATGATGCCATACCCGATGCCATACATGATGCTGACCTTCTCTGTACTTTTTATTAATGATTTTTTTCACCCAGTAGAGAATTGCTAGGACATTCATTCCCTTCCATGTTCTCTGTGTGATTTTACGTTTGACATTTGAAGAGGTCAAGTATATTTAAAGTACTAGTCAAATTGATAAGTTCAACTTTGGCATCATTAAGAGTGGACCACCTCGGGGTTGGGGATTTAGCTCAGTGGTAGAGCGCTTGCCTAGCAAGCGCAAGGCCCTGGGTTCGGTCCCCAGCTCCGAAAAAAGAAAAAAAAAGAAAGGACCACCGTGAACAGGTAAATCGTTTCATCACTCTACCGGCAGCTTCTCATCTGGTTGATCACTACAGTTCTCTGTGTCATCCATCTTGGTGACACTACTCAAGAATGGTGCCTATGCTTTCTGAGAGTTGGGAGATTAATCTGCAAGGCATGGAACACACAGTGTGCTAAGAAGTGCTTTGGTATGAAAAGGAACACAAGACAGAATTGATGACCTCACAGAGAAGGTGACAGAGGTGAGGGACTTGATGCTCAAGCCACAATGTTGGCATCAAAGCTGGGATGTTTAAAGACACTTAAAGGACAGTGACACCACTGTGTGGAGAGGTGGACCCTGAGATGAACCCAGAAAAGAACACAAATTACACAGGGTCTCAGCTCAGGGAGTTGTTCCTTAGGAAAGTGTAAATCAAACTGAGTTTTAAAAATAAGTTTATTACATATTCCTTATCTTTATTTGCATGTGCAGGTAGGGGGGTGTGTGTGTGTGTGTGTGTGTGTGTGTGTGTGTGTGTGTGTGTGTGTGTGTGTGTGTGTGTGTGTGTGTGTGTGTGTGTGTGTGAACCAGAGGTCAATATCTGCTGTTTTTCTTTTTTTATTTCTTGGTCTGTTTTTTGGGACAAGAGACTTGCTGGACAGCCAAGTGCCAGGGACAGTCCTGTTTCCACAGCCTTAGTATGGAGATGCCATCGTGCCTGACTTTTTAGATTGAGGTTCTAGGGGCTAAAATTCAAGTACTCCCAATGGCGAGGTGACCGCTTTGCCTGTCAGTCATTGCTCCCCTCAGTCTACCCACCTCAGTCTTCCCACCTCAGTCTTCCCACCTCAGAACATAGATCATCTTTTATAGTCGCACCCAAAGATTTGTCTCCAAGGTGATTCTAGGTAGTCAAGCTGAAAATGATGTTCCTAATGTATTATAGGATATTAGTAATGTATTAGTATATAATATTATATTATAATGTATTATATTGTATTAGTATAATGTATTATAATGTATTAGTATATAATACATTATAATGTATTATAATGTATTAGTATATAATACTTAGTATTATATACTAAGTAAATCTATGTTTTCAGTAAAATTCCCCGTTTCTCAACGGCGACTTGGAGCTATCAGCCCCAAACTCCTCTTTGATGAAAGCACAGACACAAATAGATCACTCTCTTCTGAATGTAGCAGAAACCAATCTCTCGACAGAACAAAGCAGAAAACCCACACACAAATGCAAACATTTCCACACACACATAAAATCTATAGCAAGTTTTATAACAAACACCAATATGCTTACCGTCTAGATTCTGTTCTATCCTTGCTTTACCTTGTGTCTATCCACTTATCTCTTTACACTATACAAAACCATCTCATTTTTGATGCACTTAAAGCAAACTGTAAGCATGAGAGCACTCCCTACTTAGATATACATTCCATCAAGGACAGCTCGACATCTTTTTTGTTTTGATATAAATTTATATAGGCCCAAACACACATATCTACATGCACGCTCCCTGAATTTTCGATAAATAGGTCTGTGGTCCCTAAGGCTCTGTCATGATTCAGACCGTCGTTATCAAACAAGAATGAGCCTGAAGGTCTCTTCCAGTCAACCCTCACCCCACCCTCTAGAAGCTATCAGTGCTCCTTTTTACCCCCCTTACCTTCAATTAGGTCTGCCTGCTCCAGAATTTCACATACAGGAAGCCATATGGTATATACTCGTCTGTGAGAAGTTCCATGAAAGCGAATGCTTGTGAGATTCATCTCCTGCTTTGCATGCTTGAGTAGTTTGTTCCTTTTCATCGATGGATGGTAGTGGACATGAATCTACCACAGAATTTGCGTTTATTCTCCTTCTGATGACAACCCACCAAGTTTCCTGTGTGGAATTATCACAGGAAAAACCGTCGTGAGTGTTTCATGTCTATCTGTAGTTCTAAAACATTTACTTTTATTTACATTTCTGTGCATGTGCGTATACATACAGGCATCCACTGAGACCATAAAAGGGCATCAGATCCCCTGGAGCTGGAGTTATTGTTGACTGTGAGCTGTGGGTGCTGGGAACCAGACTCTGATCAAGAATGAGAATAGCATGTGCTGTTGTATAGCTACTAAGTCATGTGTCCACTCTGTTGAATTAGTTTTTGTTTGTTCTAAACATGGTTTTGGGTATAAAATACAAAGGTCAACATTTATTTCTTAGATATGCAAATGTTATTTCTAAAAGAAACTCTCTGATCTTTTTTCCAAAAAGCTTGTAGTCATTTTCATTTTTGCAATAAAGTATAGGATGGCCAGATGTTCCATATACTTGTTGAAGCCAGACTTTTTCCACCATAGTCATGCTGGGGTGTGTATATGTATTTGTGTATATGACATATATGTATGTATATGTGTATGTGTATGTGTATATGATGTCTATGTATATGATTGATGTAAATGTATATGAAGTATATGTATGTGTGTATGTATATGTATATGTATATGATGTATACGCATATGTGTATATGATGTATGTGTGTATGTAAATGTATATGTATATGATGTATACGCATATGTGTATATGATGTATGTGTATATGTATGTGTATGTATGTACAGGTACATGTACATGTGTATGTGTTTGCGTATGTATATGTGGTGTAGTGCTCACTGTAATAACTATTTCCATTTGATTGCTTCTTAAAATAACTCCTAGCAAATCTTTCAAATCTCCCTCTTCCGTTACCATCACTTATGCTTGAGGCTACAGATTTCAGCAGCTTTGGGGTCGTGGTGGAATCCTTCCTGATTCCTTCTTAGCCTTCTTCCACTTTAAATGTGCCCAACTGTCTCTGGCTATATCAGTTCTCACCACTCATCTACTAAGTTCCTGCTTGCAAAGCTTTATTTCTGTAATCTTTTCCCTTGTTGTCTTCGTTCTTGTGAATTTATGTCTAAAACAAGCCACAGCCAATAACAAACAAAGCAAGTAGCAGCAGCAGCACAGGCAGCAGCAGCAGCAGCAGCAGCAACAACAACAACAACAACAAACTTTATTGCCTTAGTTGAGTTTTGGAACTACGAAATATTTATGCTTCTAGGTTTACCTGGAAGTGCCTTTATGAAGAGGTATGTAGGTGTTGGGTAATAAATTATTATTGGACCTAAAGGCCATGGAATGATAAATGCTGTCCAGGACACATTAATGGCCTGAAATGGCTGGTGGACCTGATTCATCATTCTGGTATGCTATATGAGTTGGTCCAGTGGGCGATGGGGTTAATTCTAGGTGACATTTCTACACGGGAAAACCCAATATCATACTCTGAACTTTATGCTGAGGTAATTGCAAAAGCATATAATAGAAAACATATACTCAAGTCAATGTCCCCTTAGCTCAGTTCCACAGATTACTTCAGCTACTCCACTTCTACCAACGTAAGAAAGGTGAACCAGAAGAGGCTCAAGCTGGGGTCCGGAAAATCGCAAATTTGGTGTTGTGCTATGTTTATAGCCCTTCTGGAGAAGAATAAATGAGATTTGCCTGATAATTCTGTGTAGAGAGATAAGAAAAGGAAACCCCAGTTTCAATGAGTCCAGAAATTTTTTTATATCTTATTTTCAAAAACCAGATGTTATGCATCCTTTTCTTCTCAGGGCCCTGGTTTTCTTTCAAAGGTAGTTTTTGGTGTCATACATACACATTTATAAAGAGCAAAGTTGGTGAGGATGGGATGCTACTGGAAAGTGTAGATGGACAGCGTGCTTTCGTTCTGTAGCCTACAGTTTCCTGAAAAAGGCATCTGACTCTAGTTTTAGCTTTTAAAAGTTAAAGATTCTATTTTATTCTAACAGCCTGTGTTCCTCTGATTATCTTTAGTGATGTCACAGTACATGCTTGCTCAAGGAATAGCTCAGGATTCAGTTGGCCGGAGGAGCTGTCAGATTTCTATTCCCCGTGATTAGCTTGTTGTAATGAGTGAGTCCCTTTCTAATCCTTCAGACCTCACATTTTTCCTTTATTAAGAAATAGCTTCTTAAGCCAAAAATCCGAGAAGACCTGACCAAAGCAGTGTCTTCTGGTCGTGAATGGACAACTAACTCATGAGCTCACTGTAGCCTTGGTTGCCTTCACAAGAGTTGAACCAGATCAACAACACAGTCAGTGTTCTAGCCTGGATGGGAGAGAGGCTCATGAGCTGTCACCCCTAGCTGAGAGAGTGTTAACAGTTGGTGATTCTGGGGAAGGAGAGTCAGTGTTCTTTAAGAGTGTGGCCCCCGACAGACTGACCATGCTCAGTGGATGGCCCTATACCCGGGAGAATATGGACAGTACAAAGTGGACTCAGTTGTTTTTAAATAGAGACATGAAGTTGGGAGGGGAAGTAGATCTGGGAGTAACAGGGGAGCAATGGGGGTTAATCCGATCAGAATACATTGTATCCCATTCTCAAAGAATTAAGGAAAATGTTTAAAGGAGAAAAAGAAGGCGCAATGGGAAAACATCTCCTTCAAAGGCAGTCTTAGCCCTGAAGAAAAGATGTTGGTGCGTTGTTGAGAAGATTTATTTTTGGCAACAAATCGAGTGTAATTTCTGAGTTCTGGAACATTGAGCAAATATCTAGGACTTTCTGACTCTCTGTTCCTTTATCAAATAGGAATGTTAAAGAGTGGCCTTGCACACTAAATCCCATGTGAATGAGCAGAAACAGTTGAACGTCTGGCAGTTAGTGTTCGCCTCATGTATACAGCGTCTCACCCTTACCTTAAACCGGACCATTTCATGAGCCTGACACATTAGATTCGTGAAGGTACTAGCCTACGCTTTAGAATTTTTTTCTTCACACCTTCCTTACTTCCTGCTCCCCTCCTCCCCTTTCTGTTCCCTTCTTCCTTTATTTCCTCCCCTCTTCCTAACATAAACGTCTTTCCCTAATCAACCTCACATGTGAATCCAGGACGCATGTCTCCTCTGATGAAGTTCTCTTACTCTACACTATAGTGAGAGCAGTGGCCCTTGAGCTTGGCCTAAGGACGCAGGAGAAGGGTTCTTCCCTTCCCTTTGGGTTCTGGAGACCTGTGTAGGCAGGCAGTGACCCCAATGGGGAAACTCCATTCCCTAAGTAAAGAAAGTCAATGTATGTATGTATGTATGTATGTATGTATGTATGTATGTATGTATGCCACTTGAAAAATTTTCTTTTGGAACTAAAAGGTTCCTGAATTTCCCAGGTTTGTGAGTCAAACTGTGCCCTTTGGCACTTAAGATAATATTAACTTGGTTAGCAACAATTCAGGAGAAATAGATCATTCAGATCTACCCCCCCTTTTTTTTATTTCCCATCATTTACTTGGGAAGTTTGGATTTTTTTTTTCTTTCTTGAAATAGAAAGGTTCATATAGAAAGATGCGCACCTCAAAGGCAGCAGGCTATTGCAACCACTTCTATCTATTGTCAACTTGATCAGCTCTGGATTCACTTTGAACACAGTAGTTCCTAGATTCGGTGAATTTTGGGTTTTTAGGAACTGTTCAATGGATTTCCTTAATAGTTTGCCGTAACAATAAAACCTTAAGAATGAAACATCTCAAGTCACAGAGAGGATAGTCTTTTATGGCTCGATTCTAAGAGGCTTATATTTATTGCTAAACTTTAAATGTGGTTAGAAAAAAAAATCAGGAGTAGCAGGTTCTCATCGCTGTCCCTGTGGTGTTTTGCTCTGCTAAGGATGTCACTGGCACCAGCCCAACATGGACTGTGAAGGCCATAGAGGTAAAGCAGCAAAAGGACACTGTCATGGTTTCTGTGTGGTTGGCCCAGGGAGTGGCACTGTTAGGAGGTGTGACGCTGCTGGAGTAGGTTACTGTGGGTGTGGGCTTTGAGACCCTCATCCTAGCTACCTGGAAGGCAGTATTCTAGCAGCCTTCAGAAGAAGATGTAGAACTCTCAGCTCCTCCTGCACCATGCCTGCCTGCACACTGCCATGTTCCCACCTTCACGATAATGAACTGAACCTCTGAACCTGTAAGCCAGCCCCACTTAGATGTTGTCCTTATAAGAGTTGCCTTGGTCATGGTGTCTGTTCACAGCAGTGAAACCCTAACCAAGGCAGACACAGTCCTTGAATATGATGCCGTATTGGCAGGAGGAAACCCAGGGACTACATATTGGAATGTGTTCTGTGTTTAAGTTTTGTGTGTTCACCTGTATCATCTCAAGAACACACTATGTTTGGGTGAATTGTATTTCAAAGATGCCTTGTTTGTGTTTAAACAATAGACTCGATTTCATAAGAGCTCTGAAAGACCACGTGCAGCATCACACTTATGCTTAATACACATAATCGAGATCAGAATCTAGACCAAAGTCGGAGACCTCAGTAGTCCTCACTTTCTGTGAAGTACTCTTTACAAACCTTCAGGGGCCTGGAGAGATGCTCCGAGGTTAGGAACACTGATGCTCTTCCAGAAGACCTGGGCTCAATCCCTAGCACCAACATGGCTTCTTGTAACTGTCCATAACTCCAGCATCAGGGTATCTGACGATCTCTGCCGGCACCAGGCATGCATTTGTGTAGTAGATACACAGGTATACATGGGAGCAAAACAGCCCTGCACACAAAGTAAATACATAAACTCAGACCAGAATGCACCCAACTCTCTATGTTCAATTGTCCATTTATAGTGAAGATGTAGAAATAAGCATGAGGGCTGGAGAGGTGGCTCAGGGGTTAAGAGCAGTGACTGTTCTTCCAATGGTCCTGAGTTCGATTCCCAGCAATCACAACCATCTGTGATGGGATCCAATGCTCTCTCTTCTGAAAACAGCTACAGGTGTATTCATGTAAATACAATAAATAAATTTTAAAAAATGGGTAAAAATATGCCCTGTATGTCCACAGGGGCACAAGCCTCATTATGTCTATAGCGGCCTTATCTGAATAGCCAGAAGTTGGAAACAACCCAGATGTCCCACAGCGGAAGAATGGATACAGAATATGTGGTTTATTTACACAATGGAATACTGTTAAGCTATTAAGAACGAGGACATCATGAGTTTTGCAGGCAAATGAATAGAACTAGAAAGTATCATTCTGAGTGAGGTAACTCAGACCTAAAAGAACATGCATGGAATATATATAGGTTGATGTCATTATGCAGGTGAAGGCAGGTATAGGATAGAACAAGGCCTGTCATTGGATGAGAAGGAAGGAAGGGTGGGAGAAAAGTTTCAGAGAGGCCGAGGAGACCGGAATGAGAAAAAAAGTAGCTGAGAGAACATGGCGGCAGATGTTAAGATTCTTCCCTGTAGATAGTTGCAGGTTGATATGACCATTCTTAAGGGATGGGTGTGTATAGGATTTTGTGTTATCTAGATGGGCAGATTATACCTTATCAATTGTGATATTCTTTCATGTTCAAGAGAGTGTATGGTGGTGGGACACACAGGGCCCGCCACGGAATTGGGATGTGTATGCCTGGCGTGGTAGAAACCAGCCAAGAAAGCTGTGAATGAGGGTGGGGCATCCTGACAGGGTGCCATGTTGGAACGGCTCGCACACAGCCTGTCAGAAAGTAGATGGGGGAGCATGGAGCCGCTGAGATTAGCGATACTTTCAATGGCCTGCTGGAGCCGGAACTAGCGAGAGAGTGACCACGAGGGTATGCAAGTGTGGGACCAAGTCATGTTCTTTTTATTTTTACCACAACAAATATACTCACTAATAAGTGAATATTAGCCAAAAAATACCTAGAATACAATCCACAAAACTTAAGAAGGTTAACAAGCAGAAGGGCCCACGTGAGGATGCTTCAATCCTACTTGGGAAGGAAAAGAAAGCAATCACGGAGGGCAGAGAGAAGGAGGGATTTCAGTGGAGAGGGGAGGAGGGGAACATATTCACTTTTGGGCGGGGGAGACGAGAGAAGCCCTGCGGGCCAGCAGACTGAATAGAAACATGCAACCTCTCAGGTGGTGGGAGGCGAGGGGACCCTCTAGGATGTACAGAGACCTGGACGAACTCAAAGGGAGGACCTTATTTAAATTGCCCAACAGTAGGGAGTGGGAACTTATAGAATGACAGGGTATCAAATGGAGTTATGGGGTTGCCATCCCACAGTCAAAAACTCTGACCCAGAATTGTTCCTGTCTAAAAGAACTGCAGGGACAAAAATGAAGAAGAGACTGAGGGAAAAGCAGTCCAATGACTGGTCCAACTTGGGATCCGTCTCAATGGGCGGCTCCAAGGCCTGACGCTATTACTGATGCTATGGTGTGCTCACAGATGGGAGCCTAGCATGGCCGTCTCTGAGAGGCCCAACAAGCAGCCGAAAGAGTCAGATGCAGATACTTACACCCAACCATTGGGCTGAAGGTGGAGACCCCTGTAGTTGAATTAGGGAACGGCTGGAAGAAGCTGAGGAGGAGGGCGATCCCATAAGAAGACAAAGAGCAGCAGTTTCGACTTCTGAGCTCTCTCAGACGCTGAGCCACCAATCAGGCAGCACACAGGAGCTGGTCCGAGGCCCCTGACACATATACAGCAGAGGGCTGCCTGGTCTGGTCTCAGTGGGAGAAAATGCACTTAACCCTCAAAAGACTTGAGGCCCCAGGGAGTGGGGAGGCCTAGCATGGGGGTGGGGAGAGGTGAGGTGGGGTGGGGAGCACATCCTTTTGGAGACAAGGAACCATGGGAGGGCAGACTGGGAGGAGGGCAATGACTGAAACTGTAAAAAAAAAAAAAAAAGTAATAATAATAAAAAAAAAAGACAGGGGTTGGGGATTTAGCTCAGTGGTAGAGCGCTTGCCTAGGAAGCGCAAGGCCCTAGGTTCGGTCCCTAGCTCCGAAAAAAAAAAACCAAAGGAAAAAAAAGACATGTGAATAGGTGAGAAACTACAGGGTTATTTATTTATTTAACAGATTGAAAACTGTAAAAAAAATAGGTAGTGGATAATTACAAACTTTTAAAAAATGTAAGAAGCATAGCATTATATTCTTGGACTTTAGGTTAAAAATTAAACATGGATTGAGAGGAAAGGGTGTAGGAAAAGTGGAAGTTTGAACAGTGTCTGGATAATAAACTAATCATGAAATTAATGATTCCAGGGAATTGTTTTCATAGTAGTTGCTTGATGTGATAGCTTTCTTTGGTTATGTTTGAAAAGGCGGTGCTGTTGCCTTTCGGAGGAACACACTGGAATATTTTCAGATCATAAGAAACCTAGACTACTCTAGGATAGCATTTAGAAAGGTAAGACCTAGCTATTCCTTTTAGGTTGGGTTATTGGGCAATATGTGGATTGTTGGGTTATATAAGATGAATATGGTTTTCTAATCAGCTAGGAATGTTAAGGAAAATTTCATTTTCTCTCCAAGAGCCTGATATCGAAGCTGTCCTCAGAACAGGAACACAAACGTCAAGTTTAATCAACGGCAACCAAAAAACTCAGAGAGTATAAAGCCTTTTAATTTTTAGATAAACCATTTCTAAAAGCCAGAGACAAAACATCACAGTATTCCAGTTAGGAAAATCCTGAGGTATCCAGTGTAGGCTTGATGGCTGACTTCTTAGATGACTTCAGATGGAGCCTTGCTTCACCCTCTGCCTGGAGAGGTCCAACACCTAAAAATGGTTCTTACACTTTTAAAATACTGAGAAAAAAAATCAAAGGGGGGATACAATTTGTGACATTTGAATATGGTGATACATGTTAATTTTAATGTCTAGCATGCAGTTTTCCTGGAATACTTCTGGACAAATTTATTTACTATCTTCCCAAATAAAATTGTATTAGAGTCCTTCCAGTTGGTCTGTTCTCTGTGTCTATTCATCTAGGATGAGGGTGGATAATTCCAACCAAGGTCCTGTGCCTTGAAAAACTTACTCAGAATATTAATTCTTTGACTCTATTTTCTTTTCATGAAAATAGATTCTCTTATCATATAGTAAATTTTTAACATAATTTCCTTCCCTCTGGTCCCCTCTGTTCCTCCCCATCTCCTCTCCTCTCCAGATCCACTCCTCATTAGAAAAAGAACAGAGAGAACAACTAAACATTGCAAAATAAAATACAATTAGATGGAGCAAGAAGTAGTATATCAAAGGAGGACATGGCAGCCTCACAAGAGGAAAAGAGCCCCAAGAGCAGACACAGGAGTCGGAGAGCCACTCATTCTCATATTCAGGCGTCCTATAGAAACACTTAGCTAATGGCTGTACTACATATGCAGAGGACCTGGTTGACCTGTGTAGGCTCTGGGTTTGCTGCTGTCTCTGAGCTCAAATGTGCCTTGCTTAGTTGATTCAGAGGAGCCTGTTAACTTGGCATCTTCCAACCCCTTTGACTCTTACAATTTCCTCTTCTGTGGAATTGATTTCCTGAGCTTTGAGGGAAGGGACTTGATGGAGATCTCCAATTTAACCCCTGAGCCATCTCTCCAGCCCTGAGACCTCCAATTTAGATACTCTGCATAATGTCTCTGTCTGTGGGTCTCTGTGTCTGTTTCCATTTGCTGCTGAAGGAAGTCTGTCTGGGGATGCCTGGATAAGGCACTGAACTGTGAGTATAACAAAATATCGTTAAGACGTATTTTATTGATTTTTTTTTTAGTCCAGCAGTTTTTTTGTTTTACTCTAGGTCTCTGGGCTACTTGGTTTCTGGTTCTTGGTTACCCAAGCATTGTCAGGCATGGGTTTATTCTCATGGAATGGTCCTTAAGCCAAACCAGACATTGGTTGGCCACTCCCACAAGTTCTGTGCCACCATCACCCTAGCATGTTTTGCAGGCCGGACCGATTGCAGGTCAAAGGTTTGTGACTGGGCTGGTGTCTACCTTTCTCTTTCTGTGGCTTGCAGAGACCCTTCTCACACCAAAGGCACCAGAACGTGGAATGAAGGCTCCATGTAGGCACCAGCTGACTCCTCCACGTTCAGTGAGTTGTGTGGGTGCTGTCCTCAGCAATGGGGTCGCACTGTCTATTTGCAGATGGCAACCCTTCGTCTTAGCAACAGCCTGGGTTGTTTGGGGATTTCCATTGGACCCCCCTATGCCAACAACTCAATGAATGCAGTCTGGTCCAACCAATGGAAGCCTCACCTAGCTGCAAGTGATGAAGGGACTTGATGAAGGGGAGGGTAGTTGAGACTAAGTATCCCCTACTCCCAGGAGCCCTCATTAGGATACCTTTATAGGTTATAGGAATTTCCCACTAAACTAGGCTTCTACATTACCTCCCAAATGTCCCCCAATTCTGTTTCTCTCTACGCTCTCTTCCTCCACCCTATCTCCCCCCTCACCTGATTTCCCTAGTCCAATCCCCACATGTCCCCAGTCTGCCTATAAAATCTATTCTATGCCCTTCCTCCCCGGAGATCCATGTGTCCCCTGTAGACCTCTTTACATAACCTCTCTGGCTCTACAGACTGTAGCTTGGTTATCATTTACTTAATGGCTAATATCCACTTCCAAGTGAACACATACTGCATTTATCTTTCTGGGTTTGGGTTACCTCACTAAGAATGATTTTATTTTTAGTAGTTCTATCTATTTGCCCACAAATTTCGTGATGTCATTTTTTAATCATTTAAATTTTATTACATAGTTAGAATAATAACCTTGGAAAAGAGATATTCTCATCAGAACGCACAGCAGGCATCCAGGAATATCTTGTTAGACTATAAAGGATATAACAAAGTTAAAAATCATGCCAGAACCAAACACTGGCCACAGCTTAGTCTGCGTCTAGGTGGGAGTCACATTGACTTGAAACTGGCTTCTCTCCAAATACTGGCCCAGTTCCAGGATCTTCATGGCTTCCTCCAGCTTGAGCATTCCTCTCAGCCATGGACTGAAGCATCCATTTAGCCTGAAGCTTGCTGTAAGAGACATAAATTAAGACCTCGGTAAGTCTGGAAGATTCCAGAATCTTCAGCTCAAACATGGCCTGGCTCACCTGCTCCATGTAAGGCATTTGAGATTTCTGTGGGCTAAACAGAGGTTTTAGCACCAGTGCGTGGACTGGGAATACTTGTGGATCTTTCAGGTCTTTAGGAACTTTCACCCCTGGGGGGATATCTTTACGGGTCACAAGGGTTCCCATCTTAATTGCTGGCAAGGAACCAGATTCCAGGGACGGCTAGGTCAGGCTTAACCTTGCTGGCCCATGGATGTCACTTTTCTTTAACATTCCACTGTGTAAACCATCACCACATTTCCTTTATCCACTCTTCGATTGAGGAACAGCCAGGTTGTCTCCAGTTTCTGGCTATCATGAATAAAGCCACAATGAGCATAGTTGAGCAAGTGTCCTTGTGTTAGGATGGAGCATCCTTTGGGGGTGTCTTCCCAAGTAGAATAGGTAGATCCTGAGGTAGATTGAGTCCCAATTTTCTGAGGAACCCACCATATTGATTTCCATAGTGACTGTACAAGTTTGCATTCCCACCAGTAATGCTCTATATTTGCTCTACCTTCTTGCCAGCATGAGCTGTCACTAGTGTTAGTGACCTTAGCCCTTCTGACAAGTATAAGCTGGAATTTCAGAGTCCTTTTTGTTTGCATTTCCCTAATGACTAAGGTTGTTGAACATTTATTCATTCAAAGTATTCACTCTCTGTTTCTTTACAGCAAGTTTGCTGGCCTAGTTGAGATGTCTGATGTACCTTCACATAGGTTGTGTGTGTGTGTGTGTGTGTGTGTGTGTGTGTGTGTGTGTGTGTCCCTTATTCTTTGCTTTTAAAAAGTAGCTTTACCCTGAGAGGTTCTAACAGCACCTGATCAATACAGGTGCGGATACTCACAGCCGACCATTGGACTGAGGCTGGGGACCCCAGTGGAAGAGTTAGGGGAAGGACTGAAGGAGCTGAAGGGGATTGCAACCCCAAAGGAAGATCAGTATCAACTAATTGGAACCCCCAAAGCTCCCAGGGACTAACCCACCAACCAAAGAGTATACATGGAGGAAGCCGGGACTCCAGATACATATGTAGCAGAGGACGACCTTATCTGACATCAATGAGAGGAGAGAAAGGCTTGATGACCCAGTATAGGGGATGCTAGAGGGGCGAGGCAGGAGTGAGTGAGTGGGTGGAGGAGCAAAGGCAAAGAGAAGGGAGAGAGGGAGGGTGGCATGGGGGATTTATAGAGGGGTAACCAGGAAGGGGGATATCATTTGAAATGTAAAAAGTGAAAGTAGCTTTAATTGTATTTGCTCTTTGGCAATGCACACATGTAGACAGTGCGTTCTGTTTACTCTCAATTCTCTTCTGTTTCCCTTCTCCCACTACCACCCTCCTCTTTCCTGTGTGCATGAATTTTTGTCCTGTTATCTATTGAGTTTTATCAGGCCATCTCTTTGACCATGGGCTCATTAGTGGGGACAAAATAGCCACTCCTCCTCCAGGATTCATCACAGCCAATAGATCAGCGAAGAGGGTAGGCTTCCCAGTGAACCCTTCCCAGACCCATACATGATTAACTATAAATATGTCAAGTCTTACCCAGGCTCACTAAAGGCAACTCCAGTGACTATAGAGATCATGATACGTCATGCCCAGAAAATAGTACTAACAGCTCTTTCCCCAGTCTTATGCCTTGTACGTTCTCTTTCACCTCTTTTTTGTTATTGTTTTGTTCTTAAAAATATTTTTATTAATTCTTTGAGAATTTCCAGATCTAACACCTCCCCATGTCCCTCTTCCAACTTCATTCTCCCCCCACCCCATACTCCTCCCCTGCCTCTCTCTCTAGCACAGGGTCTCACTGTCTTGGAACTCACTACGTAGACCAGGCTGGCTTCAAACTCACAGAGACTTGCCTGTCTCTGTCTCTCAAGAGCTGAGATTAAGGGTGTGCCACCATACCAACTTTCTTCTTCTCTTTAAAGGACCAGTTGGGTCCAGTTTGTGCTTTCTACGTGTTTCTGGGTTTGGGGCCATCTGCTGGACTATTGTTGGATAGCTAGCAGTTACACCCTTAATGAGAACTCAGTCTCCCTACCCTAGAAGCCATCAGTCATCTGTAGCTCCTCAGTTAGGAGTGCCACTCTGGACTGTTGGCAGATTTGATCTTGTGTTGGTCTTGGACAGGCAACCATAGCTGCTCTGAGTTCAGGAATGCACTGGTCTTGTCATGTCCCGAAGACAGTGTTGTGCTCCTATCTTCCCAAACCTCTGTCTCTTACAATCTTTCTATCCCATCTTCAGGATCACCCCTAAGCTTGAGTACCATTTGTTTCTGTTACTCTTACGTTCTTTCTGATTCCTCTTCTTCAGTGTTCCCCGAGCCTTAAAAACAGGTAGTGTTTTTTCCAAGATTTTTTTTTTTGCCCCCTTAGAATTATGACGTTTGCTTAGAATAGTTGTAATTCTATTTCTGGCATTCTTGTATACATTTATATTAGCTTGTATAAATTTATATTTATATATTGTAATGATAAGGTATCCCATATTTCGTACCTGGGGAAATTGCAGCACAGATTATTTGATTGAATTAACTGAAGTCCTAGGAGGAGAACCAGACTGGGACTTAGACAGCCAGATTCTTAGATTCTTAAGTGCTGTGCGTTGGCTCTGATTTCAACAAGAAATCAGGGACTGAGTGACGGTGGTGGTTATGGCTGTGTTCCAATGACGTTTTATTTATATAGATAGCAGCCTGGGTTGGACTCATAGGTCACAGTTTTCCACTTCCCATCTTTCTTTCCCCAAGTCAGAGCATCGAGTGGATATCACCATCTTCCTTTAGTAAGGTGCCTGAAGGAGAAACCTCTGGAAAGGGAAGTTAGTGGTTCTCACCCTTGTTCTAACCGTGAGCTTCAGGCAAACAACCGTCTAAAGTTGGTCATTCTGCTAACCGAAGCCTCAAGTGAACTTTGATTAGTAAAAGCAATCGTAGTCTCCTTCAGAGTGAAGGGGGTGACAAGACAGGATCAGAAATTCTTAAATAAAAGGAAAACTATTCAATCTGGAGGAGGGTATTTAGTGTTTAGGACCATGCTTGTCCAGATGACCTAGTTTGGTTCCCAGCACCTACAAGGTGGTTCACAGCTTCCCGTAATTGCAGCTCCACAAGATCTAATGCCTCTTTTGACCTACAATGGCTTCTGTACACATGGGGTGTGCGTGTACGCACCCAGGCACACGTGCATGCCCATAAAACAAAAATTTCAAGATCCATATGGTTTTGCACATCATCTAAAAGGATAAAGGCAAAGCCATTGCTCTTGGTCCTTGAAGGTCGTGTGGAACTTTCACTGTGTTACTGTGACAAACCAAAAGGAAGCAGGAAGAGGCTCTGGGGACTTGCGGCTTGACTGCGGTCAGGGACAGGAGGAGAGGCTGGCCTGAAGATGACCTTACCAAGTAGTGACCATGTTTCCTAAGTTAGAGGAAACAATGATCTGGAAAATACAAAGTCTTCCCAAAATGCTTGTATTGTATTGAGACATTTATATGGCCAAATTATGATAGCAGTCTATACTATGAGCACATGCTAATCATAATCATAATCAGAAGCAAACTCATATGTGAATGCTTTACAGCCCCCTTCATTCTGGCTGGTCTGGAACCTATTTTGTAGACTAGACTGGCCCCGAGCTCACAGAGATCTTCCTGTCTTTGCTTCCTAAGTGCTTGGATTAAAGGCATGCAACTGGTGGCCAGCTGAGAGTCCCTTATTTATTAAAACAACTCCCCGATAACAATGCTCTAATTGTGCCTGGAGTGTTTCCAAAGGCCCATGTAGTCTAGGCTTGATCCTCGCTGGGCACGAGGGAGATTGCTGCATTTTCTCTCTCTGCTTCATTCTACCAAACGCCGACCAATGTGACTATGGACGGAAGCTCCTGAAACCACAACACAAAATAAGCCCTTCCCCCTTTCACCTGATGTGTCCCAAGTCTCTTCTTATGTCACGGACAAGCTGACTAACACAAACAGTGAAAACACTTATCGCTGAAGAGAATAAAACAATAAAAAAGTGGGTATTGGCACCACTCAGAAACATACCGTTGATGTGTTAATGTTTTTGAGTGCACACACACTCTTTCTGGATTGAGTTTCTATATTGCTTTTTTGCATTCCTAGAGAGCCATCCGGGTTATTTTGGGTTTCAGTTGTGGGACTTGATCTCGTTTGTGTCTTCCTACTTGTTGCTCACCTGTGTTTTGGGTAAGGAGTGCAGAAGTGCGCCATTGTTCCTAAGGTGACAGAAGAGTTAGTAGATAGCATGGTTGGAAAAATTTCAATTTATATTATCACGTTTGGACAGAGCATACTTAGACTATCTAAATAGTCTCTATAAGGAAAATCAGACACTTTTTTAAATTTATGCTTTACTCACTGTTGTCAGATCCTTTGTTGAAATCTTTTCCTTTGTAGCGTCTGCCCCACCTCTCTCTTAAAGTCATCTTGAAATTAGAAGACGTAGCCATGAGGGTTAGAGCCCATGCTCTGGGAAGGCTCCAAAATTCCTTCCGTGACTCTGGGACACAGAGATGTTGCCTCTGTCAGGTACACGATCACGGAAGGAGACGATTCCCATGTATTTAATATGGGCTGTCACTTTAAGAAAGGCTATCTCCTTCTGTTTTCTATCCCCATCAGCGTCTCTGGACTCCACTAGCAGTAGCTGATAACTGTGACAACATCAACATGTGGTGACATCAGCTCTTCTAGGGGCCAGATGTGGGGGTCACTACAGATATGGTGTTGCATTCTTCTTCATTGTTTTGGCAAAGAACCTGAGAAAGTCAGCTTGTCTGAAAGATTAATTTGGTCTCATGGTTTCAAAGGCTGTAGCCCATAGTCACTTGGTCCCATTGCCTTTGGGCCTGTGGAGAAGCAATTTATTATGGAGCATGTGATGTAAGAAAACTGCCCCTGGGGCTGGAGAGACTGTTCCATGGTTAAGAGCGCTGACTGTTCTTCCAGAGGTCCTGAGTTCAATTCCCAGCAACCACATGGTGGCTCACAACCATCTGTAATGGGATCCAATGCCCTCTTCTGGTGCGTCTGAAGACAGCTACAGTATATTACATATACATGAAATACGTAAATCTTAAGAGAGAGAGAGAGAGAGAGAGAGAGAGAGAGAGAGAGAGAGAGAGCGCCTCCCCCATCCATACATCCAGAGAGCAAAGGGAGAGTAAGAGGAGGAGCTGGGACACCAATATCTTTAAGGGCACACCTCCAGTCACCTAAACACACCCCAAAGTTTCCATTACTTCAAAGTCATGCTATGGGCAGCAGAGCAAGCCTTCAATGCATGGACCTTTGGATGGCATTTAAAATGCAAGACATAATTATTTACTTGCACTCAGCGCATAAAAGATGAACAACTTTGATTTCTTTGAGGCTGAGCGTGTCATGCATAATTGTCATGGGAACCTGGATGCTAGAATATGTTTCGTTCAGTAAGAAATGATCGAACTGATTTTCTAAAGTTCCTTTATCATTTTGTAATACCACTAGAAGTGAGGGAGAAGTGTAGCATTCTTCTACATATGCACTTAATCATTTACTTTGGGGTGTGGGCGGTGGAAACGGGTGCCTAGCAACGCCCCATTGTTTCAGCCTGCGACTTTAACGACTGGAAAGCTGATCATCTTTCCATAGGTTTACTTGTTATCTGTTTACCTTTGCTGAAAAAGTGTTCTGAACTCTCCCTGGTTTTTCCTCCCCCCCCCCATCCTCTGCCTCCTCCCCCTCCCCTACTGGATTGTTTCCTCTCCGTTCATTTTTAAGGTTTTTTTTTTGCGTATTTTGGATCCCCATGTTCATTTTGCAAACATTTTCTTTCAGTTTGTGGCTTGTCTTTGCACTCTCTTAACGTTTTTTATAATATTTAACTATTTAACCTTAGCATCATGGTTCAGTTATTTTTAAATATCCAAGGCATCCGAGTTTACAACTGTGAAGAGAAGTTTGAAGGATCCCGATGTTCCCTGTTGACCACTGACCCCTTTTGTGAACGTCTGCATTTGTAAAATGGATCGAGTCATCAAGCTCAAGTCCGGCTCAACCTCAAACCTCACCTTCTTAATGGGATCATCGCTGCCACGATCCAAGACACAGCCAGTGGCCTGTCCAAGTTGGCTGGCTCTAGCTGAGCTGACATTTTTGCTGACTAGAGTCATGCTATCTTTGCCAGTTCGCTGGAATAGACACAGACACGGATTGGGTCACCACGAAGACATTCCTGTCTTGTGAAGCAAGTCTGTTTGTATTTTAGGTTTGCCAGGACTAATGAATTAAAACATTTGGACGCTCTACAACTTGCTGTTTATCAATGCTTCTGACAGGAGGGGGGTTTTTCTTTTGCTCTTGCTTTTTCTAGAAACATGACAACATCCTGGCTGTTGGAGTGGCAAGGAAAGGAGAGAGGGGCTATGCGAGGAAGCGGAACAGGGAGGTCCCGTGGGATGGGACGCTGGGGTCCGGGGCAGAGCAGGTAGTGTGCCTGCTGGGCAGCTGTCTCTACTCCTCAGAGTGTCCGTGGCTGTTATGCAGCAGGTGCAGACTGCTCTCTCGCTGAGTCTTGACTCCACAAACCCAACGACTGGCCAAGGCAGTGGCTGGCCCTGGATTACACAAGCGCAGACTCTCAACTAAGTGAGGTAAGGCAACAGGTGTGAAACTCAGCTAACCGCCCTGAGCACCGGCAACTTAACTAAGGCTCTGTTACAGCGGCCGGAGAAGGACCCAGCAGCCGCTTTCCCCAGGAGGTGCGATGGAAAGGCAAGTGTGGATGCTGTGTGTAGCTCAAACTCTACCGGATCTGGACATCAGCCTTTCAGAGGCAGACGGATATTTTCTACTGTATGGCTCTTAGCTGTGTTTATGAATTTCATTGCTTCAGCTTGAAACCAGAGCATAGGTCCGTTTAGTAAACCCTAGAGGTAGATTTCCATCTCTCGTGGTTCATTTGTTGACACAGGAAAGTGGGAAGGGACGTACCTGAAGAGGAGTGAGCTTCCCGTCCCTAGAAGTCACACTCAGGCAGACTGGGCACTGTAGGATGCCCAGAAGTAAGACTTTCCCTCTCGGCTACTTTTGTTGGTCTTGTTCAATCTGAGACCATCGGCGCTATTTCTTCAGAAACAGATGGTTAAGAGAATACTGATACCAAGCAGAAGAAACTACACAGAGACGTGCCAGAGGGTTGTTTTTTTGTAAAAGCAAGAAGTCCCGTGTTAAGTCATAGCCATTCCAGGACACCATCCTTTTGTAACGTAAAGTTATGTGCGGTGGTTGTAGGATGTCCAGTGCTCAGAGCTATCGTGAGGATTAACTTAATGGGCTCAACAGGATTCTGAGTGGCTCATAAACATTTGCTGTGTTTTTAAGCTTTACTGGACGGCCAATATAAGCCTGTTTTCTTTCACCTGAGAGGGTTCAAAATGTATGTGCATGTGAATGCATTTGTACAAATGTATGCCTTGAACTTGCCCACATAAGTTAATTGTAAAAACAAACCCCAGTGTTCTGGATACTATTTTTAGACACAAGAAAAGCTATGGGAAAGAGTAAACAAACCTGACCATGGGAAAATATCCTGCTACCGCGGTTCCCAGGGTCCTGCCAAGGATGGCTAAAATTCTTATTTATATTTTGCCATTTTTGGAGACATTTTCCTTAAAATATCATGCAGGTTTTTTTGAGTTTCTGCCTACATGAGATGAAGAGGAGAGAGTTTAGGAGAGGCATGACCAGAAATAGAAATGTTAGTATAGGATGGTTTCCACACATTGTCTCTAAGTTTATTAACTAAATACTAATTTAATAAATAGAGCTACATACTCATAGGATGCTTTTGGGTGTTTTGTTTGTTTAAAAGAGGGTTTCATGTAGCCCAAGCTGGCTTTGAACTCACAATCTAGTCAATGTTACCTCGGATCAGCTGATCCCCCTGCTTCTACATCCCAAGGGCTGGCAATTATAACTGTGTGCCCTATGGCCAAGTTTTGCTTTGGGTTGTACCCTGCTGTTAAGAGGTGAAACCCTAGGCACAAGTGTTAGATAGGTTTCTAGGCCATCACATAGTTAAGAATGTAATTTTCATACTACAGCCTTAAAGTGGTTTAAAAAGGTTTGGGCTTTACTTTAAATGATTCCATTATCTCCATCCTTTACTACATCCCAAAGGAAACATTGGATTCTATTTAGGCTTTGCGTGTCTACATGGGTGTGCAGGTGTGCAAATGCATGTGGAGGCTATAGGTCAACCTTTGGAGTTATTCCTGGTTTGGTCTTCCTTGTTCTTTGAGCCTACTTTTTCACTAGTCCCTGGTGCTTGCTGCCAATTAGGCTAGACTAGTTGCCCCAGGGGCCTCAGAGATCTCTGTCTCTCCATTACTGAGGTCACAGGTTTGTAACACCGCGCCCCCTGTGTAGTTTTTTTTTTTTTTTTTTTTTTTTTTTTAAACAGGAGAGTTGATCTCAGATCCTCCTGCTTGGATGGCAAGCATTTGACCAGCTGGGCTCTCTCCCCAGCCCCTAAGCATGGAAAACAGCATAGCCTGAAGCCATCTGACAGTCTATTGAGACTGTATCTTTTTTTAAATGGTTGTCCCCAATTAAAAATGGTAGATGACCCTCAAAACCAAGATTCAGCCGATCAATGGAGAGCAATATCGAAAATAGGAAGTAGGAGTTTTAAAACCATATTTCATTCATTCTGGATGTCTATTACCAAAGAAAAAATTTTTTTTGTAGAAGAGAGAAAAAAATTAAAATGGACCAGGTATGTACTTACAGTGTGGGAAAAGGCAATTTAGTAAATCTCCCTTCTTATATCTGAGGATCTCTAGAGTGTTGGGGTTTGATGCTGGGTAAACTGACAATGGCTACCTCTTGTTCTTGCAGCTGGAAGACCCAGGAGAAGGCCGGGCCTCAGGTGCCCACATGATCAGCACAGCCAGGGTACCTGCAGATAAGCCAGTACGCATCGCGTTTAGCCTCAATGATGCCCCAGGTACTCTTGGCTTCAGGGGAGAGGGTTGCCTTCTACACTTGCAGAATTTTCACCCTATTTGTGATTTCATGGAGAATGTTCAAAATTGCATGTTTGCGTGGCCTGACGAGGTGTATGATACCCCACCACGCACTGTTGGATATCCCAGAAGTGCCTCTAGAAGTTTCTCCCCCATCACCACCACCACCACCACCAAATTGGTCGTTTTAACTCCTCCTTCCCTCCTCCGCTTCCTGTTCCACCTTTCCTTTAGGATAAAAATCGCGGAGCCATAACAACTTCTAAGGATAGCAAACGATGTCACTGTTAAAATGGCATGAGGAAATGTTTGTGAAGAGCTGGCAGTAGGTTGGCTAATACAAAAATATCACTGTCCCCATTCCAGCCACATGTGTGTGAGGTTGGTGTCTCACTGGTGTTCCCACACTTCCGGCTAAACAAACACACTTCAGCAGGAATGATGAATGGGGCAGGTGAGGAGGGGCCTCTCTAAATAGTAAGGTCTGAGGTGAGCCTGCCATATTTAGAGGCTTTTGTCACAGCTCCCCTCAGTGACCTCTTAACACGCTTATGGAATTGCACCACCCTTGATCAAGGGGCCCAAGTGGTGGGAGGTCACAGTGGCTATGAGAGGAAGGTCTGCTTGACAAGCACCGGCATCGGCCGTTGCTCTTAGTCTAATGGCGCCTGTTAAAATCTCCTGCTCGCACGTTACCATTTAAACCTTAGGTCTTTTGAGAACAAGGTCTCATTTTCTCTGTGATTCTCCTTCTCCCTCCCTGTGATGTCCACATAAGAGCGATGTTTTAAAAAAAGTTACTGCTTCAGGGCTGCGGTGATAGCGTAGCCAGTAAAGTGCTTGCCAGGCAAACACAAGGACCTGAGCTCAGTTCCCTAGAAGCCTTAGGCAAAAGCTGTGCGTGTGAGCGCACACTTGTAAATCCAGTATTGTGGGGGTAGAAGCAGAAGGATCCTCGGGCTCTCTGTCTCTGCCTACTCAGTGGGTCCCAGGATAGCAAGAGACTCTGTCTCAAGGAATAAGGTGGGTGGCACTTGAACAATCGAGCACACACCACACACACACACACACACACACACACACACACACACACACACACACACACACACAGTTGGTGTGTAAAACATTTCATTTTTTCTTTTTTTTTTTTTTTTCCGGGCTGGGGACCGAACTCCAGGTTAGCCTCCTTGTAAGCGCTCTACCACTGAGCCAAATCCCCAACCCCGGCAGAATCATTTCAAAAGAATGTAAAGTAAGGAATTTGGCTCTAGAAATTTCCAGAAGGTATGACACACCCATATGCTGGATGATTATATAGATATTAACCTATCCTAAAGTCTCCCAGACTGTGGTCACAGTGCAGAATGTATTAGAGGGTAGAGAAGTGAGACTTTGATTCTTTATTATATTTTTTGACACTAACCCTGTGACCTTTTTTTCGATGTACTGTGTCTCCCGCTCAAGGGTTATTCTGTAAGACCCTGGTGAGAAGAAATATCTGCACCAGGAAGAACCACACCAACCTAGAAATAAACACTACCATTCTGATTCTCGTTGCCGTAGGAACTCATCTATGTTCTTTGTTCTCGATTAGTGACCATGAGCATTTCATACCTATGGGGTGGAATTCTGAGGCCAGAGACCACATGGTTGGGTAAATAATGGAGTTACGATTCAACCCCAGGTCCTTAGAAGTCCAAATCTCTTCGTTATGTCTTGTTACTTCTCTAAAAAGTATGAGAAAACCCCTTTCAGGTTTTACGACCCGTCATAGCTCCAGACTTCCAAGGAAGGGCCTGTATGCCACAGGTAGACCTCAAGACGTGCAAGTTCATGATCCGAGAAGGAAGGGGATGTCTAACCTCCATTCTACACATGTCCCATAGGCCCAGAGCATGTCCCACTATAATAAACAGGGGACAAAGACATTTTCAGTCTATAAATCTTGGTTTACTCAAGTAAAATTATTGCATAATTTTGTATAAGACAAAGAAATGCACCATACCAGAAAAAAGTCATAGAAATGTGTGTCTCATCTTTGGGCTGGATGAATTAAGTTTCCTTTAAAGTCCAAATGTATACCAAGATTTGCTTGGCACTGTCTTTGAATTCTCAGGACCCTGGCTGAGAGATTTTGAGCATTTTTAATCAATACATTTAAATGTATTTTTAGCCTCTGCTTTTCTCTTTTCTCTCTCTTTTTTTAAAGATTTATTTATTTATTTTGTATATAAGTACACTGTAGCTGTCTTCAGACACACCAGAAGAGGGCATCAGATCCCATTACAGATGGTTGTGAGTCACCATGTGGTTGCTGGGATTTGAACTCAGGACCTCTAGAAGAGCAGTCAGTGCTCTTAACCGCTGAGCCATCTCTCCAGCCCTGCTTTTCTCTTTTCAATGTTTTCAAAATGCCCATTTTTTGAAATTCATGTTTCTTAACAGCTCTGTTTAAAACAGGTTACACTTTAAGTAGTTCTTACCCTCTACTTCCACAAAAAGATGCTCAGGAAGGCTTATAAAGAATCTACCAGGGTCAAATATTTTAGCTTTATGATCAATGTGTCTCAGTTTGTCCAGGAAGGTTGTCTGTCTATAGAATCCAAGACAGCCCTCATTGTTTCTCTGCCTAGCTTGATTACACCCCTTGAGAGCATCCACCAAGAACACATGCTTAGAAAATGAGAGCCAAAGGACATGAACTTGTGAGGGAGATGGGGTTGGGGACATGAGGGGGACTCGGAGGGAAGTAATGGGGGATCGATATGCTCTAAACACACTGTGTAAATGTGTAAATTTATCAAAGAATAAACATGTTAGAAAAAAGAACATATGTATAAAGATTCCACCCCTACATATACTGACTTGCTACTTTTCTATGAGGACAAAGGAAGCCCTCTTACATGCTTATACGTACTAAATTTGCAACAGTTCAAGGATCGGTCAGAGCCGAGGACTTGGAAAATTTCCATGCACACAAAGTTGCTAGTTCACCAAAAGATGCTTTGCAGCCATTTGGGACACTCCCTCCGAATTCTTGACGAAGGAGTGTGTGGAGTGTCCTGCATGCACACTGAGTAACATTTGCCATCACGCAAGCTGTACATGCCTTTTGAATTCCAGTGCATCTACCCTGTGGACCACATGTTTAGGAAGGAAAAAAAAACCCAAAGGGAAATGTCCTACACTTTCTCGTGAGTGGGTAAAGGAATGTGGCCTTTAGAGGAGTTATTAATTCCACACTGTTAGATATACTGTAGATGGATATGCAGAGTGAGTGGGAAAGGAAGACATCTTTACTTGTAGAATGTTGAAGATATATTTCTTTTTTTTAAGGATCATTTATTCTTTGGCAGTTTTATACATGTATAAAATTTATCTTGATTATATCTACCCCTTTCTGTTATTTTGTTTATTTTCATGTGTATGTGCTACCCTGAGACTAGAAGTTGGCACTGCGTCTCTTAGGGCCATAATGATGGGCATTTTCAGGATACAATGTAGCAGGAGTGCTGGGATTAGAACTCTGGTCTTCAGGATTGCAAAGCAAGAGTTCTTAGCCAGTGATCCGCTCTCTGGCCCCCGTGAATTCATCTCTTATATAGTTACTATTCCAGTAATTTAGGATGTTTTGGCATATACTCCTGAGACATTTACTATAGACGTTTAGGGGTTTGGAGTTAGGCAAGGGTAGTTTAGGACTCATCTTCATAGTGTGGTCTGAGGTAAGCTACCCACTCAGCCTTGTTGAAATTTGTTTTTTCTCAAGTTGCATATGGAGGGAAGAATGAAATGCCACTTTAGAGGTGAAGCATTTAGCCAAGTGCTTGACCCAAATTAAATATTCAAGTTGTCCCCATTGTTATGGTGACTAGGGAATATTAAGATGGATATAAACACCCAGGGCACATGTGCTCCACAGACATTCCACACCTGCTTCTTGATGCCAAGATGTACTCCACAGTGTAGCTACCTGCTGTTGTTTGGGGATTAGGAGTCCAGTGAGTGACTGGTGCATTGCCTCTCTCAGAAGCTGACCTTTCTCATTTCCTGTGCCTCCAGTACTTTGCCAAGGCTATTAGGATGCACCCGGGGGGGGGGGTTGGGGAGTGTAGAAGACATGATGCACACAATGAGGCAAGACATGAACCCCCCCATCAGTTGGGATCTTTATTTTTCAATCAAAATCAGTTAGGGGCAGGGACCTGCAGCGTCTTACAAGCAAACGAGGGAATTCCCAGTAATTTTGGGAACCCATTAAATCAAGTCCCCAACACAATACGCTCAATATTACTTCCAACCCAGGAATTCCAAAAATGTTGACGTCCTAAACAAGGTCTTCTACTGAATTAGTTTCCACAGTAATAAATATGCCGAGAAGAACAAATTCCCCTTATGTTGAATTACGGTAAACCACAGGCTCTGTTCTGATGGGAGAGAATTTAGAATTGGATAGATGTCAGGATTTCATTCACTACCCCCGAACTTTCTTCATCGTCAGCTGGGTTAGAAGGGTGGCATAAGCTCATATAAACATAGATTTTGTGTTCGTTCGCTCTGCCCCACTCTTGCTCCAAGGATGCTAGCTGGCATCAGCCTAGGCTGGTAGCCGTTAACATTTTTTTTAAATTAAGTAGTTAGAATTTTTACATTAGGGTACAAATGAAACCACACAGAATTTAGTCTAAAATTCTAGGAGTGATTCTATCAGAGTCGTTAAAGTATTTTGTTTTTAATCTCAGAAATCCATGTGTTCTGTCTAGCAGTAGGAATTCTGTAGAATAGCTGCAGCAGCCACCACTACATGTGCTCTAACGGTGTAGTGACCTTTCTGTTCAAGTGCACGTGGCAATCAGACCGACTGTCTTAGGTGATGTGTCTCTTGCCATTGTCTTCCACTAACTTCTCCTACTTGGAGTATTATCTCTTTCTCTCTCAGGAAGGGAGAGAGTATTAAATCTCCCTCTCTCCCCAGGGCCTAGATGTTTCTGGTACTCTTTCCTCTCTAGACTTTTAATCTTTTTTCTCCAGGGAGGTGCTTGGAATTCTTGCTGTGTCTAACCGTAAGTGAATACTGAGGATTATTTTTTAATCTCTAGTCTACTCTGACGCTTAATCATTTTACCTATCTGTTTAACAGAAAGTTAGAGTTCTAGTTCTGCTGGAATTCTGGATGCCTGGCAGACCCAACAAGAAAAGGGGGCAGCCATTTTTAACTTTAGAGATTCACAACACATTTATGAAATCAATAATACAGTATCTCCAGCCTTTTGGAGTTCATTATTGTTAGGGAAAATTCTTTGGGATGCCATCGGTTTTGTTTATTTTGGTTGGAATCTGTTGCTTAGGTTTTCAGAGAAAGGCTGTACAGGAAAGTAAACGTTTCTGGAGAAGGTAGACATTTGTACTCCTGTTATTCTACCCTGGTTTCTCACTGCTCACTACCCCACAGGAAGATGTGGTAACTATTTGTATGAATGTTTCCCTAAGGGAACTAAATATCTTGCTTCAAATGAGCAGTTGGTAAATAGGAAGGCTTCAAAGGCAGGTTCTGGGTAATTTTGTATCACTACCC
This sequence comes from Rattus rattus, assembly GCF_011064425.1. NCBI lineage: Eukaryota > Metazoa > Chordata > Mammalia > Rodentia > Muridae > Rattus > Rattus rattus. The sequence goes on along the minus strand of NC_046157.1, from coordinate 56,302,983 downwards.
AGCCAGAGGTAGGGCTCACTCAATGAGGGGAATTCCTGAGCAAGAGCATGGTGGTGCAGACCTACAGAACTCAAGAGACAGAAGCAGGAGGATTTCCATAAGTTCCAGGAAAGCTTACATTATATAATAAAGATCCTGCCTTTTTTTTTTTTTTTTTTAACTTGAATGTTCCTGACAGCAAATAGCACCCCAGGTGTCAGTGGGAGAATGAAAGGTTGTTTCTAGTATGCTGTTGAGGATAAAGGAGGAATTTATTTGGTGGGGTGTTGATCAGGTTCTGGAGGATTCTGAGGTTCTTGATTCCAGACCCCCTGCCCACCCCCTGCCCCAACTCCAAATTCTGCAGATGCTCAAGCCCTCTATATAAAATGACATCATGTTTGCATGGCCTGTGTTTTGTCTCCAGATAACTTAACTGAATACAGAATGAAGGCTGTGGAAGTACCAGCCATCTTTCGTTATTTCAGAAATAACAAGGAAAGCGACCAATGCATGTCACTGCAGACACAATTCTCTTTCTCCAACATTTTCAGTCTGTGATTGGCTGAACGTGCAGGTGTAGAGGGCCAGCTGTGTGTGACACTCTGCGCTCGATGCTTTAGGGAGACCGAGTACCAATGAGCTGAGTAAGTCAAAACATTCTGAGAGGAAAAGGATAAGTGATGGAGTCAGCAAAATGACAGTGACAATAACAGGAAATACAAGAGTACCCCTGAAAAACAAAATTTGCTGTAAGCTGCATCAAGTCCTTCTCTGCAGAGAAAAAACATTAATGTATTCACGAGTGGTGGCACTGATCAAGGTCACCAGGTGTATGTAAATGATAAAGAACCAACAGTAAATGGGTGTCCTGCTGGCGTTCTCTCTTTACCTCGCCAGTATCCCAACCCCATCCACCTCTCTGGCTCACTTTAGTTTTGTAGTTCTGAAACTCCAGCACATAGAACAGAACTCACACATAGCATTGAGAAATCAGGAAGCAAAACTTTAAAATGTATTTTTATGTAGCATAAAACTGTGATGTTCAAACAAGAGCTGAGGTATCTTAAATTTTTTTCAAAAGTTATTGTTGATGATGGTGTCTTTGAAACATGTGGTTCATCTTTATTTTAAACAAAACTACTTAAACTTTTGAGTTCAGATTTTCGGGTAACGTTTCATGAAGGGAGTGTTTGCTTTGGTCGGGAAATGAAGGAGAGAAGCTTCTTCAATTCAGGTTCAGATGAAGAAAGTAAATTGTAAGACCCGAGGTGCTGGCTGCTCCCAGAAAACCCCTCCACCACAGGGGAGCAGCGAGTAAGCCAAGCTGATGACCTTGACCCACACACATTCTTTGTTTCAGATGAGAATGTCCCCAACCACTGCACACATGTATACACACATGTGCACCCACACACCTGCCTTATCACTGCCCACAGTGGTTGGGTTCATAGTAAGAAGAAATGGAAAAGGAAATCAAGCATATTAAGAGTGCAGCCATGTTAATAATTATTTCCTAGATGTGAAGCGCCAGGCGGGCTAAGTGATTGACACGTGTGATTTCCTCATCAATAATACTCTGAAACAAGTTACTCTACCCATTTGCAGAAAGAAAACGGAGTCTTAAAGAAATCACGCTGATTATTCATATTCGTATTCATCGTTAGGGTGGACCTACAGTTCACATGTGGATTTATGCTGCTGCTGTTCTCTGGCTGCTAGGCGAGGTAGTTACAAGCTCTCACAAGACAGCCATTTCCAGGAATGGTTGTGCATCACCCTCAGATCAGAAGCCTCAGAGAGGTTACTTGCTTGTTGAGTATCACTTTATCCTTGGTGGCTTGCAAAACACCCTCTGGGTCACCAGCATTCAGAGGTCATGCTCGAGACCATACCAGCTCCATACTGCCCGGGGGTGGGCCCTACAGCAAAAGACAAAAATGGAGGATGCTTTACTTAAATATGAAGATACTGCATCAAAGCACTAGAGCAGTAGACTCTTGGTGACTACACGGATCACAGGTAGATGGAGCCATTGTGACTGATAAAAATAGTGGGTCTTATTTGCTTTTGTTTTTGTGAGACTGAGCCATCAAGATGTGGTGGCACTTGTCTTTAATCTCAGCACTTGGTAGGCAGAGGCAGTAGGTTCTCTGTATTTGAGGCCAGCCTGGTCTACATAGAGTGACCCAGGAACAAAAACAAAAACAAAGCAAAGTAAACAAACGAAAAAGCTACCATCACCACCAAACAAAACAAAACAAAACAAAACAAAACAACAACAACAACAACAACAACAAAAACCCAGATCCTTTTTATGTCCCTGGATATCTTGGAACTCACTATGTAGACCAGGATAGTCTTAATCACAGAAATCAATCTACCTCTTTAAAGGTACCGTTGCACGCAGCATTTTTTTATTTTTTAGATTTTTATTTATTTTTATTTCATGTATATGGTATTTTTGCCTTCATGTATATCTGTGCATTGTGTGTGTGCCAGATGCCAGAGACGTTCAGAAGGTGTTGGGTCTCTTGGTACTAGGGCTATTCCTGGAACTAAAGTTACAGCTGTGTGAGAGTCACCATGTAAGGCTCAGAACTAAATCCTGGTCCTCTGAAAAAGCAGCCAGAGCTCTAAACTACTAAGCCATCTCTTCAGCTCCACTCTTTTCTTTGTGATGTATGTGTATAGCATGTTGTGTGTGTTGTGTTGTTGTTGTTTGTGTGTGTGGTATGTATATGAATGTTAATTTAAGTGTGTGCAAATATGCGTTTGAGTGCATATGTATGAACATGTGGGTGTCAATGACGGGTGGAGTATCTTTCTCTTTTACTATCTACCTTTGTTCTTTAAGGCAGGGTCTCTCACTGAATCTGAACTTCATCAGTTCCCAAGGACCAAGTTCGCAGGCATGAGCCGCACTACCTAGCCCCTTACCTGCATTCTGGAGACTGAACTAGGACCATTGGGCCTGCATAGCAAGTACTGTGCCAACTGTGCCCAGTTTACAAAATAGAATTATTCAAAGGATTCAGAACAGGGCAGCCTGTTGAGTTCTGTACAGAGGAGCGGGATAGGCTTGGGAATGTCTGGTAAATGTGGCTTTTCTTCTTCTGGACTCCTTGTATGAAAACCCAAGGTCTTATATCAAGAATTTAGTGTCTTCCAGTCTACTTTCTAGTTATATCTATGGTGGAAACAGTATCTTTGGACCCCAAAGTCCAATAGAAATGTTGCTCAATTGAGAGAGTGCTTAGGAGAGCAATTCTCAAATGTTGCTTTGTAGAACTGTTTGACAGAGTTTCCCTCTTTCTCACTTGAAACAAAATAAAAACAATTGTAACCACAGAGTTTTAGATCACATGACTTTAGCGCACAAAGCTGAAATCACTCAATACAATCTTTTTCTTTCAAGTTTCATCTAATTTTTATACTGAAACATTCTCTCTCACAGGGAAACTAAGAATATACAGTAGTTGTTTTTGAATCACCTTCACAAACTAAGATAAAACTTGCATGTAATCTAAGGTATGATATCCAGTATTCTAGAATTTGTTCTGGTTTATGAAATGAAACTCTGGGGAATCACTGGCCGGAAGGTAAACAGCACATTGGTACGGTGGAAAGATACTTCATCTCACAAGGCCATTCTTTAGTCATGAGAACTTTTAGAGCACTCCTTCACCTTCTTATAGCTCGGTCCTTATTCTGTTCTCAATGGCCTGGGCCAAATGCTCAATCATCTCCTCTCATTGAGCTTTCTGCCACAACTCAGATGGAGTAGGTAATTCCTAGATACCAGTGAGAATTCAGCTTCCAGTCTCGATGAATCTCCTTTGTCTGTTTCATGGGGGGTGGGGGGGGACCACACAGATAACATGGTTTAAGGAAATCTGAAAACACAGTGCCCTTTGAAAACCAACCAACAGCTGCCATGTCGATGCTGAAAGGAGCCCATGATAAAATGTACCACAGTGTGTCCATTTGGCTGGAACACTAACAGGAAACTTCTATCTTAAGGACCACTGTGACTTAGTCACATCACAGCTGCCGAGCAGGCACTGAGCATCTGTATATTAATCCCCCTCCTCTCCTTTCTAACTCCTTCCTTTGTGTGTTTTGTCCTTGCTGGAGGGAGAGCTCAGTGGTTAAGAGCTCTGCCTGCTCTACCAGAGGCCCTGGGTTATATTCCCGGTATCCACATGGTGGTTCACAGCTGTCTAGAACGCCAGTCTCAGGGGATCTGATGGACTCTCCTGTCGTCTGAGGACACCAGGCGTGCATATGGTCCAAAAACATACATGCGAGTAAAATACCCATACGCAAAATAGGCAAATGTGTGTAAGAGGTTTTTTTTAAAAGAAAAAAAAATTGCTTAGGACTCATTGTCGTTGGTCTTTCTGCTGGGTTGTGCTGGAGATGACACCGGATTCTTACGAGTGTGAGATGAGTATTCTGCCCTGAGATTCAGCCCTGCCTTTGTCTGGTCTGTGGAGCTCACAGAGCATTCATTTTATTTTACCACCACATAAAAAAACTCAGGATAAAGTGATTTTTCCAGTTCAGCATGGAGTGTGAGTCCTCACTGTGCACATGATAGACAATAAATATCTGGCCGTTAAATTGTAATAAAAATGCAGTTATTCTGGGATCATGTCCCGTTATAAATGTATCTAGTAACTGCTTCTACTAGGAAAAAAAATAACAAGTATGCCTAGGGATTTCTTGGTATAGCTACTGTACAGTTTGCCGTGTGCTTCTGGATTGTCATAATAAACTTGACCACTCTCAGGGGCTCCGATCCATTACGACGGTGGAAGTGTTACAAAGATTTGGCTGAATGTCTGTGGAGCAGCTGTCTAGTGGCCCGCCTGAGTCATTTTCCTTCTTTCCCCCCGGCCCGATCCTGTGATTCATCGTTCTGCTTTTAGAATATTTGCCTATTTTAAAAACCAGTCAAAGAAGGCAGCCACTGTTTAAAAGTAAACAGCCCTCACACCAACACCGGGTAGCTTCGTAAGCAGCTTCCCAAACGCTGAAATTTCTGGCAGGCGAGGCTGCTAAAGCAGATGGCTTGGAGTAGGAGATGCCGCTTGGCTCTCCGAGCTGGTAGACTCTTAGCATCTGTCTTCGGTTTTCTCGTTTCCGCTGCTATTTCCTGCTCAGGTTAATCCAGCTTGATCCATTCTGAAACAAAGTCTTGCTTGCTTTCTGTGTGTCTGTAAAACATCCATTATGTCCATTAGACTTCCCTTTCGGTGAAAGAGGTCCGACCGCAGGCCTTCATTTATCCACAGATCATAGTCACATGTGTCTCGGCATCGCGTATAAAAGGCATTGAGTGATTCTGCGTCGCTTCACTCATTCTGGGTCATGGTGGCCGTTTGCTGTTCACAGCATGGAGCAGCTAATGGATAACTACACTCCAGTCTTCTTCAAATGAAGCAAGGAGTGTGACGGCACAGTGGACAGGATGGCTTAAATGTCAGGAAGCCCTGAGCTTCATTCTAGATACCTTCTAAAATTCTATCACGCCCTGGCTGTGTTTGTACTTCACGGAAGTGGTTTCTCCTTCCAAGTGCCTCCCCGTCTGTGGTCATCAGGGTTGGGATGCCAAAGTAGAATATGTTTCTAATTTTTGTGCAAATCACTCTGGCCTTGGCCCCAGTGAGCTCAAACAATTGTGATGTCTGGGCTTTTGATACTGCACTGAGGTAAATTAAGTGGACCGAAGGCCCAAATCAGTCCTGTAAACTTTATAATGGAAGGTGTCTCTGCGAAGTGTTGGTAGTGATAATCTCAGCCAGTCTCTTTGCCAATGACAGTGTGGATGGAGAAAGCCACAGTAACTGACTAGAATTCCGATAGGAAGGGAACATCCAAGGGGCCCAGGCTTTAACCTTCCGTGATGCCTGTGTTTAGGATCATTAGTGAACCAGGGACATCCACTGACCAGCACAACTGCCGCTACCGAGTTTCATTTTGATGATATATTGACATTATTTTAGGTCACTTTTAAGTGGGAATGCTCTGTCAAGGCTCTAGGCCAACTGCAATAGAGTGACCAGAGGTCACTTGTTTAAATCATCTCTCCGGTGTTGTCTTCCGTGCCGTCAATGAGTGTCCCTCAGAAGCCACAAATGCCCTGTGTTATTTACTACATTTTATTTTGGACCACGCTCTCAGCGAGTTGGGAGGGGACAGAGTTGCCCTTGCCTATTTGTGACTTCTGTATCTGGATTCAACCAAGGGTAGGAAACATTGAGTGTCCTGAACTGGCACAGATTTCTTGTTGTTTTTCTTCACCTGTACGGTACAGTTACTTCCATGGCAACCGAATTGTGTTGTTAGGAGTTAACTAGAGATGAAAACATGTGTAAGGGCGCATCTGAGGTCTGTGTAAGCGCTCCATTTCAGATAAAGGATTTGAGTTGAGTCTCCTCAGGTTTTTATCCACGAGGGTCATGGAACTAAATCTCCATGGATACCAGTCATGACACGCATAATTAAAAATGAACACCATTAGCTTTTATCAGTGAGTTTGATTATGTTAGCGAGAATATAAAAACTAATGTATTTCCTTGCTTTGTTATGTCTTGAAACAGCTTTGTGTGTGTGTGTGTGTGTGTGTGTGTGTGTGTGTGTGTGTGTGTGTGTATGTGTGTGTCCCCCGGGCATGTACTGGGGGGAGGTTTGGAAATGAATAACGGATGTCCCTATGGAGCCAAAGTTCTCTACAGAGACAGACACTGTTACCAAGGTACCAAGGCTGGTGAAGCAGCCTGTTCTTGAAGAAATTTGGGGGTAACAGGTATCTGAGACCACATTTCAGCCAGGTTTCCTCAAAGCCTTTCAAGACCATTTGAAGGGTCAAGAGCTGCCCGAGGTTAAGCAAGCTGCTATGTCAGCAGTGTGGGCTCATTTGGAACTGCAGCTGTGCATTCTGCCCAGGCTGGCAGTGTCGCCCGACACTATGGGGAGAGATTCCCTGTTTGGCCTGCTGGCTGTTACCCATAGCAATCCGGACCGAGCTCTGGAGAGGTGCTTGTAAATGGTGGTTTAAGACGGGGCAAAGGGCAAAAGCATCCGAGTCAAGCTCCTGTTTTTCACACATGTCCTTCTGCCCCATGGGAGCTGCTCTGGCTCTGCCGTTAGCACCTTGTTAAAGCACTTTCATGCATATCATATTTTTTGATTTGGGCTAATGTGACAGTATTAAGTAGCCCTGTTCAATTGGAGAGTTGTTAGAGTGGACATTTGAGGACACACACACACACACGCACACACACTTAAAAGCTTCGTGTCAGGCAGCCTAAGCTCTCTGCCTCCATGTTCACATGAAGTGATGGCTGGTCCTCAGGAGACACAGGGCACGCTGAGTAACCACTGTGCTTTCATATTTTAGATGATACGCCGTCTGAAGAGGCCATTCCTTTGGTCTTCCCAGAGTTAGAGCAACAGCTCCAGGTAAGGATTCTGCAAAGCCATGCTTGCTTTTCTGCAGTGCTACCAATATGGCGAGTCAGGAAATGGCTAAGCGGGAAATACGCATCAATACACAGGTCGGTGGCTTTTACATCAGAAGCGTTTGTATTTTTAGAGCTTCAAGGTCAGACAGAGGCAGTTAGGGAATGCCCGTGGTTAACCAGCTATGATACCTGGAGTCCTAACGCTCAGAGTCAAGTGACTGTGTCTGAGAATGTGGTCCCATTTTCCTTACTACGATGTCTCCAAGCCATTGGACTTTTGCTCCATTTAGTATTAAACCCTGCAGAGGAAAATTGTCCTGTTGCCAAGGCTTTGGAATAATTTTTTTCTGCCACCGGTCTCTTGCCTTAACTTGTGAATCGTGACCCCTTTGGGGCTTGCAGGTCAGATATCTTGCATATCAGATAGTTACATTCTAATTCACAACAGTAGCAACATTACAGCGAACAAGTAGCAATGAAATACTGTCATGGTTGGAGGTCACAATAACGTGAGGGACTGTATTAAAGGGTCACAGCATAGAAAGGCCAAGAACCTCTGTTCTAGTGGAACATAGCAAGTGGTAGTTAAGACCTTCAGAAAATTGTTGGTTCCGCCTATGAGAAAATATTTGGTGCATGTCACTTCTAGATGACCTATGGAAAGATAACCCAGCCGAACACACCAGAATTTTTTGTTAAGATGCTAATTTACTTTCAGTTTTTTAGATGGTATATTCTGACTTCAGACAAGGAAGTTTTAAGTGTTGATTTTGTGTGTATGGAGTTTCTGCTTACACATCTCTCTGTGTACTACTTTTGAGTCTGGTGCTGTCAGATCCCTTGGAACTGCACTTCTGAGATTACAGGTGGTTGCTGGTAATTGAACCTGGGTCCTCAAAAAGCCACCAGTTCTCTTAGCTGCGGGCGTAGCACCTCAGAACCAACACAGGAGGTTGTTTAACGGATCACGACCCTGTATGTCGGTCTCTGAAAAGATTGCATAGCAGGTGGGAAGGTGCACTGATTACCACACAGCCAGATGACCATGACAGCCAGATGGTGCTGTCATCCTGAGGATGTCCTCTCCAGTTGTTTCTCTGTGCCCGCCCCCCAGCCCCATGTGGCTTGGCAGCCTGGATCTCTAGCTGCTGACACCTAATCACACTTCTGCACACTGGGCCAGCGTCTTTTCTTTCTGGTTTGCTCACATCACACAGTACAATGTCCTTCAGGAGTTGTCTATATATCTATCTACTACCAAAGTAGGGCAGGGACTGGAAGAGGACTATGCTCCCCTCTCTGATGCGGTCCTCTCCGTGCTTTTTATTACCGTTGAAATCAGAGGAAAACAGGGTTCAACAGGTTCTGAAGATGAATCAGGAAGTCAGTTCAAGTTCTTGCTCCCCCATGAAATTTTAAATAATGAATTCTCTCTGTCTCTGTCTCTCTGTCTTTGTCTCTTTCTATCTCTAGCTCTTTCTATCTCTCTGTCTCTCTGTCTCTGTCTTTCTATCTCTGTCTCTGTCTCTTTCTACTCTCTGTCTCTTGTCTCTCTCTCTGTCTCTATCTCTCTCTGTCTCTCTCTGTCTCTCTCTGTCTCTCTGCCTCTCTCTCTCTGTCTCTCTCTCTCTCTCTTTCTCTCTCTCTCTCTCTCTCTCTCTCTCTCTCTCTGTGTTGGAAAAATCATTTTTCTCCTAAGTGGAACATCGATGATTTTTCTTAGCTTACGCCTCCGTCTGTAGAGGACTCACAGCATCCCTGATGATTATCTAGATAATTTTCTCTTAGAGCATTGCTAAGTCCATTTAAATCTTATAACTCCAATTACACCTTCTACTTCTATTTGAAACATATTAGAAATTGAATCTATTTAATCATTTTACTCTGGTGAGGAACTTTCCATCTTTACTGATCTTTAATGAGGTAGGCCTCATGGTCTGGCTTTTCTCTTCTGGTGTGGTTAGGACATTACTGCTTCCTTGACAGAGAGGACATCGCTAGCCACACAGCAGAACACTTTCAAGTCAGTTTGTGCTTCTGGGGTGAGAGATGAGATTGTTATTAACACTTACCAGTTGTCTAGACGTTTGGCTAGGGATGCCTCTGTCTGGAGTCCTTGCTAATAATCTTTACTCTCCGAGATGTGAGTCCCAAAAACCAAATACCCCCCCCAAACACAAGACATATTTCTCCTGTTCCCATGCTTAGCACAAGCACACGCATGTAAGCCATACTACATCATAGAGTCCTGTGCTAAAGGCAATGGAACTGCTTTATGGGCCAAAGGAAAGATCCTTTACCTAGCTCCTTACAGTTGGATGTGAGCTCTTGTATCCTGTAATACTCTTCACTGGGTGTCATGATCCACTATGGGAGAACAAATGCCAGTTAGAAAGAAGAGCATTGTGGGTATTACTACAAGGAGACTTAAGCCATGCCAGCTGTCACTATTGGCCCTCTCTGCTGCACCCCCACTGCATACTGACTCCATAGCAGACAAGGGCCAATTCCCTACACGTGATCTCACTGGGTTCTTGTGAAAATTATAGACACTAACCACTCTGCCTCTGCTTTGTGCATGAGAAACCTGAGGTGAACGTTTTTGTCTAAATCAATTCGCTGATCTCTTCCTCTTACAGCTGGTGGAACACGTGGGCCGTTTAAATTAGTTTGATAAATTGAGACTTGTTTTGCTTCAAGGTTGGCAAGGCTACCGTGACGTGGTTCTAGAACCGCCTTGTAAAACTTGTCGGGACTTTTCTGATATCCCTCGCACATTCCTTGATGGTTTATAAAGTGTGGCCATAAAATACCTATTTGGTAGATACTCTATCACCAATTTGACCCCCAGAGATTTTTCTGTTGCTTTGCCAAGAATGTGGACATGTTTGAACATGCAATTCATGGTGCTTCTATTTTCACAGAAGCCAAAAAAAGCCTTGGGCAAGAATAGCTATGACAAACCTTTCATTTGATGTCTCTATTAGCGCAAGACTCTGGGTCAGAGACCTCAGGGCAAGGTAGAATGAAGTGAACACTGCCCTATTTGTTCATTTCTAGGCCTTCCGTCTCTGCGAAAGGGAGGTGAATTTTACATCGTTTCCAACTCCCTTGAGGACTCCAGGAGCAGTATTTGGTACATCCAGTTTAGATTGTATAATCGGGAAAAAAGAAGGCACTACTTTATGTCCACTACTTCAAGAGCAAATGAAAAATTACTAATTTTCTTTGGGGAAAAGTGGTTTTCTCCTATTTGGAAAGGTGTTGCCATAGCTCTGTCTTTTCTCTGTTCAGAAAGACGACCAACTTCTTTCCCGGTCCAGTGTAAGACCACGTCCGTCTCACAGCTGGAGTGGAAGATGTATGCTTTAGTCACTATGGCTTCCCTCAAAGCTTGCTCTCTCTAAGCCTCACCCTCCTCAGCTGATAGACTGGGGTAAGGGGAGGAATGAAGAATGCTCATGAGGAGACCTAATGAAGTATGTGGAAAAAATGTGCTCAATCAACATAAATAGTCTTCCTTGGTGAAATTCTTGATGGAACAAGATGTTTAGGGTTAACAGATTTATTTCTAAATGTATAAAGCAAAAGCAAATCTTCCTGCCTCTGGATCCCGAGTGATACACACAGGTTCAGATGCTCTCGTCATCAGGCCAAGGTGCTTGGAAGACGACCATCTCTTAAAACGTATAATAAACTGGGCAATAGCTCCAAAGCCTTCTGAAGCCCTCTCGTCTGACAGGAGACGACAGGGACAGGTGTCTCTGTGGTACACGCTGAACTTGCCTCTTCTCAGACAGTCCCGAATCGGATGTCACTCCTACAAATAGACAATCTCACGGTTTCGCTTGAGTCTCGTAATGTATCGTTATCTGGGCAGCCTCTCCACAAACTTCTTTGAGTGCTTGCCTCAGTATAATGTTTGGCATCCGGGACATGACATCTTCGATACCTTCCTGGAACTGTGGTCAGAAAAGACTGAGGTTACTGAAAATGGCCAGCATTTCTCTCTTGTCTGCATAAACGAGTCTTCGTGGCCATTCAGAAAAAAGTTATATATATAAATATAACCTTATATAAATATATTTTTTCTGAATGGCTAGTAATATATAACATATTGTAATATATATATATATATATATATATATAGAGAGAGAGAGAGAGAGAGAGAGAGAGATATGATTGAGAGATTTTGGAACTTTGCACAAGTAATATTTGAGTTCTCTATCTGCATGTACACCAGCAGGCCAGAAGAGGGCATCAGGACCTATTACAGATGGTTGTAAACCACCATGAGGTTGCTAGAAATTGAACTCAGGACCTCCAGAAGAACAGCCAGGGCTCGTTCGTAACTACTCTCCAGCCCTGTGAAAACAACGTTTAAAAAACCCAGTCAGTGGTTGTTAGGATATGCACAACACCACCATTAGGAACAACTGTGGGAAGAGTCTGGGAATTCCTGAAATACATTTCTCTTCTATAGTCTTTGGAGCAACAGAAAGGACATCAATATGTTTTACTCTAAGCCATATAATGTGTAAGTTACACAGTATAAATTCCAGCAGTAACTAGGACTAACCATATGTGTTATAGAAGTGTCAGTTACTGTATTTCTCCAAATCCTTAAAGTCCTAAAATAGTAAAAAATTGAATGGTCATAATTGAATGTACTCTAGATCTTCCTTTCGTCAATCTAGACTAGTTTTTCCCCTTTGTTTCAGTAGATTGTGCTTGTTAATTTTGAGAACATTAAACTGGAGTGTGGCCTCTGTTCTCCTACCAAGTAGGTAATCCCGAGAATCAAGGAATAAATACAAACTCCTCTCAACCACTGTAGAATGTTTGTCTTCCTAAATATATCTTCTGTGTGGGAAGCTGGGGTAGAAGAATTTAATTCTTGCGTTTTTGAAGTGGACAGGGCCAGTAGTTTCTGAAGTAGCCAAGCAGAAAACGGAAACGCTTAAGCCTAAGCCGGCTTTGTCCCTCAGTGAGGGGTGCTTGGCAGCGTGCTTTCTCACGGGCTCTTTTCCAAAGGATGGGATACACTTCTGGAGGCTGTGAACCGACTGAGATGGCCCGCTGCGGTTCAGGCCAAATTCTTGGAACGGGAGCCTGCGGTTTGGTTTCTCTCTTACTTCACCGTGTTAAATTAGTCCTGGTGATTGGGCAGGATACCAGAGGTTGTAACGGCTCCCGGACTCTGCGGTGTAACTTAAAGCCGTTGTAAGCTCTATCCTCTCAGGAAAGGGGGTGAACAGGAAGTCACTACCCTGGGCTCTGACCTCATCCAAGCCCCCGGTCTGTGCCTTGGGAAACTGTGTCTCAAAGTTGGCTTGCAGTGAGGCTGCAAGAACGTCTTTATTTACTCCCTTTGAACTCCCGTGAGGGACCTTCCCTCAGAGTGGGACTGAAAGGCTGTTTCTGTGGAAACACTGACTCTTACGTTCTAGAATCTTGAACAATTGCTTTTGGTGGTGGGGGTCGGGGGTGGACTGTCAGAGACTGAACCCGAGGCGAATGCTCCAGGGAGTATTCTCTTTGCTTCTCTTTGGCATCAGCCCCACTCCTTTGAAGAGAGTGAGGACTAAGGGCCTCAAAGTGTAGGAAGTACAGCCAAGGGCAGAGTCTCCTGATGTCAGGAGAAAACACAGCCATGAAGCTTATTCACTGCTCCCCCACACCCAGCCTGGGGCATTAGTGAAAATTTCTCTAAAGGAAATAGTTTAAATCGAGCGTTGGGAATCAAAACAACGTCCTCCTTATTGTTGTTTTGATCTTTCTTTGCTCTGTTTTGCTTTTTGAAGTAGTCTTACGATATAGCAGTTTGGTGCTGGGGATGGTTTTGAACTGTTGGTTCTCTGTCCTTCAAGGACTGGGACTTCAGGTGTGCACCATACCTGGAAGAAGGTGATACCTTTACTCCCAAATGTTAATGTTTTCTCTCTAGCTATACTAGGAATCCTTGTAAATTATACTTTAGCCGAGCATGTGTTAAGCAGGATTGCAAACCAATTAAATCATATATGCCTGGGTTTAAATGTTCCATTACTTAAGCCTACTGGAGGTTTTGTTTTGCTTTTTATATTTGATATATGTATTTGTTTTTTAAAAGGCCCTGGCAAGTTTTTACTAAGACTTCTTCTGGTTTACTTTCCCCCAGTCCGTGCTGATGTGTTTCTAACTACACGGGAATCACCTATATCAGAGACAGCCAGTGTGCTCCCGCTAGAGTATCTCCCATGGGCTGTGTTCATTCAATACCCTTGCCATTGTCGTGGCCACCAGTTTTGGCCAAGACGACATAATATTCTATTTCAGAGTTCCTCAAAGCTGGGCAGTTGGCAAGGACAAGTGACTCCCCTTTCCTCCACGTGCTCGTCTCCAGAGCCATGAATTTTCTAGTTTTCATAACAAGTTAGAACTTGGAATTGATCAACTCCAAAGACTTTTTCTTTTCTTTCTTTCTTTTTTCTTTCTTTTCTTTTTTTTTTCAGACACCATATTCCTGCCTCGGTGTGCAAGCAAGAGCGGGTGGCTCTGTTTTACAACTATAAATCATGCGTGTATGTTTGGATGTTAGGAACGTAGGTTCTTCTAATTTAGTGAACACTGCAAGTCACAGCAGTTCCTCTTTTGAGGAGCTCTAGGAAAGCTGAGTGAACTGCCGGGGGGTGGGGGTGGGGGGGAGAGAATGAGAAGAGAGAAGAGAGTACCTAAAAGCAGCATACACCTATCCTAATGCCACAGAGGGCTGGGCTTGGAGCTCTGTTAGCATAACAAATCCCCAGGGGCAATCTCCAGTACTGCATACACCAGGAAGGGTGGCACACAGAGGTAGAGACAGGAAGATCAGAAATTCAGGATCACCCTCAGTTACACAGTAATATCAGCGCCAACTTGATGACATGAGAAGCTGTTTGAAAAAACCATGGCAGTGTGTATTAGGCCGCAGCACAGAGTAGCACATCATTATCCTGTGTTGCATTCATTCATTCATTCATTCATTCATTCATATAAAACCTAAATGTTTTCATTCTTTTATTGACTGAAATTTCTGCAGGGATGCAAGCCCCATGCAATGGAAACAAATGAGTCTGTGTGAGTATGAGCTTAATAGTATGACCGCCTTGCTTAGGTGAAAGGTATCCTGTCAGATAGTTTTGAAAGCCGATATTAATTATAAATCAATAGGCATCATTGTGGCATTTCCATCTGTGAACATGAAGTGCTCCTGTTACCCTCACCTGGCCCTCGCCCTCCCAGAGGTTTTCTTCCTCTTCTAAAATCCAGTATCTTAAAGTTTCTTCAATTAAGAGCTGCCAGCTAGCCAGATACACCGGTGTGCATCTGTAGTTCCAGCTGCTCGGGGATGGGAGCCTGACCCTCGAGGAGACAGGTTTGAGGACCACCTGGACCATGCACAGTGAATACAATTCATGCACTTTGGCAAGATCCTGTCCCAAATTAAAACTGTAAAAATCCTAGAGATGTCACTCGCTGGTAGCATGCCGAGGTGCAGATGAAAACAGAGATAAAGGGGCTGGAGCGAGAGCTCGCCACTTAGGAACAACGGCTGCTCTTCTAGGGGATCTGGGCTCCCTTCCAATCACCCACATGGCAGGCAGTTTGGAACAGTCGGGAATTCTGGTTCGAGGGGGTCTGACACCTGCTGGCTTCTGCGGGTACTGCATGCATGTGGTGCACAAATCCATGTCGACGAAAACACCCATACCCATAAAATTACGAAACACAAAACCAAAGTCGCGGGGAAATCCCACTTAAAGAGTTGCAAGGTGGTAAGCAAGGGGTGGAGGAGGGAGGACCCACCTCCCACCTAGCCTGAAGGGAGTGTGCTTGGGATTTTCCATTTTCCTTTTAAACCACAGCAGAAAGGATGCTCCCACCTTGAGTTGCCAGCACCTTTGAGAGCCGATTCCTTTGACTATGACATTAAGCAGCCGCTGAATTCGCAGTTCAGGTACTTGCAGGTGGCAAGCGACGTGCCGAATTCCGCTTGAATCCAGTGTGGCTTATGCGCTGTTTACGAGGACCGGAAGAAATGTGTAATCTTATGGCTGCCAGGAGGCAAATCCTTTGACAGGGCACCGATGATTTAAGAGCTTGGCTCCGGAGCGCGGGGTATGTTGCCTTCATTCCACTGACTGTCACACTTGGTAACTTGCCAGCATGACAGGTGAAAATTGGTGAGTGGGTTGAGATTTCTGGGACGCAGGCTGGAGGAGCCAGGAGTTGCAAATTCCTTTGGCAAGGGCTTCGTCTCTCAGGGTGAATTATATTGTCACACCACTGTGCCCTAGTTTCCCTTTTTTTTTTTTTTCTTTCTGTATTGAGAAGGATGATGATGGCAGCCGGCTGGGTTGCTGCTGTAAATGTGCTCGTAGGGGATCCAGAGAAAGATGCTCCGTGAAGTGATTATTGTTTTCTACATGAGTTACGTCACAACGAGGATTCACACGAATGTACAACTTGTCCGAATGAGAATTTGAAAATGTTGTGGAACTTATTAATATGCGTTAATTGTGCACATTAACAAATTTCAGCGGGGCATGTCAATCCTTTGTACAGCTATGTAGAATTTTACTTCCTTTGAGTGAGCAGGGTTCTCTTAGCTCTCAGCCAGAGTATACACATTTATAGAATTTCTGGTATTTACTGAGCAAATACAATGCCCGAAGAAATCTGTGTTTGAGGAATATGGAAACAAATAGTAAGAAGTTCTTTAGTTCATACTTTACTGCTATAAATAGGAAGGATGGTACCCAGTCAGACACACTGTTTACCCACGGAGATTATGACACAGAAAACCAAATAACTTGTTCGACAACAAACTTTCATGGTTCTCAGATTTTACATGTTTTGTTCCCATAATTAATTAGGGAGGGATTTAACAACTTATTAAAAACCAATTAACTTCAATTGTGCAGTAGTGTTTTAAATCACTCATTACTCGTATAGAAATAAGAATTAGGGCTGGAGAGGTGGCTCAGTGGTTAAGAGCACTGGCTGCTCTTCCAGAGGTCCTGAGTTCAATTCCCAGCAACCACATGGTGGTTCACGACCATCTGTGATGGGATCGGATGCCCTCTTCTGGTGTGTCTCAAAGCAGCGACAGTGTAGCAACATGAAATAAACAAAAGCAAATCTTTAAGAAATAAAGAAATATGAATTAAAAACTCATGGAAGAACTAGTTCTTTAAAAATGATTTCTGGAAGTAGGAATTTTTTTTTCATGCTATATTTAGAAAACTTTGCCAAGTAGACCTGTTTTTCTCCTCGATGGGAGAAAAGAAGAAACTTGAATCTGTTCTCTGTTCAACCTCATGTGTCACAAGCAGGGTGAAGGGTCTGGGCTGGTCTTCCTTACCAGTTTGTTAATTCTGCCAGCACGTTCTCCAGCCTTGCACCTTGTGCCTTGTCTCTTGCACTGAGCATACCTCTCAGAAGGGAGCTGTTGTCTGCACCACTGTGATGTGCTTGTGCCTCTCTCTGGCCCATGAAGTAGACTAAAAAGGGAATAAAAACATACAAGAGGAGTATCCCCACAGATCTTTTCTAAAGCACTTTACAATTTCCGAGAAGCAAACATTCATGTGAAATCTATTTTTCATCCACACATGCTAGGTAACTGGCATGTAGTACGTCTCAGGGCCCTGGTTCAGGGGTGAGGTGACCATAAAGGTCCCATGATGGTTGATGTCAGCATGACCATCTCACCACGCTCTCTGTGTCCACGTTGATCGACAATACTGCTTTCTGACAACGGGACGGACTGATGGCTTCTCTTTCTTTGTGCAGCCTTTGCCGCCTTGTCACGACTCCGCAGAATCCATGCAGGTGTTTAAACAGCACTGCCAAATAGCGGAAGAGTACCATGAAGTCAAAAAGGAGATCGCCTTGCTTGAGGAAAGGAAGTAAGTACCTTCCAGCCTACTCACCTACTGAGCAGAGACTTCGGTGGGCCAGAAGGCAGCGGGTTTTAGGACCTAGCAACAGACCTTCCACAGACCAAGTGCTTTATCTGTTCATAGGAAGAAGAGTGTGCTTCCACTCAAAACTCATTTTTTAAAGTAAGAGATTTTAGTTAAATTAAAATTGCCCTAATGCCACCGTGGGCCATGCCACATTCTTCACGGCCATAACAGAGTCCGCAGGATACTTTGGCTTGGGGTGAATGTTTAAGCAGTACAAGTTCCACACTTAAATGGAAACCTTTTTTAGAGTTATATAAATGTATTAGTTGACAAATGTCAACTTATAGTCCCAGGAAGTTTTTATCTTGATAGCATTTATTATTATTATTATTATTATTATTATTATTATTATTATTAATCTGCTATGGAAAGTCACACAATTCAATTAATTAGTTATGCAATTCAATGCGTTAGAGCACTTTAATCTTTTTTTAATTCACATTTTTTTAATTAACTTGAGTATTTCTTATTTACATTTCGAATGTTATTCCCCTTCCCGGTTTCCAGGCCAACATCCCCGTAATCCCTCCCCTCCCCTTCTATATTGGTGTTTCCCTCCCCACCCTCCCCCCCAACAATCAGGTTCACTGGGGGTCCAGCCTGGGCAGGACCAAGGGCTTCCCCTTCCACTGGAGAGCACTTTAATTTTACTGGCTCTTTATTTCACAGAACTCACCTCAATTGCACTTGATTCTTCCAGCCTCTGTCATTTTTCGTTCCTGAAAAGCCTTGTTAGACACCATGTTGTCATCTGGGGCCAGTTGTTCTTACATATCAGGGGTTCTGTTGGCAGATTTTACACCTCTGACTAGGGGCGAGCCCATTTAAAATATAGCTAGAGGGACACTTCCCCTTGTCGAAAGTCCCTGAGGGGCCTTGGGCACAACCTATGTGATGGACACATTGTTGTCAGGGCGTGAAACACAGCTCAAAGACATGGCTGTTCTTTACCCTTCTGCTTCTCCCCCTTCAGCTTCCTGGAGTGAGTGACACAGCATGTTTATTAGCTAATTTCTAAATGACAGAAGGTGAATGTGTTTTGCTTCAGAGAATCTAAGGACTCTGTTGAGACTCTCCAGTATAGCGGTTGGATATCTATACATTTGTGAATTTGGGTAGCTGGCTACCCCCATTTACCAAACAGACCCAGCCTCCTCTAAATTCCCTGCTTTGTTTCATGTCGAACATAACATTCAACTTGGACTTTTGGCCGTAAGGGATTAAAAGCTATTAAGAAATCAGAAGAACAACTTTATAAATCCAAGGCCTTCTTTCGGGTTAAATCTTGATAAGCTGTCCAAAATATTCAGATTGCATTTGTAAGTGCAGAGGGACTTCTGAGAGTGCCCAGTGTTGTAGCAAAGGAAGGACTTAGGGCCAGCAGTCTGCCACTGTATTTTCTGGGCTGTATTTACTTGTGTATGTGCACACGTGAACTATGGAGGTACAATGGGGGGAAAAATCCCACCCAGGTAGCTTCATTTAATGGATAAGTTCTTCAGATCAGATCTTTTGGAGGACTTTGGCATTTAATTTAACCCCATATGTGGCATTTTTATGGCAATGTAAGATCACCCACTAAATTATATGCTCTAAAAGTTTATATTTCTGTGTGGTGCATTTTGAAATATGTCAGGATGATGACATAAGAACGACTAATGTCTGGGCTCTGATACTTGGCCTTGCTTTGTGTTGAGAAAAATGATAACTCGTGGTTACCACCACAACACTGAAGTAAGAAAAGATGGCCTCAAGCAGCTAGCTGGTTCCAGAGAAACTTTAAACAACCTTCCAGGATCACAGATAAGTGAGATTCCTCACTTCCAACCACGGCACTCACACACACACACACACACACACACACACACACACACACACACACACACACACACACACACACTGCCCTTTGAGGGACTCACAAGGTTACATGTGTTTCTGCAGAAGCCATCTTACCCCTTCACTAAATGTAACTGAATTCTCTAAACAATTGCTGTCTGTAATGTAAGGTACAATTTTATTATTATTTTTATTTCATATATTGTCTCAAGCTCCCTTTTCTCCATTCCTAGTTCTTCTATCTGGGTTGAAGATTTTCTGCTTCAAATATTGTTTGGTGAACTATTATAATTGTTTTCCTCCCTGGTTTTTTTTAAAGTTTATTTAAAATTAATAGCAGCTCCCGCCTCTTTCTCTCCTTCCTGACCCTTCTCTCTCTGGAGATAGAGTCTTATGGATTTCCTGTCAGAGTCAAATGTGCTATGTCCCCAAGGATGACATTAAACTCCTGATCATTCTGGTTCAACCTCCTACTGTGGAGACCAGAGACATGTGTTGTTATGAAGTGCTGTGAATCAAACCCAGAGCCTTCTGCATGCTAGGCAAGCACTCTCCCAACAGAGCTACACTCCCAGTCTCAACAGCCAGTTCTGGCCTGGATCTCACAACCTAGGAACCTCTGTAGAACTTTCTACCTTGGCCCCACCTCAACTGCATTGATCTACTCACTTTCTCAGGACCCTGTCTGTGCCTGTTCCACAGGCAACAGTTCCCCAAGGAAGGCCCATCTCACGTCCTCACCCAGGGTGATTAGGTCTTTCCTTTAGCAATGGAGGAGCCACTGGAAGGGTCCTTTGAACTTTCAGGAGGCCAGTGCTATCAGTACTCATGTTTACGACTCTTTGCTGCTCTTATAGGCACACGCTTTCTTTAGCATCTCTTTGTATCCTTATCACTCACCATGGAGCTGATTAGATTTCACCAAGGAGGTGAAATACAAATAAGGTTGATCTAGGGTAGCCCGTTATAGGTTGCACTAATATCCTTTGCATACACACATTCTGTTTGGATTGCCATGGTCTTGCATTTGAACATGGAGTTGATGTCAGTAGGGGTTACTAAGACAAGCTGCCAATCACCACGTGTGGTTGGAGTCATCCCAGTATGACATCCACCGCTAACCACTGTATTGGTTTTCATCACCCTGTAGTAAACCAGTAGTTCGTTTTGGAATGGATTTTTCTGAATAGTCTTTGTTTTCAAGTGAGATACATCAGGCCACGTGGATCTGACCCAAGCAATTAGCATTCCATTTTAAAAAAAATGATTCTGATGAGAATTTCTCTCCCAACACTTTGTAAACTGTGTCTGACGTTGATGCCTTTGGCAACTGGCTTGCGCAAGTGGGACACACAGACTCGGGAGTGTCTTTAAAAGGAAGTTTTCTGTTTGGTAATTGCTCAAGCACAGCCTGATGTTTGAACTCCAGGCTGCACTTTTCTTGTCTCTCCAGAGGAGGTCTCCCTGGGTCAGGTTTGGAAGAACATACAGTCACAGAGGAGGATCCTGTAGACATGTCCCTGGTCATGGCTGTTGGGTGGGTAAGAGAGTCAAGTCCTCCCACCATGGGATAGAACCCATTTATTTACATTTATTTCTGGCTTATGACTAGTGATGACAGAGTTAGTTTCTACGTTAGGCGAACCATCTCAGTCTGTTTGCCTCTGATCGTACTCCTTGTAATTGCATATATTATAGCACGTCATGTCTTTTTGATAATTCTAATAGGAATTCTCATACCCTATAGATAGCTCCTTTTGTACATCATATAGCTTTCGAGATCAAGCATCAGTTGCGAGTCAGGAATGATTTAAAATATACGATTAAATCACAACCAGTGGTAAAGGTTGCTGAATCCCAGACATGATTAAATCTTGTCTGGTAGAGAACACATTTCTCCAACCTTTACAGGAACCATGCTGGGAAGACTGGCAGCATCAGAAAAGGAAGAAGTTATGAAAGATTAAAAGACACTTCTTACTGAAAATTTTCTGTTTGACGATTCAGGGCTCTGCAGTGCTTGTGGGGCTGAAGAGCTGTCATCATGGATGGAGACTATTTTCATCAGCCCAGAAGGAAATCTTGTGGTCTTGAGCCGTCCTTCTTCTTGTCCCTCTTTGCTAGGCATTTTAGCAAACATATCTATCTCTACCAGCTTGTTGCTGGACATTTTTTAAATGGATGTAATCATGTAATATGTTTTCGATGTGATTCAGACTATTATAACACAGCGTTTCAGGGTCCACCCATGCATTGCACCCTGGTACTTCCTTCTTTTAATTTGTGGGTCATATCCCATCGTGCACATCTTATTTACCTTTCATTGGATAATGTCCATTTGGGTCAGTCGCACTGTTTAGTATTTGAAGAATGTCACCATAGATATTTGTGAGCAGCTCTAATTGTCCCATGTTTCTGTCAGTGCTTGCTCTGCCGGTCTGATGAATGCCACACTAGTGGACGGAGTGCTGTGTCATTGTGGTCTTGATTTACATTTCCCTGATGTCTGTGATGTTGCACAACTTTGGCATGCGCTTCTGGGCCATTTTTATGTTTTCTTGGAGAAATATTTATTTAGATATGTTGCCCAGTTTTAAGAGGTTTTCTTTTTATCATTGGGTAAAAGGATCAAATACCATTAGTGAGTTCTGGTGAAGCACGAGAATGTGGAAGCCACAAACACCCTAAGGCCCACATGTTTATGTCTTATTAAGATACAGAGCAATGACAGAAAACAGTAGTTATCTAGGGAACATTGTAATGTGGGAAAGGGCACTTACGTTACTTGTAAAACTTGACTGTAAAAATAGCCCTCTTTTTGTTTGTATTTTGCCACGGTATTTAACTCTTTCTGAAATTGTCAACAGAGACTTTTATGTTTACATAGAAACATTTGTTGTCCTCGATTCTTTTCTTCTTCTTTTAAAAGATTTATTTACTTTATGTATATAAGTACACTGTCACTGTCTTCAGACACACCAGAAGAGGGCATCAGATCCCATAACAGATGGTTGTGAGCCACCATGTGGCTGCTGGGATTTGGACTCAGGATCTCTGGAAGAGCAGTCAGTACTCTTAAGCACTGAGCCAGCTCTCCAGCCCTTCTACCTTAGATTATTTTCAAAGACAGATGTTCAAGCCAAATTCACTCCCAAAGTTTGGAGAGGGAGATGATATCAGTGGGTCGCTGTCCTGGAGTCAACAGAGAAACACCAGTTTTATCTGCCCTTTTCCATTCAGGGGGTGAGCTTTTGAAAGAGATTGTATGGTGTGAACACACAGAGAACCAAACTTCTTTCTTACACTCCACGAACATGGGTCTTAAACATTTACTCAGGGTAGAAATTGGGTTTTTATTGTCATAAAGAAAGAAGAGAGGTGTTTTCCACAGGTGTTTCCCATAGTGGCCAGGCATATGGTGTTAGTGCCCTGTGCTCTCTTCCCCATGAAGTCTTCTGGGTGCCCATTGCCTCCTGGGTAAGCTATGGGATTGGAGTTCACTTTGCAGCGGTGAAGGTGTGTTTCCCGAGACTAACCGGCTAGTGGGAATAGATACACTGCCTGGTTTGCACTTGGATGTAATACTTGTTGAGCCAAGTGACGAGACGACCCTGAAAATTGAAATTGATTGCTGACCGACAACTTCTCTTGAGGAGGCAGAGGAAGGGCTGAAGGATTTTTCTTTCATTTCAATAGCTAGTTTTGTGTGAGATAACCGTGCTCCAGACATTATCAACACTAGATTATCAACATAGATCACACTTTTCCTTAAGGCCCTAGCCATCATGGGTTTTCTAACCCAGTGCTCTCGAGTTCCTTGACTAGAATCTCATTCCATCCATCTGCCTTGTTAAAAGGGACATGATGTTACAGCAGTAAAACCTTAATTAAGACAGTTATCTCTTCATCTTAAAAAAAAGATAAGACTTTCAATACTTTGATCATCTCGAGACATCTGCTTTTTCTTCTCTACATTAACATGGGTGTCTGCACAAACATCTTTTAAGTACCCAGAGTCCAAGGATTCCAAATCTTTATTTTAAAATGAAATTCACCCTATAAAAAGGTAATTATCTTATTATATTACTATCCAAAAACTGTTAACCTCAACAGGGCCAAACTGTCAAGAATTTTTTACTTTTTTTTTTTTTTTTTTTAGTAAAAATCCTTAGTTACTTTTTCCAGTAGTGAAGACCATGATAAGGATCATTGTCCTCTTATATTTTTGGTTACAAACCTAGCCCTTCATGGCTGAGCCATCTCTCCAAACCAATAGTGATCTTTCAAGATCAAAAAAATATTTGTACCATCCATGAGTCAGCTTCCTGGAACCTGAAGAATTTTCTACATTTTGAAACTAATTTCCACAAAATTTTAATCTCTTTTTTACTCACACTTTCACTTCTCCCTTTTTTTTTCTTCACAAGTAAAGCTTTTCCAGGTATGTGGCTTGGGTCGGGGCCATCTGGTGATTCCTGGTAGATGCTGAGGGCGTGGCCTTCGGACTGCTGAGATTGAGCATACAAAGTGCTGTACTACAAGTTCTGAAGACACTGTAGGATGGCCTTCCACCCCACATCACATGACGCTGAGTGAGGGATACACATGAGACCCAGAAAAATCATTTTACCGCATTGTAAATCAGGAATTCTTGGAATCATCTAGTTTGGTAACTCATGACTTGCTAACGGGTGAACATAAATATGTCTAAATGAATGAGTCCTAGGCAGGACACAGCAGGATTTTGACAGTTTTTTTTTATTGGCTACGTATATATGATTACTTATGTGAAGCTAATTTAGAAACCTATCAGCCGAGGGCAGCTTCTTGATTGTCGTAAAGAAGACATTTTTATTGACATTCTCCAGTAGCGAGAGATGGAACGAGCCTGTCTCAGCCTTTCCCTGCAGTTATGAGATCAGTGATTCAGTGGTTGGTCATCCCTACAAATCAAAGGACAGACAGATGGCATCAGGTGATCAATGTAAGCCAGATAAGGAGTCAGGAAATTAGCCATCAATAGACCTCTGACCTTTCGTGAAGGCAGACATAAATGCTCTGTGTGACAGGGTGACATAAGGTAGGAGGTGAGTGACCAGACTAGAGTGACCTGTGGGAGGATTTGCAGCACTTTTTCTTCTCAATTCCGTGTAGGCTTATTTTTTTTCTCATTAATTTCTTTAAGATAGTTGCAAGAGAACTTTTACTAATCGATATTTAATTATCGGCATTTTCCGCCCTAACTGTGTTCAGGGACACAGAGCACTCGGCGTTTAATCAGGACAGCCTTGATTTCTGCCCTTTCTTATTAGCTGTGTGCCTTTTTTTTTAAATTAAATGGAACATTTTTAGTTAGAGTTTCTTTCTTTCAAGATGTAAGTGATCTTTCCCTGAAGTACTTTTTTCTTCAATTATTCATTTGTCAAGTATTTATAGGGAGCCTGTCCTATTTTAAACATCTTGGAAGATCTAGAGATCAGTTGGAGCCCAAGAACCTAGTGTATGTGCCAACAGGTGACCCACACCTTCCCCTGTGCTCCTGCTGGGTGATTATTTTATAATGCTTAGCTTTGCTCAGCAGATACTAAATTCAGTGATCAGGGGAGTCCGTCAGGCATAGGAAGAACATACTAGAATTATTCCGATTTAATGTTTGCCTCTTTCAGAGGTAACTTTTCGGGGGGGGGGTGGTTTCAAATGTACAGAAAACCCCAAAGGAAATGTTAAAATGCTCGAGTGTCTTTTATTGAATTTACTAATTATTAAACATTTCCCAAAATGTGCTGTGATCTTCCTCAACAACGAGGGATTTTTTTTTCTTGTATGGTCTAATATTCTTCATGTTTAGACATAACATGCGTGTTTTGGGTCGAGAACACACCACAGACATGACGTATGTTTCTCACAGGGCCTGTGGTACCTCCCCATTTATCTCTGCAGAAGTGACAATACTGTGTTGACTTGGTCATCCTGGCCTCTCCTTTCCTCTACCTTTTGCAGTTCCTCAGACTTTGCAGGAATATACTTTCCAACATGGGACTACATTATTGCTCACCCAGCCTGTTCTAGTACTCAAAGTTCTCTCATCACATAGCCATGGTTGGGTATGCTTTATAATATACAGAACATGCTAACACATACATATGAATCATGATACATGAATCAGTCTGGATTTGTGTTCACAGTTTTATGTGTGATTTTTTTTAACTAATATCTTCTTTTTTTCTTTTTAGTTCTTAAGATCTGGTCTCTCTGTGTAGCCTAAGCTGACCACAAGTTCCTGCCTCAGGTTGCCAAGGTCCATAGGCATGCACCCATCACATCTAATCTTTAACTAATGGTCTTACATGCCCAAAAGGCTCAGGAGAGCTAAATGAATAAGATAGTTGTCTTAGGGTTTCTACCTGCACAAACATCATGACCAAGAAGCAAGTTGGAGAGGAAAGGGTTTATTCAGCTTACACTTCCACATCGCTATTCATCACCAAAGGAAGTCAGGACTGGAACTCAAGTGCATCAGGAAGCAGGAGCTGATATAGAAGCCACAAAGGGGTATTACTTACTGGCTTGCTTCCCCTGGCTTGCTCAGCTTGCTTTCTTATAGAACCTAAGACCACCAGCCCAGGGATGGCACTACCCACAATGGGCTGGGTCCTCCCTGCTTGATCACTAATTGAGAAAATGCCTTACAGCTGGATCTCATGGAGGCGTTTCCTCAACTGTGGCTCCCTTCTCTGTGATAACTCCAGCTTGTGTCAAGTTGACACACATAACCAGCCAGCACAATAGTCATGCTGTTTTCTATTATGAATTATTAGAACATTATAGATAGGGTTTGTGATCGGAAAAGTTTCCTTGCTCCAGTAGCCCTGGACTTATTTCCAATATAAATATGAATATTATTATTTTGTATGAATATATATTCTTTTCACTCTTCTGCCTATCTTATGTAGTATCAGGTCAGTGTAAGAATGTAAATGTCTCTTTTATTCCCTAAGATGAAGGGATGAGGGTCATAAGCAAGCAATGTGAATACATGGCTTGGGCTGAGCCCAGAGTGTTTCCTTTTCTGTACCAACTATCCGCAGACAGAGGTCTGTGTGGGGCTGCATGCAGGCGGCTTTCCATGGAGATCTCTCTGGTCCTGATAGGTGTGGGTTCAGGAGAAGGGAGAGAACTCAGGCAGGAGGGAATGGTTTTTACTGCCTCCCCTGCTGGTGCTGCTCCTCCTCGGTTACTGGCCAGGCTGAGCCAGACTTGCTGGCGAGGGATGCAGGGGAGCTTCTGGCGGTGATTTCCGGTGTTTTCTGGTAGAACAGATCTCTTCCCCAAGCGGCAGTGTTACAGCTCTTATGACAGAAGCTCCAGATGATGGAATAATTCCTGCACAACTTTAATCCTTCTGAACATGGATTCTTAAATACAGTTTTGGGATGGGTCAGGGTCTGTCAGCAGGTACTTCCTATTGGTTTGGCCTGAGAGCTTGGGAAGACCTCATCTACATATTTGGGGGTGTGGTCCTGCTTCTTCAATGGCTGATCTGTCTTGAGTCTACTTGGCCTGTGGTCCTGTCCTCACCTGTGGAGGAGGACTTGGGGGCATTGCCTTATGTGACTGATTTGTCTCAAACCTCTCTACGGGGTGGTGGGGGGCTGTAGCTATGTGAGAGGGGCCTGATCTCCTGGGAGACTGGGAATGTGCCTGCCTTCCCTTTTAGGGTCACCGGGGATTTGACCTATCTTGACCAGGAATTAGGGTTACCTTTCATAGCTGGCTGCCCTACAAACCTGGAAGCTTCTAGCCTCCATACAATCCAGTCTTCCAAGCTGACTTCTTCAAACCGGCTCCTCTTGGCTTCTGAGATTCTAAATTCTTTTGCCTGGCTTCATACCAACTTTAGCAATATGTTCTAATCTTCTGACTCCTTCTCATCCTCTGTCTCCTTGTTCTGCCTTCACCTCTGTCTACTCTGTTCTCTCTGAAACCTGTCTCTGTAGAACTGTCCCAGTAAAACTGCCCCCCACATACCCCACTACCTATGTCTAGCTCCTTCACTCTCTCTCTCTTCCTGCATGGTTTTTAAGTAGCTTCTCTTTCCTGTTCTGGTGAGAGTTGATTGGATCCTATCTCTGACTCGTTCTGTCAAATCTTTCTCAGATTCGTCACTTCGCCCCTTAGATGTCACTTTCAAGCATGGCTGCTCCATTTGCAAAGAAGACAGAGAACTTTTAGGAATGTAGTCCTTCCTCCTGCAAGAGTGTGCATCATGATCCAGTCAATCATATGTCAGGATGCAGAGTAGTTAAGGCATGTTTCTTGTCCCACTTTTCAAACAGAATAGAATTTTAAAATTAATTAATTAATTAATCAATTAATATTTTCACATAGCATGCATTGTGTTAGACATACAGGAGGAAGGTATGCACATTTCATAAAAATTCTATGCTATTTTACTAGAGCATCAGCAGATCCATGGGGGGTCCTGGATCCAATGGCTGATGGATACTAAGGGACAACTGTGTAAACTGTGTATGTGTGAGTACTAGAGAAAGACATGGAAAATAATGTCCTCAAGATCAAACCCAGGACCTTGAGCTCACGGCTAGTAATGATTTGTCACTGAACCCCAGCTCCAACCCCTCATGGAGATTTGTTGAACTGGGACATAAGAAACAAAAGAAGCTAAAGGCTGTGTTTCAGGACGAAGGTTCAGTAAGAGACAGAGTGGCTTTCTTCACACAGGACAACAGGCAGGGCCTCGATGTCTACACTGCAAGAGTAGCTGACTGATAGCCTTTTCATTCCTTTGTAAAGTAACAACTCCAACAACTTGTTGCAACTTTGTAAAACATTGATATTTGCCTTCTCACAAACAGAAACACTCTGCTGTTTTGTCTTTTAAGCAGTCAGCACTTAATTTGTTGCTCTTAAAAAAAAAAAGAAGAAAGAAAAGATCACAGGCCAGTGAGGTGGCTTAGCAGGTAAAAGCACTTGCTGTACAAGCCAGACCACCTGAGTTGAATCCCCAGAATTCATAGTGGAAGGAGAGAGCTGATTCCAGAGGCTGTGGCATGTGCACATCTACACACACACACACACACACACACACACACACACACACACACACACACACAATGTAATTTGAAAGACCATTGTCTTGGATGATTGACCTATGGGTCTTTAGAATGTGTCTAGTACACTGGATATGTCTAGAGGAGGCACTAAGTAAAATGTCCCAAAACTTGTGATTTAGGAGAAATTAAAAAGAGAAGACCGATGCTTAGGCATTATAGTTTACAACTGTAACTCCAGTATTTGGGAAGTTGAGGCAGGAGAAATTGCTGCACATTTAAGTCCACCCTGGGCTACACAGTAACTTCCAGGCCACCTTGGGTCTGCAGAGTGAGATCCTGTCCCATCCATGGTTAATGTGAGTTTGAACTATTGCAGCCACTGTGGAAGCCAGTCGGGGCGGCGGGGAGGGCTTTTCACAAAAAACTAAAAAGAACCAGCCTATGACCTCCTTACCTCTCCTGGGCACATACTCAAAGGACTCCAAGTCTTGCTATAGACACTTGGCTGTCCACATTGATCTCTTTCTACAATAGCAAGGAGATTGAATCAGCCTAGATGTCCACCAACAGATAAACAGATCAGGAAAGTGCAGCCTAGGTACACAGTGGGGGTTTATTCAGCTGTAAAGAAAATTGAAATTATAAAACTTTTAGGAAAATGGCTGGATTTGGGAAACGTAGAAAGGGACATAACCCATATTCAAGAAGACACATACTGTATGTGGGTCCTTATCTCCAGTTGTTAAATATGCAAGGAGGAGGAGGAAGGATGAAGGTAAAGGGAGATATGTCTATAGGAGTGGAAGAACAGAGGCTTGAAGGGAAGTGGGGAGAAAAGAGAATAGCATGGAGTTGGGGGCAGAGGGTGCAGTGGGGGAGAGAGGGTAGCATGTGGACAAGGGGCCAGACAATAAGGTACAGAAAGGGTACGGTGATGAAGCAAGAAATGTACGGAAACCCATGCAGAAGGAAACCTGTTGCTTTGTAAGCTAATAAAACAATAAACTTAACACCAATACTGAAACAATAAAGGGAGAAATAAAGGTCCATCCTTGGCTGCTGGAAGGGAAGGCAGTGAGATGCACAGTGGGAGGAGCACGGATTGCTGGATGTGTTTGCAGTAAAATCTGTGTTTCTCCTTGCCCTGTGTCCCTGCATTTCAGGAAGGAGCTCATTGCCAAGCTGGACCAGGCAGAGAAGGAGAAGCTGGATGCTGCTCAGCTGGTGAGGGAATTTGAGGCCCTGACAGAGGAGAACCGGACGCTGAAGATGGCCCAGTCTCAGTGTGTAGAGCAACTGGAAAAACTCAGAATCCAGTATCAGAAGAGGCAGGGCTCCTCCTAACATCAGCCGATGAAATGTGAGCGAGGTTGCTGACTGCTATGCGCTGGCCAAAAGGATTTGCATCTTAAGGAACAGAGAGTAAAATCTATTGCTTCTCTTTATTACCCACATGGCAAATGTCTAGAATGAGTTTAGTGCCGCCTAGCTTCTAGCTCAAGAGAGGGATATTTTAAGCGAGGTCATTAATGCAAAGCTATCGCCAGTATATATTTTCAGAGATCAAGAGTTCTTTTTTCCAAATATATACGTATATATATATATATCTTAGAAAGATATGATCATACTGTACATTATAGTAGAAAATAATAAAAATAGAATATTGACTGGCCCCACCGAAAGTCATGCGCCATAAAACAAGCCAGTAGGGTGTTCACTGTAGTTTCACATCTGTGCATCTAAAAATTCTATGCCTTTTCATATTTCAAGTCCGCTCAGCTACAAACCATGAAAACTAGCTGTGTTCGGTAGAGTCAGATGTAACTCTTCAGTGACTGATTGTCCTAAGAACAAATGGTTGTATAGCCTAAGTGCTTTCTCGTGAAACTATCAGCAGTCGTGCGTCCTTGCCCAAAGCTCACTGGCCAGCGCTGATTTGTGTAAGGAAGAATCAAGGCTGACCGTGCTTTCTTCCCTCGGGGTTAACACGCAGTGGACACGTTTGCGTTGGCCGTGTCGGTCTTTGGGATCTGGGCGCGGGGAAAGTGGAAGCTATGGTTCAGACCCCACACACCATTGAGTGTCTGTAAGCCCGGTGAGAGGATATAACTAGTGCTCGGGATCTCAGGAGATAGGTTAGACCAGTGAGGCTGACGGGAATGTGGCGTGAATGCAGAATTAGAGAGCACGATCTCCCTTCGTTCCGGCTCCCACACCTTCCCCCGCCCATCTTTGTTTTGTGTCCGTTTCCAGTCACGTGACTCCTTTTTCATTAAACGTGGATCCAAAGTGCGGCCCTGTGTCTTGCTTTCTTCTTAAGCCCTTTGTGCTAGGAGTTGCCCTGGTCAGCGTTTATTCTTTAGAAAATGTGTTATTTGCGTATTTGTGTTTATACACAGTGTGTGACCATACATGTATGTGTGTGCCACGGTGCCCATCTCATTGTCAGAGAACTTCCAGGGTTAATTCTCCTTTTCTACCTCATAGAACTTTGAGATTGAGGCCCAGTCCTCAGGCTTGGCAGCAAGCCCCCACAGAGCCATCTCGCTGGTCCTTTGGTTGCCTCAATTAGGATAGAGGACACTACTGGTATGGAGGCCTGAGTCCAAAAATGATACCACGTGCAGGGCTGCCTTTACTAAAAAGAACCATCCCATCCAATGCCACATCAACTGGACAAAGAGTGATGTTCCCTCATGGTGAACCAATCACTGGGGATCTTGGGCATGGAATAGGAAGCCAGGGCCTGCTTCGTACGTGGTGCCGAGGTGGTGAGGCCTCCCTGTTATAGAGATGAAGCTTTCCTGTGGGTCTCAATGAAGCCTGCCTGTCTGACACCTCCTGTTGCTTTCATTTTTGATCCAAGGCAAAAAGTAAAAATTAAAAAAAAAAATAAGATAATTTCCACGATCCTGGTTAGACTCCATTTCTAGTGTTTTTTTAGTAATTGTGAAGCTTAGAAATACTAACAGAAAGGAGATTTTACTTTCCAAATGTACTCAATCCTGGGACTAATAAAGCAACAGAAAGAAGAACGTTTCACAAGCCTTAGACACAGGGTTTGCTATCTGGATGATGAAGGAGTTATGGTCTTGTAGAAAACGAGGGCAGGAAAACCCTGCACTCTGACAGGATGAGCATTAGAGTAGGTAGGTAAAGCTGTTGGGAGGTATCTCAGTCTGTTCTGCTGCTGTGAAGAGACACCATGACCGTGACGACTCTTACAAAAGAAAAGCATTCGATTGGGGCTGGCTTGCAGTTCCGTCCATTTGCCATCATGACGGAAAGTATGGTAGCACACAGACAGACAGACAGACAGGCAGGCAGGCAGGCAAACAGACAGGCAAGCAGGCAGACAGGCAGACAGGCAGGCAGGCAGGCAGGCAGACAGGCAGTCAGGCAGACCTGGTGCCAGAGAGACACTGAGAGTTCTACATCCAGTTACAGTGCAGGCAACAGGAAGAGAAAGACACTGGAACTAGCTTGAGCATGTGAAACCCCAGAGCTTACCCCCAGTGACACACTTCCTCCAACAAGGCCACACCTCTTAATCCCTGTCAAGTAGTACCACTCCCCAAGGACCAAGCATTCAACTATAGAAGCCTGTGAGGACCATTCCAATGTCATGGGGCTCTGGCCCGGAATAACTGTTTGATAGCACCCGTAACCCTGCTAGTCTCAATGAGAACATTTACTCAATCTTTACAAAATATACAGGAACAAACTTTGCCCCAGGTATATGTGTTTTCAGTCGATTCCAGATTATTAAACCATGAAATATCATCTATTTCATTGAAAGTCAGAGAAACCTAATGGCAGGATTTGTCAGTCATTCGACAACTTCCCACAAACCTTGCTTACCAACACATATTATCTACTACAGATCGCTAAGAATTTGCCATCTTCACATTATAAAGCCATGGTGTAGTGCTTCCCTGGCATTGAGTGAGACCTTAGGGTCAACCCCAGCAACACCAATAAGGAAAAATAGAATTAAACCATTCCTGATATAGCAGCATTGTTAATATTATATATAGAACGCTAAAAATCAACACGGCAGTCTTAGAATGAGTGTGAAGGTGCCTTGGAGCTAGAATTAGGGAATAATGAAAACCTCATTACATTTCGCAATTGCTCTACTAAAAGACCTGCTATTTGCGGGCCATTTAGTTTGTGCAGACATGAAAAGAATGTGGTCGAACATGGCTGGCGGCCAAACGTATATGAACTGGCAGCGGTTGTTTCTCTAAGTCACGGAGGGCTGGGGTGTATTATCAGTGCGGTACAAACAAGGAACAGAATGGGCTTGAAATTCAAACACGATTCACCCCCAGAACCATTACACACTTAACAAATGCAGCAGCAACAGAGACTTCGAAAGGAAATGGCATAAAGAATTAAATAGAACAAGTCTGGTTGTAGTGTGTCTATTGTGCTAAGGAGAGGTATAGGAAGGGGTTGAAGGAAGCTCAGAGGAGTGCAAGCTTCTTGGAGTAATAGCCACGGGAACTTACCAGCAGGCAGGAGGGATGGGAAATAGACAGTGGAACCCGCATCAAATAGACAGTATAAATGGCTTAAACGCAGAGCGAGATTCAACGGGCCCCCTTTGTGTCAGACTCTACGGGATGCTCTATGTACGGGAGTCCTCCAGTTCTTGAAGAAGGTTTACAGGTTCAAGATGCTACCCACTGCACATCACAGCCACCTTTGAAATAATTTTAAATCAGCACACAGAATAATGGGACTTATTATATTATTGTGATATCATCATCTAAAACAAATGACACATCATTATCCTCTGCTCATATACATCACTTCTCTGCTGTGCCTCCTCATTCTTCCTGGTCCCCTCTAGCTGGTTTGGTCCCCTTCTTACCCACAAATAACTCCTCTTATGTTTGCAATTCATGAAACACAATATGCCCTCCCCCCACCCCTGCACACACGCAGATATTATAAAGCTGTGTGTCTACATAACTAGATTGTGCAAGGTAGAGAAATTATGTCTTCTGTTGTTTCTCTAACTACTCGTTGTTATCCTTCTGCCTTAGGCATCCCCCCTTTAGAGTTCCCTTGTCTTCCGCAATGTATGTATATAGATTATGTCTGCTGCATAATGTGCACTATGTCATTTGCAAATGTCCCTACCTACTGACTATTTTTATATTAATTTCCCCCAAACTAGAATCTCTAGATCTGAGATTTAGTAACGAAGATACCACCCCCACTCCCACCCATGACGCTCTTACCACACCCATCTCTCTGATCTCTCTGTCCTTGCTTCCCAGACCTTCTTCCACAACCTGCCTTCCTTCTATCCATGTAAGATTACCTCAGGTCTATCTACCTCCTGGCTCCTGGCAGAGAACTGTGGAAGTGGTAGTGGGGTCCTATTCTGTGAGGTTCTTAGTCTAGGAGGAAAGATATATGTTTACTTAAGTAATCACATGGGGCAGCTTAAAATATTTGTTTAAAAATCCCTAAGAAGGTGGAAACCAATTCTTCCTGATCGTAGGAGTCTGCCTTAAAACCGTGTTTTTAATAAGCAAGCAGGGGAACAGCCAGACTTGCAGACAAAGCACGGAAGGTGTGTCCTACCGGACTCTCTCTGGGGTGAGTATGCTGCTGGGCTGTGGAAAGTCAAGCTGGGAGCGCAGAAGCCCATGACTTAGAACTGATGTCCTTGACAACGACCAAGGAAGTGAGCCAGGCACAGCCCCCGGCCCTCGGCAGGACTTCAGGTGGCTACAGGCTGCCCGAAGCTCATCAGAGACAGAGCAGAACCACCCTGGTACGCTGCTTCCAGCTCCTGGTTCTTGGGAATTCCCAGATGGCAAAAACTTGTTACGTTAAGCCACTGAATTTTGAAGCGATTGGTTAAGCGGGAAAAGATAAGGAATATGCCAAACGGGGTAAGAGCCAAACAGGAAAAAGATATCATTTATGAGTGCGTATACAAGGGAGTCGGGATGAGGTGAGGAATCTTGGCTGGCCTGGTAATGAGTAATGAGATAAGATCTGAAGATGAGCAAGAGCTACGGAGGCCGAGAAGGCAGGTGGCGAAATAGCTCTAGACTATACTTGCAAGCGCATGCGCATGCGCATGCACGCACGCACCCACACCCCATTTAAAGATTTGAGGGTAAGGCTGCTGTGGCTGTGAGTGAACAGGTTCATGCTGAAGTTAGAGTTTAAGGTAGGAGCAAGAAGATTGCTCTAAGAAACGTACCTGTAGGTGGCACTACCGGAGAAGCTTTGGTAACTGATGACTGCTAAAGAGTCAGCTCTCCTCCCAGATGTGTCCCCCGACCCCAGGCGCCAGGACACGTGCGTGCATGCAGGCGACAGTAAATAAACCTCATGCTTTTTTTTTTGGTTCCGTTTTTAAAAAGATTTATTATATATATAGTATTCTGCCTGCATATATGCCTGCATGCCAGAAGAGGGCATCAGATCCCAGTGCAGATGGTTGTGGGCCACCGTGTGGTTGCTGGGAATTGAACTCAGGACTGTGACCCTCACCCTCTCAGCCTCTGAGCCGTTTCTCCAACCCATTTTATTTTACTTTTTAAGAAAGCACATGGAGTTGGAAGGAAAAGGAGGAACCGGAAGAGATGGAATGGGGGTAGATTTGATCAAACCACATTTTATGTATGTATGTCATTCTCATGTGTTTGGTTTGGTTGGTTGGTTGGTTTGGTTTGTTGTTTTTGCTGTTTTTGTTTTTGTCCTCCTCCTAAGAGCAAAGTGGCAGTATGAAAGAATTTTTCATGTGTCCCACTACATGGTAACACAGTCACTTCTGAGATAGTGGAATTTTGAGAGTTTTCTTTTACAATGGTCCCCATTTTAGGTTAGTTAGAAGGCTTTATGGAGTCATGGGTGTGTGTGTGTGTGTGTGTGTGTGTGTGTGTATATACGCGCGCGTGTGTGTGTGCACGTATGTATCTCTGTGTCTGTGTGTGTCTGTACATATGTGTGTGTCTTTCTGTGTGTCTGCATGTGTATGTTTGTGTGTACGTATGTGTGTGTGTGTGTCTGTGTGTATGTCTCTCTCTCTCTCTCTCTCTCTCTCTCTCTGTGTGTGTGTACAGATGGAGTGATGGAAGATAGATAGAAGGCAGAATCCTTGTGCATTTTCGTAAAGTCATTTGATGAATATGCGTCTTAGGGAATAGGCATACCCTTGGCAGTATTACATTGCTTGGCAGAACAGTCTTGAGTTTGTCTCTGTATTTCCATTAGCATGTTCCACGTGGAGACCCCCACCATCCCGCTGCTTATAAAATGCTTGTCATGTACCTGTTCTCTAATTTTAGCTCTTGAGGTCCCAAGTGCTTAACAGAGTTTTCCCAGATAAGTAGAACATCCTTCCTTTGGCCCACCTTCGTTATCTTTCACAGTGATTACTGCTTATTTTCCTTGGTTGAGACAGGGCCTCTTTCTTCCTCTCTGGGTAGCCTTGAATGCACCGTAATCCCAGTGTCTCAAGTGCTAACACCCTGTGTGCAAGCCACCACACTCGAGCACTACCATGAGTGTGCACCTCTACACCCAGCTTTTCCTTCTCTCTCCTCTCCTCTCCTCCCTCTTTTCTTTTCCTGGGATTTAATCGAGACCCTCTCTAAGCACACTGACAATAACTGAGGTACACCCTAGCCTGGGAGGTTGATTACTTTTTAAAGATGGGGTATCTTCTTAGCCCAGGCAGGCTTGAATTCACTGACCCAGACTGACCTCAAACTCATGATAATCCTCCTGCCTCATCTCCCAAATTCCAGGCTTACACCCCCCATATTCAGCTACCATCTTTGCTGTTTTAGGAGAGGGATGGTTGTCAGAGCAGGGAACACAGAGCACTGGAGGACGAACGTGGGCAAGAGCTCAGGTGGAGAAGAAATGACACCTCGTGCTGACAACAGGATTCCTGGGTTGCTCTGAGTCTCTCCCCATTCTAACCTCTGTTTTCGAGAAGTGGGGATGTGCACTTTCCTTTCTCACAGTATATGTAAGTGCTCTCTGGGGGGAAAGTTGGTTCTACTTAGGAGACGGTTCAAATAGAGCCAGGCACTGTTAAAAACATTGTGTCCAGGTCTCTCCTGCAAGTCCTGCCCCAGCAGCTCTGAAGGCAGGAAGATAAAAGGCTGCTTTTACAAGGGCTGTTTGCTGAGGCCCTGACTGGGGCCATGAGGTGATCACCTGAGTCACACACACTGGAACGCAGAGTCTTTCTCTCAGCCTCGCACCGGGTGCTCTGGGCAAGGTGGGTCATAAATGACATCCTGAGCGTATATGAGTGAGTCAGGGTGTGTCCCCTGAGAGACCAGTTTCCGTAGCC
The DNA here is from genome assembly GCF_011064425.1 of Rattus rattus. NCBI lineage: Eukaryota > Metazoa > Chordata > Mammalia > Rodentia > Muridae > Rattus > Rattus rattus. The sequence continues at coordinate 56,266,289 of NC_046157.1, read as the reverse complement.
AAGATTCCAGGATGGCAGGCGACTCCCCTGTGTTTTATGTTACCAAATACTGTCTGGGCAGTGGCTGTTCTCTCGGGTCAGAGTCCTGAGAAGGGAACGATAAAGTCTTTGGGACGAGGTGCAATCACATGTGAAATGCTCCCTCTCCGCACCCCCGGTTTCTTAATTGCTATTCACATCTCATAAATGGAGTGAGTGCTGAACAAGCTGTCTTTCCCCATCGTTCCTGTAAACACGGATATGACTCACAATCCCTGCAACCTCCAAAATGCCACAGATACTACAGTGATTTGGTTATTTAAAATAGGCAGAGTTGGGGAAAGCGTGGCGTAAGGGTGAGCGTTTTCAGCTGTTTGTTTCTGTTTGTTTTAGTTTTTTTTTTCTCATGTAAATCACATTGTGTCTAAGTGCTCGGAGGACACACAGCTTCACGGACATATCTTAGGGGTTTCTCCTTTCCGACAAGGGATACAGAAATTTTGCTGGTCAGATCTCAGACCCCAGACTTGAGGCAAAGCTCATCTTCCTACCCCGCCTCCTGCCTCCACCCTTTCATGAGGTCTGCAGGCGAGCATTCTCCTTTTCTGTAGAGATTCTCCTTCACTGCATTTAAAAATACTGTCCCCCCCACCCTCCCTTCAAGGTGATACCCACAATTCAATCTAAATGTGGTACTGAGGATGCTGGTGATAACACCCGATCAGCAGGACAATACTTTACTTTCAGCCTGTGAAATGGACAAGGTATTTGTCTGTCTCTGATTCACTCAGAAGAGGGAGACTAGGGCCCTCTTTAGTAGCTGAAACCCCCAGGGTGTGACTTTCTGCCAATACCAGAAGGGAGACTGACATTTAGGATTGAAGTTGAGAGTAGGAATCTCAGCTGTCTATGTGTCATATCAGAAAAGTCACCGTCCTGATAGGGAGGGGAGTACCGTCACAAAGGGGTGATCAAGGACAACGCCAGGGCCGGACTGTTTAAAGAACAGAGCAGAGTGCAGTCAGGGAGATCAGAAGGGCTGTGCAAGCTCTGGGCCTTGCTAACCACCAGGGAACACTTCCCTTTGGCCTTCGACGGTGAACAATGGAAGAAGCTACAGGAAGGGCTGTGTCTATGGGAGAGGTTAGCTACTCCACCCTGACCACGACCCGCCTCTGGAACGTGACCCTGGGTGGAGTCACAGTTTATCAGGGCTTTGCCCAGAGAAAAGGAGATGGATATCTGTCTCACTCCCGTCCTCTGTCATCTTTGCCCAGTGGTTCCCATGGACCAAGCCCGACTAGAAACAAGAGGACCAGAAGCCTGGTTGCTATAACCCCATCGGCTACTCCGTCAGGCACTGAGTAGGGTAGAGGAGAGGTTTGAGGAGGACACGGTGAGTCTCTAGTACAGATCAACTCCTAGAGGTGGAAGGTCCTCAGGAGCATGGAACTAAAACCACATCAAGCAGTGCCTGGCGATTCCCATACTAATACCAGCACCAGTGAGCCGAGCTAGAAGACTGAAAGAGGAGACACTGTTGCAAAAGGCAAAGTAAAACAAACAGAAAGACAAGAAGCGCAGGCTTCTCAGTTTTGCTCCTGAGACCGGCTTCCTAGTAGCCACTTTGTGAAGTCTGAACCTTTACTAAAGAGGTAGAGTCGCCAGAGAAAATACGGGCTGTTCCGTGAAAGTGGAACCCGAGGATTCACATAGACAATGATTAGGTAATTCTTTTAGTATAATTATGTTCCCAATCTTGCCGGGCATATTTCTTTACTTCAAGATCCCGTTTGAAACCCAGTTTTAACAGACCAGTGTACTGTGAGACCAAAATAGGGAAAATATATCCTCGCGTTAAGAGTTCTATTTGCCGTTAAGAACAAGTTCCTGTTTGTCCTATGTGTGTTGGACCCAGCACATGTGGGCTGGAGATATAAGGGACGAATTGAGTCTGGATGTATCTTTGCTTCTGATTGGATGTAGGCGGGAAGAACACAGGTAGGAAGTATGTCCGAATATGCTTGCCCCTGATTGGCACTGATGAAAAATATGGTGTCCCCGTAGTTTTGCTTTTTTTAGGCCTCTAAAAAAAAAGGGCTCAGCCATTTCCCTGGAACCCCAAAATGGTCCTGTCTGAGTTCATCCTCGAGGCCAGTATTTAGTCAAAGCTTGCTTCAAATTTGGCTCAAAATTGTGATATTGGATTGATTCTCTACCAGCAAGATTAACAGCAGAGTTTTTATAAAGGTAAGCAATCCTAATTAGGAGCTGGTGTGGAGAAGATTCAGCAAGCGTATCTGTGCCACAACGGGACAGCCCTCCCATGCTAGCCCTCTGCTGGAGCATGCTGGCTGAGAGTGGGCTGGAGCATGCTCACTGAGGTGGGGAGGGGGGCTGGAGGATGCTCACTGAGGTGGGGAGGAGGGCTGGAGGATGCTCACTGAGGTGGAGGAGGGGGGGGCTGGAGCATGCTCACTGAGGTGGGGCTTGAGCATGCTCTCTCAGAGTGGGCCGGAGCATGCTCACTGGGGGTGGGGGCGGGGGCTGGAGCATGCTCGCCGAGAGGACAATCCTTTGGGATTTCTGAAAATATGTATATTTAACACCATTGCCTAAATGTTGATAGGTATATTTATGAGAAGGGGGAAGAGGAAGAAGAGGAGTTAAAAAGCAAGCAAGCAATTTTATGGTCAAATAAAACTATGGCATAATAAAAGGGTTCCTATAGTGTGAGGATTTCTAGGGCATTTAATATGAATCGAATAAGAATATAAATAATATTTATTTATTTAAGACCCAGGAGCTGGTATTATAGCTCAGCAGCAAGCCAGGCTCTAGGTTTGAGTCCCAGCAGCGAACGGTAACAAAAACCACCACAGCAAAACCCACTGCAGCCAACAAGGAGCAGGCTTCTCTGCGTTTTTATTTTTCTGTGACCATAGAATAGAATTTAAATTGGACATAGTCGCTTTGCTGTCCATCATGCTGAAGTAGAATATGGACTCCGTCTCCTAAACTTGCCTGAAGACCGGATGCACATGCATTCAAGATGCTTTTAAAACTTCCCATAAGAGATTGGGAAGCCATAGCCATCCATTTAATAAGACAGTGGGCTGTTTGCCTGATATGGACTAGCTCGGCTTACCTTAATATGAGGAATCAATTAAAACCAAATTATTGCCAAAGCAGAGACAATCAACTGCACTTCAGGAAGAAAAATGATGATGATGACGACGACGACGATGATGATGATACCAGCCATCTCTGTTTGCCACTATCATTTTTGTGTGGATATAGAATGACTTGACAGGCTGGGTATGTGCTACTGTGTTATACAAGGATGGAATACTCCCTCAAGAGGCAGATCTTTTCCCCTTTATTTTGGTCACAAGTTATGATAGTTCAAATTGTCAACTTCACACAACCTAGAACCTGGGAAAAGTGTCTTCTCTTCACGAGGGATTCTCTAAATTGGCTTGGCCTGCAGGCATATCTGTGGATGACTCTTATGATTACCAGAAGACACAATCTGAAGTGGGCAGTGCCCTCCCTGACCGAGACCTCAGGCTGTGTGAGAGCAGAGAAATCTGAGTGCTAAACCTTTCTCTCTGCTCATGACTGCGAATACGTTGCGTCCAGCTGTTGCAAGGGCCTGTGGACTTGACTTTCTTGCACCAGTGGACTATAAACTGGAATTCTAAGCTAAAACAAACCTTTCCTTTCTTCCTTCCTTGAGTTGCTTGCTGTTAGAATGTTTTATCACAGAAACGAAACTTGAACATCGATTTTTTTTTCTAATTTGTTGTCCAATCTATGACTCTGTTTTGTGGGCAGTGGGAGTTTTGGAAAAGGGTGAGAGTTAGCCGTGAAGGGCAGGAACCCATCTGAGGACAGTGTTCTGAATGGGTGACATTTCTTTGTTCTCCTATGTGAATGAGAGATGGGACGTCTTTGACCAATATGCAGGTACTACTTTATGAAGTCATCGGGGCCTGAAATATCTCTGCCTTTATTGAGGGATGCCTTTCTTATCATCCAAAATGGAGCCACACATGATCCAGGCCATCAAAGGAAGAAGGTGGAGGAAAGTGGGCCAGCCAGCCATCTTGGCAGCTGCTGCAGGGCCCTTCCAGTTACAGGGTAGTGGTGGCTTGAATAGGTATGGCCCCCATAGATTCTATAGGAGTGTCTTAGTTGGGGTTTTATTGGTGTGAACAGATACCATGACCAAGGCAACTCTATAAGGACAACATTTAATCGGGGCTGGCTTACAGGGTCAGAGGTTCAGTCCATTATCATCAAGGTGGGAACAGCAGCATCCAGGCACACATGGTGCAGGAGGAGCTGAGAGTTCTACGTCTTCACTTGAAGGCTGCTAGGAGAAGACTGGCTTCCAGGCAGCTAGGATGAGGGCCTTAAAGCTAACACTCACAGTGACATAACCTATTCCAACAGGACCACACCCTCTAATAGTGCCACTCCCTGGGCTGAGCATATACCCATCTCAGGGGTCACCTGTGGTGTTTGAATATGTATGGCTCCCATAGAGTCATGTGCTTGAATGCTTGGCTTAGAGGGAGTGGTACTATTAGGAGGTGTGGCCTGGTTGGAGTAGGTGTGGCCTTTATGGAGGAAGTGTGTCACTGTGGGAATGGGTTTTGAGGTCTCCTATGCTCAAAGTGTGCTCAGTGTGGCACACTATCCCCTTCTGCTGCCTGTGGACCAAGATGTAGAACTCTCTGCTCTTTTTCTAGCACCATGTCTTCATGGATGCTGCCATACTTCCCTCCATGATAAACAGAAACCATCATGGACCCCGGGAGGGTCTAATGAGAAAGTCTCAGCTTTGCCCAGATTTTTTTTCTTTTTCTTTTTGAATACCAGAGCTCAAGGGATTGTCCTGACTTCTGATTCCCTCAAATATAACTCCACCCCCTAGCTTATACTGAAGTCTTAGATAAACACTCAATGACTATTTATTTGCCTATTGTTAGGGGGTTGCTACAAGTTAAATTAATTAGGAATGTTCTTCAAAAGCACTTGATATTGAATATGAAATAAAAACGTTACTCATAGGTACGAACCATCTGCATTTAGTGTAGGTGAACAATGGAAAAAGCCAAGACAGATGAATACATCTGAATCAAAAAGGATTTGTCAACCAAATTAAAAATTATTCTTCTAATCAAAATGGCTTCTGATTTCTTTACTTTCAGGGAGACTGCATTAGAGTTCTCCAGAAGGAAAAACCAACAGGATGTGTGTGTGTGTGTGTGTGTGTGTGTGTGTGTGTGTACGTGTGAAAAGCTACAATATATCTGTATGTATATCTATCTATCTATCTATCTATCTATCTATCATCTTCTCATCTAGGTATCTCTATCTGTCATCGATGTGTGTGACATAGGTAAGCTTGTGAAAAGGATCCCACTTGTAGGTTGTGATAGCACTCAAGCCTTGCAATGTGCAGGGCGCATCAGCGAGCTACAGACCAGTGAGTACCAGACATTTCAAGCTGTCCACAGTTCAGGAGGCTCAGGACTCAGGGGATACCCAGGGCTCCTACAGAGGCACCGAGGAGCAAGACTTTCTACATCCTCAGAGAACAGTCAGCATTTTTATTTTGGACTCACCTACCCAATATAGACAGGGGACCCTGCTTACCTCAGTCTACTTAAATGCCAGCAATTTCACATGAAAGGAGCCCTGCCCACCATAGATACATCCAGAATACTGTTTGGACATCAAGCCGACACTCGGAATTAACCACCATAAGTAAACACTCCTGTTACAAACTCTTGTGAGCACTCAACATTCTTGGCTCCCCAAGTTAAAGGGAAAGTGCCTTAGACCAATTAAATGTAGCACAGCAAAGCGAAAGTCAACTGAGTCACAGGTTGGGGAGCAGCTGCAACAATCATATCAGGTTCTGAGCGCATTCCCAACCACGTGACCCAATAGCAGTTACAGGAAAACAGCAGCCTGAAAGTTGTTTATAGAAACAACTTAATTGGCTCCAGCTTAGCCAATGACACACTGGTTACAGCCTAACCAGTTAAATGTTTATAGCTTCATTAGTTAAGTGGCACCAGGGTCTCCAGAAGCCAAATAAAGTCTAGTTGCTGCGATTAGGGTTCTGCATTGATCTGCTTGACTGGGTACTGTGTAAAGTGCACAGTCCAAACCCTGTAAAATTCTGTTCAACACAGTACAGAAAGCAGCCACTGCTCATGATCTGTTTAATTCTATCACTGAGGCCACAACTAAACATTAATTATATCAAAATTTAATTAGAACCGAAGGCTTCACTACATGTAAATTCTTGCACGGGCGGCTTCGTGGGTGCTGGCTTTGTGCTGGGCACAGGTCAGTGTTGCAAACGTCAGCAAGAACAGCTGGTTCTTACCAAGGATATTACCTAGGAAGGGCAGTTAAGTGGGTTCTACCTGAGAACATCTTCCTGGATTTTTTTTTGTCCCTCTCATAAGAGATGGGCTTTCTGTTCTCTTGTGACTGCACTTTTAGAGTGGAAGCCTACAAATGTCATGGTCAACCAGCATGGCGTTGTGGTTCTGTGATGCAGGAAATGGAGAACAAGAGGGGAGTAGTGATGAGAAGGTCAGAGAGCTACAGTAGGATCAGCTGCAGCTCCTTGACAACAGGAGCCGAGAGAGAAAAGCGAAAGAAGAACCTGGGATACAACAGCAGTGCGGGGAAGAGTGTAGGAGAGGCAAGGTGGGGAAAGACACTGGGTTTTATCCAGCTCTGCATCCGTGAGCATTCCCGGGGCTGTATGACGAGAGCAATCAAGCCTCTCAGTGCTCAGAGAAGGAAGATTCAGTACGAACAACAGTTATCCTTCTTGAAGTACTTGAAGAAAACAAAAGGCAAGAAAGAACTCAAGACCTTCAAGACAGTGGTGTCCCGGCTTAGCGCCAGCTTGAACTGAGAGGAAGCTGGAAGAATTCATCATCATTGCTCGTTTGTCTCACGGCGAGCTTTCATTCCTGCCACACCTGCTGCCATTTCTCCGGTTACACGGTCGTGAGTTAAAGTCTCAGTCTGATGGTGTTTCGTCCTGAAAGACTGGAGTTGCTGGCTTTCACCTGCACTCTCATCACCTTGAGTTTCAGAAGCTCGCACAGTGATGGAAGCGCTCTGACCTATCTGCATTCCTGACTGAGCCTGGAGCAACTTGTCCGCGGCTGCGGCGCTCAGTCTTGTTTTATCTTCAGAACCAACCCGGTGCTTGGCAGCCGCTCAGACGTCAGCAGCAATTTCTCAACTCGAAGGACTGGAAGAATGAATGGGAATCCCATTCCTGCGTTCCCAACAGCGTTGAAGTCAGCGTTGTGGGAATTTGGTGGGTGAGACAGAAGTAGTGATGAAACGAGTTCCTGGACACTGTTGCCGGCCTCAGAGAGGCGGGAGTACGATAATATTTACAAAGGATGGTGCCACACAAGACAAGTCGCCTAATCCCACACCACAGTGAAGGCTGGATTGAGCTAATAAAAACACAGAGTGCCAAACGAAAGTTAAATTTGAGTAAGTTCATACATCCCATGGGACATTCCAGACAGACTCATCGTACACATCGTTCATGGCTCACTGGAATTCACGTTTGACTGGACCGCCTATATTTTACCATCCCTAAAGGGAAGGAGATGGACTATAGGACATTACTTCTGTCCCCCGCTCTCTCTCTCTCTCTCTCTCTTTTTCTTTTTTCTGTTCCATTTCAGGAGAGGAGTGGTGAAAAGTTGACAACTCAGTAGAGACAGGTTTGCAAAGATCCCAGGATGAAATGCCAGGAAGGGTAGTTCTGGGAGAACCCCGTGTGACAAGCACCCAGAACGGCATATTCAGAGACTGGCTGATGTTTGGCTTGACAGGTGTGTGAAAGGGGATAAGAAATGAAGCCAAATGGTCAGGCGGGACCTGTGCCTCCTACATTGCAGTGTCAGCCTCCTGAACACAACGGTCCCCGCCCCTGTGCTGCCCTTTATGGACAGGCAGGACGGGATTCTTCTCCCTGGGCAAACAGTTTATTCTTACTTAATTAGGCTTGAACATTAGTCTGTCTTTGTAAACAGCGAACAGAAAAGACCAGGAACATTTTGCGAGCTTCATAAATTGCTCAATGTGTGTGTGTGTGTGTGTGTGTGTGTGTGTGTGTGTGTGTGTGTGTGTGTGTGTGCGCTTTTAAGCATTGGTATCAAGACGGCCACGTTGAGGAAACAGTGCATTCTAATGGCAGCCGAATCCATGGAGATGTGGCAGTGTGACACTTAGCACGTCACTCCTGCCCACTTCACAGTAAATATAGAACGATGAGGGTGTGTGCTCACAATGGATACTTGTGTGGAAGTGCCCTTACGTGACACGCCCCACGCACCCTGAAAAGTATGAAGCAAATATCTTGCAATCGTTACCGAAGCTCACTGATGATTCAAAGAGGTAGAAATGGTTAAATTACCTGCTCTGATCACTCATCATATTCCAGATGTCAGCGTGGAATGTTATATTGCCACAATATTATAATGCCATTGTATGTACACTATATGATAACTCTATAACCTTTTTCATATGCTTCCTGTTGAGACTCACGGTCTTGAGTTAATTATTTTTAATACCTCAAAATAATCATTTATAATACTGCAATTAGCTATTTTGGAATCCAAATATGGCCTGACTCCACATCTACACGGCTCCCCAAATGCCACATTTTTTTTCTTTGCGGTGTCAGATTATGTCATTTATTGAGTACTGTGGCAGATGTACTGGGAGCAGAAAGAAGGACGTGTAGGCATCTGTCTTGGATGCTTTGTAGGGAGGAGACGTCTGAGGAGTGTTGACTGGATTATCTCATTGCCTGATCACCTTAGAAACAGGCACTGTGTGAAAGATACTTGTAAGTAAATATCAGATAGGAGAGATGGCTTAACACTGAAGAACTCTTCCTGCTCTTCAAGATGATCCAAGCTTGGTTCCCAGAGACCACATCAGATGCCTTGTGGACTTGTGTAACTCCAGCTCTGAGGGCACCCATGCACACAAGTCACACAGACAGACAGACACACACACAATTTTTAAAAGTATTTTAAAGGAAATATTATCAAATTAACAATCAACTAAATTATTAATAATTTTATCATTAATAAAAATTAAATTAGACATGATATTATATCCTAATTAACTATCAAAAGGTTTCCACTATCTTTGATCGAGTGTTCCACACTGAATGTGCAGATAGAATTTTGTTTTCTTCCTATTTAACATTCCCCAGAATTGCTAGTTATGCCACTAAATAATGATCATTTAAAATCATCAGCTATTCATAAAATTATAACTTTGTGTCTTTCTTGTCGGAAATATCACACATTCAAAGACATGTGTTTTAATTCTCGTTTTAACTGACATCAATGGTTCTGTGGATAGGCTAATTAAATTCTTCCTGTATAATTATTTCAGCTGCATAAAATAGTCCATAACTAGAATGACATTATAGCTATAAAATGTTCGGTTATGTAACTATATAAGATTTAAAATTAAAAACAAAGGCTTAACATTTTAGCAACTTGTTCTCTAGGGAAAAGTTGCTGGATCATTCTGCTCCTGTCCTTTTAAACAAACGCAGCTGTAATGGTAACATTTGAAACAAAACGGACTTTTTATATTTTTACTTTCTTGATATAGACCAAAGTGTTTGTTTTGATGAGCCGATGTTACTGGCTTCCTTTAGACAAAGTTTGGCCTCTGAATCCCCTTTCCAGGGTGACCTCATAGTTTACCTATTTCCCCCAGACACTGAGAAGTGCTAATATTTTCCTCGTGTAGGAAAATGCTGTAAGCAATGGCAAAGGGTGGCTCTTTACCCCATAACCTTAGTCACTCATCTTCAACCGACAGATTCTCTGATAAGGACTTCACAGAAGCTTCAGAAAGAGGAGGATGCCTGAGCCTCAGAGAGAAAGGGAATATGTTTCTCAGTGAACCTTGTAAGTCTGACGGTTATTTAGATCAAGGGTGTCCACATTTTTGACATTGTGACATAATGTTGTCATCTAATTGTTGGGCCACATACATACTTATCCCGGGACACACATGGTGTGCAGGTCATAGGCTCGGTGTTCCTGATAGGAAAAGCCAATATTTATTTATTCACTGAAATTGTTTTTATTATAATCAAATTTCCTGATCCATTTATATGTTTATCTTTAGTTTTTGTTTTTTTTTTCTTTTCTTTTTTTCGGAGCTGGGGACCGAACCCAGGGCCTTGTGCTTGCTAGGCAAGTGCTCTACCACTGAGCTAAATCCCCAACCCCCTTATCTTTAGTTTTTTAAATTGCTATTTATTTGTTGTTAATGACTGCGTTGTCTACACAGGTATCCATTCCCCACTTGTGTGCCTGCTAGAGGCAGAGGCCAAAACAGGGCACTGGCTCCCCTGTACCTAGAGTCGCAGTCAGTTGTGAGCCACCAGGTGGATGATAGGAATTGAATCCATGTTCTTTTTCAGAGGAACCATGGTCCCAACTACTGAGCTATCTCTCCATCCCTGATGTGTGTATTTAAAGGGTTGCAAATACCCTAGGAGGAGTAAATAATTCTAGATAGCCTGTTCAGATTATTTGGTAAATATAAAAACCTTTTACTTTTCTTTTTTTGAGATAGAATCTCATTGTGTAAACCAAGCTGGTACCGAACCCACAGAATTATTTTCTTTTGCGCATGCATGCGTGAATGTGTGTGTGTGTGTGTGTGTGTGTGTGTGTGTGTGTGTGTGTGTACGCACACATGTAAGTGTGCATGTCAGCAAGTGTGCTTGTGGTATCAGTTGTTCTGCACCGTCACTCTCTGCATAGTTTCCTGAACAGCGTCTCTTACTGGAGGGCAGTCGGTAACATCCGAGACCCTCAACACAGCACTGGGGTTACACGTCGGCACGTGGCCAGACCCAGGGTTTTATGTGGGTGCTGGGATCTAAACTCAGGCAAATCCTCATGCTTGTGCAGCAAACACTTTGCCTGATAAGCCAGCTCCTCCTCCTTCACATTTTAGTGTACTTCTCTTCACAGGATAGTCTTGGTGTACCTAATATTCATGCAATGGTAAATATGACAGAAATTATTCAACAGGTAAATCGTGTTGGAATATGTAGATGAAAAATTCAAGTTCCTCTTTATACTTCAGAATATTTGACTTGGTCAGATTCCTAAAGCAAAAGACACACCAACAGGAAAACAGTGGAAATTTAATAGCATATGGGTATACCTTTAATATAAGGTGAATCTACCAGCATATTAGTATAATAATAAAAAAATACCTTATGTATGCATGGGGAATACTCGCAGAAATTCAAAGATGTGGCTTTGAACTCATGTTCAGCTGTAATCCTGCACAGAAACAGAGTTAAAGGTGAAACTGGTGCCTCTTACACTTACAAGAAGTTACTGTGTCTTCTTGCACATGTTTGGTTGATCCCTCCGGGAGGTCTGCTCTTTTCTGAAAGAAAATGGAAGGGCAGTGGATCTGGGGCAGAGGGGGCGTGTGGGGTATGGGAAGGAGCAGGCTGTGGTCGGGATTATTGTATGAAAGGAAAAGAAAGAAAGAAAAAAAGTTCTGTAGGTTTAGCTATTCTTTTCTGGTGCAAAAATGAAGGCTTTCTCACTGGCACTAAATCTGCAATGGTGATGATGATGGTGGTGATGATGATGATGACGCGATGATTTTAACTGAAAAAATTCAAACAATATATTCTGATCATACCTTTCTCTGTCCCCTCAACTCTTCCCAGATCCTCCCCACCTCTTTACCTGCATGACACACTCTTTCTTTCTTTCCGTCTTTAAAAAAGTAAACAACAAAAAGAGATATATTGGGTGGGGGCCATATTCTGGTATCCTCTAGGTCAGAGACACCCATAACAAGAAATTTCTACAATCAAAAAGTACATTTGGGGGCCTAAGGTGGCTGGAAGAAAGGCACCCAAGCACTGGCCCTGGCCCCGGCCCCCTGTGGGCACCACTAGGAGAGGGGAAAGAGAGAGTACAGTGCAGAGGCGGGAGAGAAGGCGAAACCAAGCAGTTCCTGCACCAGGAAGAGAAATGGAACCCGAGAGGCAATCTCCCAAGGCCATGGTGATACCAGGTCTAAGCTGCTTCCAAGGGCCACATCTGGGTCTGTCGCCCCACCACAGTGGGGGTCTGTGCTAATGTGCTGCCACCAAAGGTCATCTAGATGTCAGTGGTCTAGGATACCACCTGAGACCATGTGGATGTCCGGGATGGTGAGGCTGCTGGAGTGCAAACTGATCTGAACAGCCTATGCTGCCGCCCGAAGCCTCGGCCACATCCGGACGCATGGAGCCCCTGGAGCTCAAGTCTGCATCTGTGATCCTATCACAGCCAGGGTCTGTGTTAATGTTTCAGACCTGTGCTACCACGGAAGGCCATATAGATGTCTCTGGTCTGGTCTGCTGCCTGAAGCCTGTCCTGAGCCAGGTCTGTACTGAGCGGACCCTATCCCTCATCTGCCATGTTGTGGTGTGGGTGTGGGAGACATTCCCTTTGCTGTCCCACCTGTGGTAGGATGAACTGGCCCAGAGGCATGAGTATGGGAAAGCTGGCCCCACACCTCCTGCCGTGAGGTGGCATAGCCACAGGATAGGTGTGCCCCTCAACTTCTCCTCTCCTGCTCCTTACTGCCTGCTGCATTGGCATAGTTGGCCCCACTCTTCACTGGTTACAGCACTCAGGAGAGCTGCCTCACCTGGGCAGCACAGTAAAGCTGACTCTGGTGATGGGGGCATGGAAGCGCCAACCCAGAGGGAGAGGGCATGAGAGCAAGAGATCTGGCCCGCCCTTTGTCTGGGCAAGGTGGGCGGGCTGGCCCGATCGGTGCAGGCGCAGGAGAGCTGGCAGGCTGACTAACTCACCTTCTACTTGGGCTCAGATCCAAGACCCTGGGTTGGCCCACCCCAACATCTACCCCATATACTGGAGCACACAAAGGGTCCGGTCCTGCAGATCCAAAGCTGCAGGATCTCCATGACACAGGGCAGCAACAGGATATCGGAGACCAGTCCTGGTGAGGATTCAGTATTGATACTGTAGCAGAAACCAGGGGCCTTGAACCAGACCAGTGACTCATTGCAGTGAACATTTGTAAGTAAATGAACATTTGCTTATGCAAAGGGGTATATACTGTGTGACACACTGCAACATACCACAGCTTCCACAATGAGATTTTTATTTATTTTTTAATATTTATCTGTATTTTTGTTTTGAGAGAATTTGTAAGGGCAGAGGGTGGATGTGAGGAGACAGGGAGATGGGTGGGACTGTGGTGTGTGGTGTGAAATTCACAATCAATAAAAGTAAAAAAAAATACATCCAGGAATGTGAAGTTCCAATTAATTTTAGATAATAATAAATACTCCTTTGAGGGCATGGCATTAGTCATAATTTGATATGAAACATGAATATTCCATTTTCCATAATGCACCAATATAAAATACAGTACTAAAAGAAATAAGAAAGTCATTTATTCAAAAACCAACTGAGAGTGACCAAATTGCCCTGAATGACATACTTCACTGTGGAAGAGGTTACATGAGCCTGCAAAGTCACGGGGAAAAATAAACCAAATGATAAATCAGTGTGCTTCTCAAAGACACTGGTGGGACATGAGGGTTACAGCCAAGAGGGGAAGGGTTCTGTAGGTGTCAGAGGTCCAAACACACCTTGCTTTGTGATAGCTAAAGGAGGGAAGTTCTGTGACGACCGCCTGAGACGCTTATCTGTGTCAGTGAAATACAAATTCGAAGGTAACCGACCACCGAAGGGGACACTGTGGCCTAAGATGATGATAAAACCTGGTCTACAAATGTCAGCCCGCCACCATCGTAATAGTCTGTGCAGTTAGGGTCAGCAGCCTACAGAATCCTGCATACAGACAGAGCTGCTTCATAGAACTCAGTTTGTCTGTGGGCCAGGAGGTCAGTTGTAAGCCATCAGAGTGGTCTGGGTGAGGTTTACGACGACTTGAACGTCTGTAATACACACACACACACACACACACACACACACACACACACACACACACCCTCCATAATTACAATGATAAACAACAATAAAAGGCACAATAGTAATAACCCCCAGTCTCTTGGGTCCCTTCATAGGTGCCCACCCTGCAGTAGGTAGGTGCTTCACACAAAACTGTAGTTTTCCCTATACCCGCACCCTGTTTATGAAACAGCATTTCACAATGTCCTTACTTTCTGCACTTCTTACAGTAAAGAGCTTCTGTTTTCTCTCTTTTTTTTTTAAAAATTATCTTATTCATTTACTATCCAGACACTGCCCCCCAGCCCCCTCCCACAATTTCTCATCCCATTCCTCCTCTACCTTGCCTCTGAGAGAGTGCTTCCCCCCATCAGACCTCCCCCTTCCCTGGGGCCTCTAGTCTCTTGAGAATTAGGCTCCCACTGAGGCCAGGCCAGGCAGTCCTCTGTTATATATGTGCAGGGGGTCTCAGACCAGCTGTGTATGCTGCTGGGTTGGTGGCTCAGTCTCTAGGAGCTCCCAGAGGTCCAGGGTACTTGAGACTGCTGGTCTTCCTATGGGGTCGCCCTTTCCGTCAGCTTCTTCAATCCTTCCCTTAATTCAACCATAGGGGTCCAACTTCAGTCCAATGGTTGGGTGTAAATATCTATGTCTATCTCAGTCAGCTGCTAGAAGGGCCTCTCAGGACAGCCAGGCTAGGCTCCTGTCTGTATGCACATCAGAGTGTTAGTAAAAGTGTCAGGCCTTGGTGCACCCCCATAAGATTGATCCCAAGTTGGGCCAGTCATTGGACCGCTTTTCCTTCAGTCTCCATTTTTGTCCTTGTAGTTCTTTTAGACCGGAACACTTCTGGGTCATAAATTTTGACTGTGAGTTCGTTACCCTGTCCCTCCACTTGCGGCCATGTCTACCTACTGGATGTGGACTCAAGTTCCCTCTCCCAATTTTTGGGCATTTTTGGCTAAAGTCACCCCATTATCCAGTTATAAGTATATATCACATATGTCCTTTTGGGTCTGGGTTACCCCATTCTGGATGATATTTTCTAGTTCCATCTATTGCCTGAGAAATTCATGATGTCTTCGTTCTTAGTAGCTGAAGAGTATTCCATTGTGTAAAGGAACCACATTTTCTGTATTCATTCTTCAGTTGAGGGACATCTGGGTTGTGTCCAGATTCTGGCTATTACAAATAAGACTTCTATGAATTTGGTGGAGCATGTGTCCTTGTGGTATAGTGGGGCATCTTTTGAGTATATGCCCAAGAGCATATAGCTGGGTCTTCAGGTAGAAATATTTCCAGTATCTGAGGGATGATCAGATTGATTTCTAGAGTGGTTGTACCAGTCTGCAATCCCACCAACAATGGAGGAGTGTTCCTCTTTCTCCACATCCTTAGAAGCATGTGCTGTCACCTGAGTTTTTGATCTTAGCCATTCTCACTGATCTGAGATGGTTGTTTTGATTCGCATTTCCCAGATGACTAAGGACTTTGAACATTTCTTTAAAAGCTTCTCAGCCATTCAAGGTTCTTCTGTTGTGAATTCTCTGTTTAGCTCTGTACCCCACTTTTAATTGGGATATTTGGTTTTTTGGAGGTTAAACTCTTGCGTTCTTTCTATATTTTGTATATTAACCCTCCATCAGATGTGGGGTTAGTGAAGATTTTTTTCCTCAGTCTGTTAGTTGCTGTTTTGTCCTATTGATAGTGTCCTTTGCCTTACAGAAGCTTTTCAGTTTCATGAGGTCCCATTTATCAGTTGTTGATCTTAGAGCCTGAGTCATTGGAGTTCTTCTGTTCAGGAAATTTCTCCCTGGGCCAATGGATTCCAGGCTCTTTCCCACTTTCTCTTCTATTTGAATCAGTGTATCTGGTTTTATGTTGAAGTCCTTGATGCACTTGGATTTGAGCTTTGTGCAAGGTGATAAATATAGATCTATTTTCATTTTTCTACATACAGACTGCCAGTCAGACCAACACCATTTATTGAAGATCTTTTTCTCCTCTGTATGTTTTTGGCTTCTTTGTCAAGGATCAATTTTCCATAGTTGTGTGGGTTTATAGTTCTGGATCTTCAATTCTACTCCATTGATGGACCTGTCTGTCTCTGTATCAATACCATGCAGTTTTTAAATCACTATTGCTCTGTAATACAGCTTGAGGTCAGGAATAGTGATTCCCCCTGAAGTTCTTTTATTGTTGAGAATTGTTTTAGCTATCCTGGATTTTTTGGTTTTCCATACAAAGTTGAGAATTGCCCTTTCCAGGTCTGTGAAGAATCGTGTTGGAATTTTGATGGGGATTGCATTGAATCTGAAAACTGCATTTGATAGAATGGTCATTTTCACTATGTTAGTCCTGCTAATCCAGTAGCCTGGGATATCTTTCCATCTTCTGAGGTCTTCTTCGATTTCTTTCTTCAGAGACTTGAAGTTCTTGCCAAACAGATCTTTCACTTGTTTGGTTAGTTATACCAAGATATTTTGCATTATTTGTGACTATTGTGAAGGGTGTTGTTTCCATGTTTTCTTTCTTTCTTTCTTTTTTTTTTTTTTTTGGTTCTTTTTTTTTTTTTTTTTTTCGGAGCTGGGGACCGAACCCAGGGCCTTGCGCTTCCTAGGCAAGTGCTCTACCACTGAGCTAAATCCCCAACCCTGTTTCCATGTTTTCTTTCTCAGCCCGTTTATCAATTGTATAAAGGAAGGTTACTGAATTGTTTGTGTTAGTTTTATACCCCGCCACTTTGCTGATGTTGTTTATTACCTGTAGATGTTCTCTGGTAGAATTTTTGGGGTCACTTATGTATATTATATTGTGATACATAATCCTGATTTCTTCTTTTCCTATTTGCATCCCCTGGATCTCCTTTTGTTGCATTTTTGCACTAGCTAGAACTTCTAGTACTATATTGAATAGATAAAGAGAGGGTGGGTAGCCTTGTCTTGTTTCTGATTTTAGTGGGATTGCTTCAAGTTTCTCTCCATTCAATTTGGCTGTTGGTTGCCGTATATTGCTTTTATTATGTCTAGGTAAGGGCATTGAATTTCTGATCTCTCTAATACTTTTTTTTTGTTAAAATAAACCAAAAGGAATTTATTTACAAAATGTCTTATTTCAACAACAGTTACAGCCAAGAAACAGGGTATCCAGCAATAATGAAGAAACCCCGCTAAGGTGTTTAAGCCATTATGCCCAGAATGTCTTCCCTTGCTGGCTAGAAGGATGTCTGTCTGAGTCCTCCACTTGCACAAGGGCATCATTTAACCAATGGGGGCTGTGTGAACAGCATAGACATGTGTGGGTTCAGCTGAGTCACAGGTTTCTTAGCTTTTTCTCCTCCCTTGTTTAGTTTTCTACTTTTCTCCTCTGTTGACTCCTTCCTCTTTTTCTCCTCCACTATCAGCTCCTTTCTCAGCTTCCTCTTCTTTATTGTCAGCTCCTTCCTTTCCTTCTTTGTCCTGAACACTGACCAAAACTGCTTTGTTATAGCCTTCCTGGTTCCGAGCAATTTCAATGGCAAAAAATTGAATCCTGGGTGCAAAGATAGTGTTCTCTTCAGTGTAGCCCTGAGAACAATCCAGTCACAGCCAAGTACCATAGTTGTAATCTTCTACGATCCTTTCAAATTTTAAGCAGAATGGCCTCTACTTCTCTATAGCTGATTCAGATTTGAGTTCTTCTAGGTCCAATACATCTACCCTGAGTGTCTCAAAAATTTCACGGAACTCAGAGTAGATTTGGTCATCTACTTTGGTGAGTTTCAGAAACTGTGAGTCAACTGATGCAGTCAGTTTATAATAGACTTCAGCATGCTGCATTGCTCGAATGGCCCAAGCCATTTCAGTATCAGGGTCATTGCCATATGACTTGGGAGGGTAAGAAAGAGCATGGGCGATGGACAACGCTTCCCCAGAAACCGGCTCTTCACTTTCGCTGGCAGCATCCACGTTGCCGCTCTCTCTAATACTTTTAACATGAAGGGGTGTTGAATTTTTCATCATCCAATGAGATGATCAAGTGAGTTTTTCTTTGAGTTTGTTTACATAGTGGACTATGTTAATAGGTTTTCATGTATTGAACCATCCCTGCATTGCTGTGAGGAAGCCTACTTGATCATGGTGAATGACCTTTTTGATGTATTCTTGGATTCAGTTTTCGAGAATTTTATTGAGTATTTTTACATCGATATTCATAAGTGAAATTGGTTTCAAGATTTTTTTTTCTTTGTTGGGTCTTTGTGTGGTTTAGGTATCAAAGTAACTGGGGCTTCATAGAATGAATTAGGTAGTGTTCCTTCTGTTTCTATTTTATAGAATGAGGAGCATTGGTATTAGCTGTTCTTTGAAGGTCTGGTAGAATTCTGCACTAAAATCAGTTGGCCCTGGACTTTTTTTGGTTTGGGAGGATTTTAGTGATTGCTTCTATTTCCTTAGGGGTTATGGGACTGTTTATGTAGTTTACCTGCTCTTGACTTTACTTTGGGGTGTGGTATCTGTCTAGACAGTCACCCATTTCATCTAGATTTTCCAGTTTTGTTGAGTATGGGCTTTTGTAGTAAGATCTGGTGATTTTTTGGAATTTCCTCAGTTTGTGTTGTTATGTCTCCCTTTTCATTTCTGATTTTGTTAATTTGAATACTGTCTCTGTGTCCTTTAGTTAGTTTGGCTAAGGGTTTATGTCTTAGTCAGGGTTTCTATTCCTGCACAAAACACCATGACCAAGAAGCAAGTTGGGGAGGAAAGGTTTTATTCAACTTACACTTCCACATTGCTGTTCATCAGCAAAGGAAATCAGGACTGGAACTCAAGCAGGTCAGGAAGCAGGAGCTGATGCAGAGGCCATGGAGGGATGTTACTTACTGGCTTGCTTTCCCTGGCTTGCTCAGCCTGCTCTTAATAGAACCCAAGATCACCAGCCCAGGGTTGGCACCACCCACAATGGGCTGGGTCTGCTCCCCTTGATCACTAACTGAAAAAATGTCTTACAGCTGGGTCTCATGGAGGCATTTCCTCAAGGGAGGCTTCTTTCTCTGTGATAACTCCAGCTTGTGTCAAGTTGACACGCAAAACCAGCCAGTACAGTTTATTTATATTGTTGATTTTCTCAAGGAACCAGCTTTTGGTTTTGTTGATTCTTTGTTTTTTCTCTTTGTTTCTCTCTGGTTGATTACTACCCTGAGTTTGATTATTTCCTGCTGTCTACTCCTCTTGGGTGTTTTTGCTTCTTTTTGTTCTAGGGCTTTCATGTGTGCTGTTAATTTGCTCATGTGGGATCATTCCAATTTCTTTACAAAGGCACTTAGTGCTATGAGTTTTCCTCTTAGCACTGCTTTCATAAGTTTGGGTATATAGTGTCTAATGTTTTCATTGAATTCTAGAAAGTCTTTAATTTCTTTCTTTATTTCTTTCCTTTCCAAGTTATCATTGAGTAGAGAGTTGTTTAGTTTCCATGGCTTTGTGGGCTTTCTGTTGTTTTTGTTGTTATTGAATACCAGCCTTAGGCCATGGTGATCTGATAGGATGCATGGGATTAGTTCAATCTTCTTGTACCTGTTGAGGCTTGTTTTATGACTGGTTATATTGTCAATTTTGGAGAAAGTACTGTAGGGTGCTGAGACAGTGTATTCTTTTGTTTTAGGGTGAAATGCTCTGTATATATCTGTTAAATCCATTTGGTTCATAACCACTATCTGTTTCACTGTGTCTCTGTTTAGTTTCTGTTTCAATGACCTGCTCATTGGTGAGATTGGGGTGTTGAAGTCTCCCATTATTATTGTGTGAGGCTCAATATGTGCTTTGAGCTTTAGTAAAGTTTCTTTTATATTGAATGTGGGTGCCACTGCATTTGGGGTATAAATGTTCAGGATTGAGACTTCCTCTTGGTGGATTTTTTTATGAGTATGAAGTGTCCTTCCCTGTTTCTTTTGATAGCTTTAGTTAAAGTCTATTTTATTGGATATTAGAATGGCTACTACAGCTTGTTTCTTGGAACCATTTATTTGGAAAACTTTTTTCCAGTCTTTTAGTCTAAGGCATTGTCTGTCTTTGTCACTGAGGTGTGTTTCTTGTATGCAGCAAAATGATGGATCTTGCTTGCATATCCTGGCTATTAGCCTATGTCATTTATTGGGAAATTGAGTCCATTGATGTTGAGAGACATTAAAGACAGGTGAATTGTTGGTTCCTGTTATTTTTGTTATTGAAGGTGGTATTGTGTGTAATTCTCTTCTTTTGGCTTTGTTCTGAGATGCTTAATATCTTGTCTTTTCTTTGGTATAGGCATCTTCCTTTTGTTGGAGTTTTCCTTCTAGAATCCTCTGTAGGGCTAGATTGGTAGTTATATGTTGTTTAAATTTGGTTTTGTCCTGGAATATCTTGGTTTCTCCATCTATGATGATTGAGAGTCCCACTGAGCACATGGCAGGCCCCTTCTGGAGCAGAGGACTAGAGCTTTTCTCATGTCTGGTTCCTACAGAGAGCACGGCAGCAGCTCCACGCTATATTGAACTCTGTGCCTTGCCCTGATGCAAATGGATTCTGGTTTGTACCACCCATCATGCAACAGAGGACTTCTTGTTTTTATGATTTGCTTCAGGGAAGGAATGGGAAGGTGGGCGGTCAAAGCCATCTTGCTTCTGAGGCTGCACGGAGGGCTTCTAACATCCTTTAGCTGGAAGCACCTCACGTGGCAAACCACGTCAGGGATGCTTTCTGAACACTAAATCTATGACAGCTACAAGCGTTTGCTATCTTGCTCTGCAGTTTTAGTTCCTTGCCTGACAGAGCTGCAAGAAGAAAGCACAAGACTCTCACCACCCTGAGGGAGGCCACCCTTTGAACAAGAGAACTTCTCCAGCCTCTGAGTCTTCTCCACCCTAGCCATGCAAAGGGCGAGAATAAGGAAGTGGTGTGAGTCATTCAGTGTGACCACGCCTCAGGAAAGCCCCGTTCCATCCTTCCCCTTGTTCTGGGGTGGCACTTCCTAGCTCTGGGTCACAGGAGCTAAGTTTTCATCTACACCCCCAGAGCTTTCCGTAGGTAGTGTTTCTTTTTTTTTTTTTTTTTCTTTCTTTCTTTCTTTTTTTTTTTTTTTTTTAAAGAAATAGAAACAATAGCGTTAAAGACAGACAGGAAAACCCCTTGGCTGAATAAGACAAGACTGGTTCTTCAAACAAGCTGGTTGCTCAGAAATGGGCACGCCATTTTCCATTTGTGTATGAGTCCTTTACGGTTGTCTTCTAGTTCACTCTCCGCTGCTGTAGTAAACATTACGAACCTTTCACCCCCCGCCCCCCCCAAAAAACCCACTTAAGCAAGGAAAGAGTTAAATTGGCTTACATTTCCAGGTCACGGGTCACGGTTGAAGGAAGTCCGGGCAGGAGCTCAAGCAGGAAGTAAGGCAGAAACCATGGAGAAATGCTGCTTATTGGATTGCCTCCTCAGTCAGTTTACATAGCGCAGGTCCACCTGCTGGTGTCACCAAAATGGGTGTCTATATCAATGAGCAATCACAAAAGTGCCCTCCCCATTCCACAGGCCAATCTGATTGGGGCAAGTTTTCAAATGAGGCTCCCTCCTCTCAGGGGACAGTGGGCTATGCAAGTTGACAATAAAACCTGACTGGCACACCAGCCTACTTAGGCATGTGCCTGGGATGCACAGGGTTTTGTCTCTGTGAGAATGATACACATTTTCCCACTTTGATTTTCAGGGACATGTTTCTTACCACCCTCTGAGGGTCTAAGGTTGGTGTGAGGTGTTCTTTTGGTCAACAGGAAGGGCTTCTGGAAGAGATGGCACTTGGCACGGTGATTGCTCTGGTGAAGCCGGGTGCTTTCAGGCCCCTGATTGAATCAGCCCTCTCCTAGGGATAAGGACATAGGGAAAGTGTGCAACATGGGGAAGGATCGGTCTCCGGGGTGAACAGGGTGAAGGTGTTCTAGTTGATAGTCTATTCTCCTAGCATTTTGACTATATTACCCCACCTCTTTTAAACACCGGTATGTGTTCGTTTTCATTTTAAATATTTATTTATTTACTTACTTAAATTATTTGTGTATACGTCTGTGTGGCTATGTGTGATGCAGTACCTCTTGGGGCCAGAAGAGGGCAGCAGACCTCCTGGAGCTGGAGTTAGGGCTGTTGTGAACCGCTTGACCTGGGTGCTGGGAACCAAACTCAGATCCTCTGGAAAAGCAGTCCGCGTCCTCAACCGCCCAGCCATCTCTCTAGCCAGAAGCTGTGCGTTATATTGAGAGGTTTTACATGTTATGAGTCACTTGCCTTCCATGTTTTAAGACTGTCTTCCAGCGCTCTGATTGCAATGCATCTACTTAAAACCTCCTCGTGCTTAATCCGATTCATTCAGATTCTTAGAAGTGTAGGTTGGTGTATTTCACCATATTTGGAAAAGTCTGCACCACTATCTTTTTCAAGATGTTTCGTCCTTTTTGAGACAAGGTCTTCTATATAGCGGAAGATGGCTTCAAACTTACAATACTTACCCATCCCCCAATTCCTGAGTTTTAAAACTATAGGTATGTGACACCATACTTGGCTTGGCTTATTTCTTGCTGTCATCGTCGTCGTCGTCATCGTCATCATCATCATCATCATCATCATCATCATCATCATCATCAAAAATTCACCTTCTCAGGTTTGCAACCCCATAAGAAGAGCAGCAATATCAACCAGACACCCCAGAGCTCCCAGGGAAAGCACCATCCTAAGAGAACACAGGGATGGGCCTATGGCTCCATCCGCATATGTAACAGAGGATGGCCTTGTCAGGCACCAGTGGAAGGAGAGTCCTTGGTACTATCAAGGCCTGATGCTCCGGTGTAGGGGAATATCAGGGAGGGGAGGTGGGAGGGAATAGACAAGTGGGTGAGGGAGCACCCTCATAGAAGCAGGGGAAGAGGATAGGGAGTCTCTGGAAGGGAAACCAGGAAAGTGGATAACATTTAAAATGCAAATAAAAATATCCAATAAAAGAGAAAAGATTCACCTTCTCTTTTCTGGAACTGTCATAAGGTATAGGTTTCTGAGGCCTTCTTGGCTTTCCTATTTTGTTCTTTCTGATGCAGAATAATCTCAATTGAACTATTTTCTAATTCATTGATTCCACTTCTAGTAGTTCAAATATTTAGTAATCCAATCATCTGACTTAAATTTTTATTGATTTGTTGTATTTATTTGATTTATTGTATTTTATGAGTATGAGTGTTCTGCCTGAGGTATGTATGTAGTGTGTGTGTGTGTGTGTGTGTGTGTGTGTGTGTGTGTGTGTGTGTGTGTGTATCCTGAAGAAGTCAGAGGAGGGGCTGGATCTCCTAGAACTGGAGTGGAGTTCTGGATGGTTGTGAGCTCCATGTGCATGGGTCAGCTTCCTACTGGTTCCAAGCAGTGACACGGTCAGGGTCAGATGCCACGTTAGTTACCTGTCACTGGTGCTTGATTGGTTATTTATCTGTTGGAGACAGGGCCTTGACACTTTGCCTAGCCTGTTCTACACGTGTTTCCACATCAGCATCTGGGGTAGTTGGAACTAGAAGCCCCTGAACCTGGCTTGCCACTGAAGCCATTGATTTTTTTTAAAAAAAAATTCTGAATGTGGGGCTGTTGGCACAGAAAAAAAATAATGTTCCTGAGTTATCAAAACAAAGACAAGCCCTGAATTTGGAGATTTTCAACAAGTAGCTACAACAAGTAAATTTTTTTCCATTATGTGATTTTGGGGAAGTTTAAAATCTACTCTTTCCTCCCCAGTGGTGGTTGGTCATCTGTTCTCATAGCTGTTTTGATGTTGATTAACCAACTTGACACAAATTAGAATCACCCCGGGGAGAAGGAGCCTCACTTGCCAGATTGCCCTATAGACATGTCTGCAGGGGCATCTCCTTGGTTGCTAATTGATATAGGAGGATCCTGCCCACTGTGGGCAGCACCATCCCTACGTATGTGGTTCTGTGATGCACAAGAAAAGTAGGTAAGAAAACCAATGGAAGAAAGCCAATAAGCAAGTGTTCCTCTGTGGACTCTGCTTCAGTTCCTACCTCTAGATTCCTGCCCCAGGCTACTGTCCTAGTTTTCTTGGTGAGGAGCTGTAATCTGTAACTGAAATAAGCCCTTTTCTCATAAAGTTGCTTTTGGTCATTGTTTATCACAGCAACAAAAATAAACAGTTGAATCAGGGAGTTAGGGGGAGGAGAAGGGTTTGTGTCAAGTAAAAATGCCACGAAGCATTCTTCTTACCAAGAGTCAGTCTTTTTTTTTTTTTTTTTTAAAATAAAGACACAGACAGTGCAGTATTGGAATACTATAGTTTGCAGTTCAGACAAAGATGATTTTGATAACTGCAGATTCCATGGTTTTTATGGAAAAGCATGTGACTAGTATCTCTTATTCTGAATTTCAAGAATTACGTCTCCATTCGAGGAGACTATAGAATGTTACAAGATCATTTTTTTTTTTTTTCGGAGCTGGGGATCGAACCCAGGGCCTTGCGCTTCCTAGGCAAGCGCTCTACCACTGAGCTAAATCCCCAACCCCTACAAGATCATTTTTTAAAATAAAAAGTAAAGTCATAATACCAAAACCATAAGAATATTTCACGAGTCCATGTCGATGATTTTAGTTAAGAAATTCTTGAGAAGCTCTTGTAAACTTCTTAACTTACAGAATTGTTTGTAAGTCAAAAGACAGTTAAAGATACACATACACACAGGCAGTAATGATCCTGACATATTGTGGGACCTATAATGGTCTAGGGTTACAGAGGAAGAGTCAAAGGACCCTCAACCCCAGATACCTCAAATAACAAGAGCTGGCTACCTCCTCATCCCAACCTGGTAACCTAAAGCTGGGTCTCCCACCATCACCCCTGGTAAGAGTTTTTCACCCTAACAGTTATCAAGGTTCACTCCTTGTTTGACCTTATATGGTCCCACTCCCCACACCCTACCACTCCTGAACATGTAGATGAAACATCTACCAACACCCCTGCCCTGGCCAACGGTGCAGAGCCACACAAACCTTGCCCCAGAGATGCTGGTCACCTCCCCGGTGGCATAAATACTTCTCTCTCCTTGCCAATAAACAGACCAGCGCTCCGAAGCCGTTCCTGGATGTCTGAGCACTCATCGCTGGTGCTGGCGGAGGTCCTGCACTATACTCACCAGTGCCCAGGTAAGTGTCCCTCCCTCCAGCCCAGTGCAGTGTTCCTGTCTCCCCCGAGGAAGAAGCAGACACACGGAGGCAACTTATGACAGTTTTATAAATAGACGCATATTTGGTGGCCCTTAAAGCCAAATAAAGAATTGTAGTTTTATAAGGTAAAAAGAAAAGTCGTGTTTCCCTCAGCACGCTCAGGTGGTGTGATGCTTGGCTGGTGGGGTGCTTTGGTTAGGTCACATGGTGAATGGCATGGTAGAATCACAACGGAGAGGCAGAAGTCATAAGCAAGATAGGCAACCACTATGCAGGGAGGGGCCAGGTGTGTTCTTTATGTCCACTGCACTTTGGGGGACAACCAGTGTCCCCGGAGAACTCTATTAGTCTCTTTCGAGGGCAGTATTGGCGATGACCTAAATACTTCCCTTGGAACCATGCTTCCTAAACCCATTATCTCTCACACTACCACAGAGGGCCAGCCATCCCGACACATAGACTCTTGAGTGCAGAATGAGACACTCACTCTACATCCACACTTAGCACTCTCTGGTCTGGTTCAACTGTAATTGGTAGCTGTTCCCCCAAAGACCACGAATCCTACTTCTCAGAAGTTGAGAATATCACACCACAGAGAAAAGGAGACACTGCAGAGGGGATCGAGTCAACAACCCCGAGTTGGGGACCTCTGCAGATGATCCGGGTTCCATTGTCACCAAAGGGGTCTCGTCAGAAGGAGGTAAGAGTCTCGGCATCAGAGAGGCTGGGGGATTGTGTTGCTGGGTTTGAAGATGGAAGACAGGATCACAAGGTAAGTGATGTCGGACCTCACGAAGCTGCAACAGCCACGGTGTTGTACCCATGAACCTCTAGGAGAGATCACCTGGACCGTAGGCCACTGAAACCAACGTCTAATTTTGACGTCTCCAGTTATAGGAGGATGGATTTTCACAGATTTGAGTCTGTGGCGAGTTTCCCTTGCAGACATAGGAGACTCATGGAGAGATGGAGGTGTAGGGATGAGGAGGGCTCACGTCATGCTCAGTAACAAATCAGCCCAGCAGTACCGGGTGCCTGAGGCTGTGCCCTCACCCCTGCCTCAGAGGACCCTGTTGATGGGTGTCTTCCCAAGGTTACAAGGCTCAGGTCTTTCTAGTCTGTCTCCGTGGGGCCTATGGTGGTTGGGCCTCTGGCCAAGATAGACTTGGAGCTTCGAGGCTAGGTATAACTTACTAACTAGGTTTTGTAAGGAATTTAGTAAAAATATATCCTATCTAATTATCTGGCCGTAGGTGCTTTCATATTGGGTGCCTCTAAGCCACTGGGCAGAATCCAGGCCTCTAACCATTAACACTTTAAAGGAGTTCAATTCGTTAATTCAGAGCGGGGTAACATGAATTATTATCAGTTCTAAGAACTGATAGGGTTGTGAAATAGGTAAAAGGCAATAAAAGGCCTTAAAGGTACCCTGGAGGACTAGACGGGACACGCGGTAATCTCTCTTGCCCATATCAAAGTCTCAGAGTTTTCCATGACAAGCGAACCGAACTGAGAGGGCGATTACGTGGGGGCGGATCTACACACAGGGCAGGCTGAGACTGAACTCGTGACTGAAGCTATAGAGCGGAGTGCAGGGGTCACATCAGGACTCATGACCGGGGGAGCTTTGCTGAAACCATCGTGTGTTATAAATCCATTACTTCCTCAGACTCTATATCTAAGGTAAAGGATGAAGGCCAGGCGACTACGGGGCGAGGGGGGTTCCCCACCTTGTGACCTTAGAGCAGCAGCTGCACCAAGAATTTATGATGAATTAGAATCCTCAGCCCTACCTCAGTCTTACTGAATCGGAAACTCCAGGGTGGACCATAGCCATCCAGGTGACTGGGGCAGCTAAAGTTTGAAAGCCACCGAATACCACTTCCTGGAAGACAGAGCACTGGTACCCAGGGGGCTTATTTAGCCACCGTGGGACACATCTGTGACTTTCTTCTGAAGTTGCATGGCAGAGATTCTCTCTGTGTAGGAGGAGGAATACATGTTTTATATTAGGAGAAATATAAACTAGTTATTCAGAATTCACCCAATGCCCAGTCAACACCCTGGGCCCATTTGCTGTAGGAGAAACCCCTATCTAGAAGTTATTTCAATATGGCCAATCCAAAGCAAGATCAAAGAAGTATTTTTGCAGCTTTGGGCTTCAAATATTTTGTGTAGGTAGATGGTAGTCTAGTCCCTTAGTCATCCTAGTAGGCGAGAGTGTGTTTAGATTTCCTGGTCTCCACAGCGGGATGTATTTGGTCTTTTTATCCTCCCCGCCCCCTCAAAGGCAGGGATCACAAGGTACCATGGGGGCGTGGCTAGAAAGCCGTGACCACTTCCTTTCTTTACAGGTGATGGTCACGTGACAGCTTTGAAGTGGCATGGGTTTTTTTTTTTTCTGTATTCTAGCTTGGTAATCTGTCTGTGGGCAACCTCAGCACAATTTTGTTTCCATTGTTTTCATGGAAGCTGTTCTCTCCTCAGACCCAATTACTCACTTATTATTACACATTGGTTACAGGTTATACCGATTTAAGAAGTATCTGTGATGTAACACAGTGTGCTCACTCAAAACTTTTCCGCTGAGAGGAAAGAGGTCTGGGATATGGGAAGAATTAGAGGGGAATGGGACAGGGGAGTGGACTTGATCAAAATAAGTTATGCACGTGTATGAATATTAAATAAAATATTTTAAAACATCAGCCAAATATGTATAGTGTGGGAATGCTTCTACAGCCATTGTGAAGAGGGTTCCTATGAAGGAAGCATGGTGTCTGTGGCCAGTTCTTTCTTAAACCTTGTCACTTCACTGAGAACTACATGCAAAGTTTAGATGATATGCACCCCAACTCCTTAACTCTTCCTAACCCTCCCAAAATTTGTGTGCATTTTTGTTTATTTTAATAACCCATTGAGTTCTATTGATACTGCCCATATATCCCTGAGTATGGAGCCGTCTACTTAAGTATGGTGACATACCAGGAGCCATGCCCTTAAGGAAAAATGTGGCTCCCGTCCCCAGAAGCCATCGACTGTTACCACTCTTCCCTCTAAGTTAGAATAGTGAATGGCTTGATCCTGTGCAGACCACTACAGCTGCTATGAGTTCACGGACAGAATGGCCCCATTATGTTCAGAAGATACTCGTTTTCTTCACTCCTCCCTGACCTCTGAATCTTATAATATGTACCCAGCCTCTTCCTCAGTGAGCCTTGGAGAGGTGGTGTGATGTACTCTTCCCATTTGTACTTGAGTTCTCCACAGTTACTTACTGCACACATTTTGTCCAGATGTGAGTTTCTTTGCCAACCATCATACATGCATGCACACATGAACACACACACACACACACACACACACACACACACATACATGATGGCCTCTGAAGGCATATGCTCCCATCCTATATGCACACCCCTACAGATACTCATGCATAAACATAATTAAAAATAAAAACAGTTCTTTTACTATAAGACTTTCAGAGTGTTTAACACAAATATACATTAAGAATCTTTAAGAGAGTGACTTACATGGCCAAGAGCTTGTGATTGGGGAGTTCACAGGCTCTGGAGGTGAACCTGTTAAAAGGCAATATTAAACTGCCCACTAAATTTGTATCTATGTAGCTATAGATTAGTATAGCTCTAAAATCCCATCAAAGAAGGTGTGTGTGTGTGTGTGTGTGTGTGTGTGTGTGTGTGTGTGTGTGTGTGTGTGAACCACAATGTGTCTGAGAAGTCATAGGACAACTTGTGGGAGCTGGGTTTCTCCCTGTCACCAGGTGGGTCCCAGGGATAGAACTCAGGTCTTCAGGCTTGACTGAAGTGTCTGCACCTGCTGAGTTATCTCACTAGCTTAGGGACTGTTTTTAAGCCAACGTTTTCAAATTGATTTGGGCACAGAACATTTTTATTACTGAAGTATCTTATTTCACCTAGTCTAGGAAAAGTGAATACAGACTGGAGGTGATCTTCAGAATTTGATAAAGGAATGTATTAAGTGGGAAGGTGGTATGACGTTGAGATCCTGGAGTCTCTTCAGCCATGTATCCACAGAGCAGTTAAGATTGCCAAAAGTATTCCATAGACTTCTGTTTTACCCACTTAAATTATACCCAGACAAAATATGTGAGGATCAGTTGTGTAAAGCTTTGATATAAATGTAAATTATTTAATGATTGTGGCAATTGAGGTGGTATGGGGCATTGTTGCCCTAAATGTGGGCCAGGGAGCAGCAGTGCTGATGTCCCTCAGGAGATATGCATGGAGCTCTAACTCAGGCTTGGGTTATCAACAGCAGTACCATGGTAGAATGCAGCTTCTGTCAGATCCACGTTTGTAAAGCTCTGTGCAGTGTGCTGTTCCCCTTCCTCATGGGTCTTCCTGCCACTTCTTGTTTCCCACCTGGACTTCCTTGTAGTTCCTCTCTTCCTGGAAATTCAAATTCATTACCATTTATTTCCCCAGACCAACCATCATTCCTCTTTCCCTGAATAATGGTATTATAGGTGGTTTATTTTACATGGTTCTTGGAAGACCATAGTAAACATAAGAATGGAACAATTTTAAGTTCCTTAAACTACTCAAGGCAACATGTCAATTAGTTTTCCAACGTCAGGTTTTCTAAGCCTTTCGTCAGCTATAAGAAGGGGCTGGGGCTTCTGGACCCATGGCTCTCTGTTGGGTTCTTTTTCCTACCAAGCTTCTCTACCCCAATTCATTCCAACCCCTCAATGCTAGGTAGGAGATAAAGAAAGCTAGAGAGAAGGGGAGCATCAATGTCATTAGACTGCTTCCTGTGACTGAGGAGTGTGTGAGTTCCTTGGAGCAAGTTCAATCTTTATCACCAGGGTATCTCCAGCCAGCGACCAGCGACCAGCGACCAGCGACCAGCGACCAGCGACCAGCGACCAGCGACCAGCGACCAGCGACCAGCGACCAGCGACCAGCGACCAGCGACCAGCGACCAGCGACCAGCAACAGGGGCAGGAGTGTCAGCAGCAGCAGCTGCAGTGTCAGCAGGAGTGTCAGCAGAAGTGGCTGCCACTGTACCCCCCTCAGGACCCTGGCGTGTATACCCTCTCAAGAGTCCTCAGGATTCCAAATATAAACTATCTTGAGCTAGAAATACCACGCTCCTGCCAGCCAGAGCATGAGACGAATCACAGTCAGCTGCTGTGGACGATCTGAAGCAGCCTCATATCCCACACCCGGGATTAAAACAAAAACACATTCCCATCGCCTTTCAGTGTTTTTAAATCAATCAAAATTGTCACTACAGGGATATATCGAGAATCACTTTCTGTTTCATAAAGTTTCGCAGTAGTTAAAAAAAACCTGTGTCCTGTAACTATAAAGTTAGCATCCGTGTGCTTGCAGCATCAGACTGAGCTCAGGGATTCTGGTGGAGGAGCTGGCGGAAGGCCTGGAGGAGCGGAGGGGGATTGTAACCCCACAGGAAGAACAACGTAGGCTGGCCGGGCCACCCAGTGCTCCCAGGGGCTAGACCACCAACCAGGGAGTGTACAGGGAGGGACCTGTGGCTCCAGCTGCATATGTAGCAGAGGATGGCCTTGTATGACATCAATGGGAGGGGAGGCCCTTGGTCCTGTGGAGGTTTGATGTCCCAGTATAGGGGGTTGCTGGAGGGGCAGGGCGGGAGAGGATGGGTGAGTGGGGGAGCACTCTCATAGAGGCAAAGGGGAGGGGGAGGAGGGCAGATGTGGGAGGGGGTTTTGTGGAGGGGTAACTGGGAAGTGGAATATCATTTGAGATGTAAAAGAATGGAATGATTAATAAAAATAATAAATTAAAAAATATAACATCCTTATTAGTTGGACTTCAGGAGTCTGGTTGTCAAAAATCATATAGTTCTAAGGCACAGTAAATAAAATAAGCACACACACCAAATTTTCTTGCAAGGTTGTTTCCTTATTGGTTGCTCTGACCCAGGATAGGGAGGAAGGGCTGACTGCTCTGGCAGTGGCCTTGATGCTTGTAAAAGAACCTTGTCCTTTTGTAGCCTTGAGGTTCATTGAAATGACAGAGTTCAGTTTAAGTATAGATTTTTTTTCCCATTATGGAAGATTAAATGACCTTTTCTGACTAGACATAAAATCAGATATCTTAGATATCAGGAAATCTTCACTAGAAAATGCAAGTGGTTTTGGATGACCTCATCACGTGTGTGTGTGTCTAACCCAAGAAGCTAGAGGAAAACTTAAATTCTGACAAGATTTCTTTGGCTTGTTCTGTGGTAGGAAAGAAAGAAGGCAGTATGCAGTATGTGAGATCAAAGACCGCCAAAAGCCTTGAGTTTTCTTGTCTAAAGGAAATACTAAGTCTCTTATCAGCCTCCAAATGACAGAATTCCCCAAATATTCCTGAATGTTCTTCCCTCGCCCCTGCTCACAGTCAGATCTACACATAAAAATAATGTGGCCCCAATGCCTTAAAGCGTGAATCATACAAAAGGGAAGTGAGAAAGACAGCCATGGGAAAAGACGGTGATACACAGAAGAGCTGTGTGTTCAGCAGAAGAACCATGGAAGCTTCTCAGAAACAGCCAGTGCATGACACCACGCGGCTCAGAATCCCCCAGGGGAGATCTGAGTGGCTTGCCAGCGCTCTGGAGCTGATTCAGGCTTCCCGGGAAGAAGTTCTGCAACACTGTATCTCTGTTTGTTTGTTGTCGGTAAAAGGCTGTTTCAAAATGAAATATCAAGAGAACTTAAGCCTGTTCCTGAAATGTGAAATGCGAAAGGTGACCCAGGCCTGTAATTCTAGTTCTTAGGAAGCTGGGCAGGAAGATTATTGCAAGTTAAAGACCATCCTGGGCTACAGACTAAGATCCTGCCTCAAACCACCAGAAGCCAGCTCAACACAAGAACAACCGATCAAACAAAAAACCCAAAATAAATTAATGAATAAAACAAGGGCTGACATTTTACCTTTCCAAGCCCCTGACACTTGTATCCATGATAATAAAAATAGTCTATGTGTCTGCTGTTCAATATGGTGGTTACTTCCAAACTAATTGGTTAGATTTCTAAAAATGTAAATTAACTTTAAGTAGTAGCTGGAGTAGTAACTAGGGACATCTTCTTTAGATCTAGAGCAGTATTTTTATTTGTTTATGCCGTTTTCCTAGCTCATTTAAAAAATGCCTCGTGTCTTAAATGAGAGTGGATCTTGACTGTCATAGCTTGGATACATCTTCACAGAATGAAGAAGCACATTAGGTGGTGTTATATAAGACATCGAAAGGCTTCCTGAAAAGTCCCAAGTGCTCCACACATGGGGTCTGTGGGAAGGCCTTGACTGTACACATCTAAGGGACGGAAGTACGTGGTTGTATTTCCAGCACTTAGGAAGCTGAAGCCGGAGGAGCAAGTTCTAATTCAGCCTAGGCTAGCGACTCTATCTTAAGAACAAACAAAAGTAGAACAGAAATGGAAAGCCACCAAGCCCAGCGCACAGCGATGGGAGGGGAGCGTTGCTGTGCTAGAGATCTGCCATGCCTTTGTCTCTCTCCATTCTTGTCTATAATTCTGTTCAAAAGCATTCCTGGACCCTCTGACTCGATTTGTGATACACAAAAGGATAAAATAGTTTACTATCCGTAGGTTGCTGTTTAAATTTTGAGATACAAACAATTAGGGATAAAATTAATTCTGAGATACAGCAGAAGATCACCCATGTTTTAGGCATGCACCCCGCCTGCCTGCCTTCATGCCATGACTTACGCCTTGGGCATGAATTTCTTTCTGTGTCAGGCTTGAGAGGGGCCCTCTGGGACCCCTTTCTTTGTCTTCTGAGTGTTTCTAGCCCCCTGGAGACATTTGCCCACATTCTGCTTTTTTCACAGAGTGGTCTGTGTGAACACCCCTCACAATCTCACAGGATCTGAGTCTCAAAGATCCTCTGGTTGTGAAGGTTTAAGCCTCAGTGACTGCTTATGCTCTCTGCTTAGTAATTGTGTGTGAGGGAGCGCCTCTCACCGTCTCTTCTCAGGCTCCCTGATGGCTGGCTTTGACTCAGCACCCGGTTTCAAATAAATCTCAAGTGTGGGTCCTCTCTCCATTCTGTTGAGGAGAGAGCCCAAGAAAACCTCCTCATAGTAGACTTTCCCTGTAAAAGGAATTATTCATTCTTGCTAGCATGTATAAAAGATACACAATCCTGGTGTTTTCTTTACAAGCCGTAAACCTAGAATGAGCAGGTTTTGAGCTATTCTAGCTTACATCCCAGCCATATGTCCCTTGTTGCTTGCTGTTTCTCCCAGCCTCAGGCTAATGATCCATCTCTTCTCATCTCTACTTCCTCCTCTCTTGGTTTTCTCCCTTTTCTCTCAATCCTTGAGTCCCGCCTTTCTCTCTCTCTCTACTGCCCAATCACGGGCTCTCGCTTTTTATTGACCAATTATCTCGAGAAGCAAGGTTTACATAGTTGCTAGTGTATTTGAGGATCCGCTCTTAATGAGTAGGGAAGCCAGATCTTGGGGAGCCAGTATTTAGCATCTGCGTACATAGCAGTACCACACCAACCCCAGCAATTCCCAGGTGAGGATGAGGTATTTATTATTTGTCCTCATGAGTTTACTCTTGGGAAGTTGACCTCAAGTCCAATCAGAAAGTTGTTGGCTCTTCCTAAACATCTATGCCACTCCTACGCCAGCAGGCACATCTTGCTAGCTTGCTGCAATTCACAGCCTCCAGAGGAGGGTAAGACTGTTAATGACTTTTCTCTTCTAGCTATCTGCCCAACACCTTCCAATCCCATGAGAGCCGTCAGGAGGCTTTCGGCTCAGTTCAAGTTTGATTGCTCCATGACCTGTGACCAAAGCATGATGATTTCTGCAACAGTCTTATCATCTAGTTATGATAGGCGGCAAGGACAATGTGACAATTGTCCATATTGCTTTGGGAGCCTCTGGGCCTTCCTTCACCAACAGTTCATGAGAAAGCATCCCCCACATAGCACTAACATTTTTTTGTTTAATTAACCTATGGCTTCTCAACGGTCATGTTTACATCCACCTATTAATGCTACCCTCAACCTAAGTCAGAGAGACGTCTTCTTGTAGAGAGCAGTGGTTAATATTGATTCATAATGGGTTGACGTCCTGAGAATAAAGAATAGTGGAGTGTTTAGTCCTAAATGGGTTCATCTATATCAGTCCTTCCAAGGATCAGGGGGCACTGTGGAGGAGGAGCAGAAAGAATGTTAGCACCAAAGGATTGTGGGTCAAGATTGCTAAACCATTGCTTTGAACATGGTGGCTGCACCCATGAACTCAGTGCAGTTGTCATTACCATCACGACCCACTCAAAGATTGAGCCTGTCCTAATCATGGAAGGGGGAAGGGCTCATGTAGTGAGAATTGCGGTTTCTTTAAAAACTCAGTTATGTTATGTGGATAGGTTTTTGTTTCAATCCCCAGTGTGGGATATGGGGCTGTTCTCCATTGTCCACAGCCATTACGATTGTCTCATGCTCTAGGAGGGGCATGATTCTTGGAATTCTGGGGACTTTGGAGAAGGTATAAATGGGACAGTCCTGGAGGGCCTGTGGCAGCAGCTGCCTGCCCCTTCCTGCTGCTACTGGACTTGCTCCCAAGGAACTCCATGCCTCTACTCAGCAGGAAGCAGTCTGAAGAGGAATGGGCCCCCTTCTCCTCTAATCTTCTCTCACTCCTACCTGGTGTTGGAGCAGTTGGAAGGGACTGAGTGTAGAAGGGTTGTAGATACAAGAACCCAATAACGTAGTGCAATAAGTATGACTACAGGCTCAGGAGGTCCTTAGACTGCAGACAGTTAATGGTGTCGAGGGGAAGGGAATACCACTGTCTTCCGTTGGTGTAGCCACTGAGAAGTTGCCTGTGCTCCAATAACTAAACGTTTTCCAGATTTGTTTTTCTAGTCTTAGTATGTGCGTCTCCTTCATTAGTATAGAGAGTTGTGAGGACTGTAAGGGCTAGCCTCCGAGAGAGGGCTTCCCAGGCCCCAAGTATAGCCGTACTGTGTGTGGACAGGACTGAGCTCGCCCATTGTGTGCTCCTTCTATTCCCTCGTGTATAAAGGGAATAGTCAGAGTATCTTGGATATTTTATCAGACTCATGAACAAATTAAACAGGCTAATTTAATATGCCTCGCACATGGTAGGTACTACAGGTCATTGCTGATGTTATTTCTATACAAATCAAACACTTTGCTTCTTAGTGGGATAAGGCAAATAGAATAAAACGAACTTGACTTTCTTTGTATCTTTATAAATATGCTCAGTTACTGAAAACTGACATAAAAGTGGGAACAGAGGAACTATTAAATTATATTATTTTTAATATAAATTATTAGACACCACACACACACACACACACACACACACACACACACCACTTCCTTTATTCATTATTTGGCATGTTTCTAACACTTACTATACATCTTGCAAAGTGAGTCCCTGTAGACATGAAATAGAATCTTTAGGGTGGAGTTCAAGATAACGGACAAAATGTAAACAAATTGTCATTGGTCTACTGACTGAAAAATGAATGGTATTCAGCACTGACTGAGGAGTGGGTGGTACCCAGCAGAAGTGCCAGAGAGAAAGAGGTAAAGGATTATTTGAAGAAAAGTTAGAAAAGTCTTCCCAGAGGAGAAGACATTTGAGAACTCTGAAGGGAAGGCCGGGCTCACCAGCGCCTAGAATGTTCCAAGTACCCTGCAATGTCTTTGATGGAGAACATGAGGGTGAATTGAGTGTTACTTAGTCCCATGCCCGGCTCACCTTCTGACCATGTTCTCCTTCTGGTAAAACTCACATTCCTGATAAGTGAGTGTCTGAAACCACATAGGTGAGCACGTGAAGGCGTGGCACAGAAATCTGGGGGGCACCTCTGGGGTTCCAACAAAGGTTTGACACAGAATGAAAAGGAAACTATAAAAATCAGCTTAATGCTCAAGGTAAATCCGGCATATGGACGGTAGCCTAAGGGAGTAATGAAAAGAAGAAACTCATCTCACTTAAAAAGTGTTCCAAAACCTTATGGGAACGGGATGAAGAAGCTTCCAAAAAGAGAAGAATGCTGTAAATTAGAAGACATATAGGAACCTTAAAATTCTTGTAATCTTTCCTCCCACCGCCCCCACACCCTTGTGGGAAGGAGCTGTAGGAACAAGGATTCAGCCTTGACCTGGACCACATGGACAAGAAATTCTGGGAAAGCAGGGCTTGACGCAGGAAAGCTCAGATGGACGTAAGTCTACAAGTAATGAGCATTTCCTCTCACAGGCAAAGCCACCGCTACGATGTTATGAAGCATCTAACTCTTGTCCACTAAAGGTCCCCCTTCTTGTTGCCCTTGGAGATCCAAAGGGCACAGCCTGCTC
This sequence comes from Rattus rattus, assembly GCF_011064425.1. NCBI lineage: Eukaryota > Metazoa > Chordata > Mammalia > Rodentia > Muridae > Rattus > Rattus rattus. The sequence continues at coordinate 56,229,641 of NC_046157.1, read as the reverse complement.
TTTTAAGCACTATTATTTAGTTAAACAGCTGCTACTAATTACAGCATGACACTCACACTGCACAAGAGTGGTGGGATTCAATTTCTTTCCTCTCCATGAGGAAGATACCTCTTGGAAGTAAGCTACCCACTTTTCATTGAACCTCAAATCTTTATGCTACTGGAACACTGTTGAGATTACAACAACAACAAAAATCGTGCTTGAATGATAACAACACTTGGAGTTCTGCCAAGCACAAATAAGTCTAGATGTAGAATGAGGTGAAAGTCAATAAAACACTTTTGCACAAGTATAGCACAAAAATTGGCAGCCCAGAGCCCTGGGACGATTGCCGTGTGCCATCTGGTTTATGAATGAAATGTTGTTGGAATGATGCCACACACCCATGCTTTACCTATTGTCTGTGTGCTGCTGTCCTGCTAAAACAGCAAGTCATCATTAAAGAGAGCAGATGGCAGGCTGCAGCCCTTTGGTAAAGGGCTGATGTAGCATGCATGTCATTGGTTCAATCCCCAGCGTACCCTAAACTAAGCAGGTGGTGATGTGACGGTGAGGATCAGAAGGCCAAGGTCCTCCTTGAATATGTATTGAATTCTAGACCAGCCCGTCTAAAAATAAAAGTTAAAGAGAGACGGATGCCCAGCACAGAATAAAAAAATTCTCTCCCTAGCCCTTGATTAGTCTTTGCACACTCACTGCCCAATGCAACCACGAACACACATCAATCTTACCCACTTCTCTTGACTCGAGAGCTTCACTCAACCGACAAGTGGTGGAACTTTGGTGAGAGGTAAGGAAGTTTAGGATCTGGCTCTTGCCAATAATATCAAAAAGGCAGAGAAAGAATTAAAATGGATACTTTCAAGATGCAGCCTCTAGTATAGAGAAGGACATTCATGTTGACACTAGGACAGCAAATCCAGAAGATTTTCCAGAAGCTAGGAAAGACATTCTGGAGAAACGAGGACAGAGGGAACTGATCAAAGAAAGATGCATTACCGTTTCATTTGTATATAACATGAATATAAAATGTTGCTCAGATTTTACACTCATGATTTCTGTGAAGATAAAAGTCAGGAGACAGGAGGAAACTTTCAGAATGATAGATTGATGGCGTTGATCATGACCAGGGTCATTTACTTACTTCCACACCCAGCAAATTGGATGGCTATATCATGTGGATTTTCTGTATGCCAATCATACCTCAATAAAGTGTTTTTAAATGAGTAGGAGTTAGCCCATCAAAGTGCTGAAAGGAGGCTAGGAGAATTTAAAGACCTTTTTTTTAAAAGATTTTTTAAAAGATTTATTTTATTCATATGAGTACACTATAGCTATCTTCAGACACACCAGAAGAGGGGATCAGATCTCATTACAGATGGTTGAGAGCCACCATGTGGTTGCTGGGAGTTGAACTCAGGACCTCTGGAAGAGCAGTCAGTGCTCTTAACCACTGAGCCATCTCTCCAGCCCCTAAAGGCCTTTTTTTGACAACCATCAGAAATATGAGTCCACTATATTTCTGTTATAAGAATCCAGACTTGGGACTGGAGAGACGGCTCAGTGGTTAAGAACACTGATTGCTCTTCCAGAGGTCCTGAGTTCAAATCCCAGCAACTACATGGTGGCTCACAACCATCTGTAATGGGATCCAATGCCCTCTTCTGGTGTGTCTGAAGACAGCCACAGTGTACTCACATACATAAAATAAATAAATAAATCCTTAAAAAAAAGAAAAAAACCCCAGACTGGGATCATGGGTGCCTTGGGCTTCAAGGAGTTGGCAGAGTCTCACAGATAGAAGGGTTTGCACAGTGTGATTCATCAGGCAAATGTGGTTCAGAAAGGATAATGAGGGATAGGAGTTCATATTTTTGTGTTTGTTTGTTTTTGTTTAAGTATATATTTCTCAGTCCACAGTGAGTAGTTATTTATTCCTAACTTGCAAACCTCTCCTTACTACCTGGCTGTGTGGGAAGATTAACAACTTCATCCAGCAAAACACCTCATTTCAGAATTGAATCTAGACCTTGGTGTTGGTGTTGAAGCCCCCACGTTCCGTTTTCCCTACTCCGCTGTTTACGATAATACAAAAGGACCATGAGGATGAACGAGACCTTTGCCTTGTCTTTTTGGAACATGAGTTAGAAGTTTGAACACCAGGATGTTCGTGTTATAACCCTTTACTCTGTAACCCAGAAGTGAAGAAAACCTACCAGTGTTCTAGCCATTCGAATGCCAAATCACATAGCCACACGGAGTCGCCTAGTGATCGACCAGGACTAGAGATTGCTGTGGTGGCACAGTCTAAAATCCCAACACTCCGGTGACAGAAACAGGAGGATCCTAAGTTTGAGGCCATCCTGGGCAACATAGCGAAAATATGTCTCATAAAACTGGCAAGGGGCGGGGAGCATCCCAGAGTGAACAGGCATTCATCTGTTTGCATCCTGGCTCCCTCACTGAGTTCGGCTGAGTTTGGCTCTCACAATGCCAGCCCTGTGCCCTGAGCTGCTTGCTCAGCCATTGCTGCTATGAGCTCACCTCTTATCTACCTCATTAGTGGGAACTCGTGGGAGGTTGATAACCTTCTCTGAGCCTCGGAGAGGGTGAAAGGGTCTCAAACAATCTTAAACCTTAAAAAAAAAATGGGAGTCAAGTTTTGGAGCAGCGGAGGTCTCTCTCTTACTTAGGATCATTAAAAATGGACTGGAGAGAGATAAGCAATGTGAGCAGTTGCTAAATATACTGAGCAAGTTCAGGGCTGGGATCTGTGGGACTATGTGCAGCTGGACAAACAGAAAGACTATTTCTGTAGGGCTTGGACTGCACGGTGCTTTGGGTCTGATGATGCGCTTGCTATTTAAAGACCGCCGAAGGGTTATTCTATCCAAAGTCCAGGGTCGACGTTTCTCTTCAAGGGGAAATTATTTTCAAACCTCTGAGTGGATTTGGAGTAAAATTTATCAATCACAAGCGTTATCTTTGCAGTGGCGTTAAGAGCCCCAAAGGCCAGGCTGACATTAGAGGAAAATGGCCACGATTGACTGAGCTGGAAGACATGTTGGTTTTCTTATCCTTTTAGAGAGGAGAGAGAGAGAGAGAGAGAGAGAGAGAGAGAGAGAGAGAGAGAGAGAGAGAGAGAGAGAGAGAGAGAGACAGAGACAGAGAGACAGAGACAGAGACAGAGAGACAGAGAGACAGAGAGAGAGACAGAGAGAGAGACAGAGAGAGAGAGAGAGAGAGAGAGAGAGAGAGAGAGAGAGAGAGAGAGAGAGACAGAGAGACAGAGAGACAGAGAGACAGAGACAGAGAGAGAAAGAGTAAATATGTGTGCCCTGGTTCAGAGGACAATCTTGGAACCTGGTCCCCACCGCCCACCTTGTCAGAGACAGAATCTCCCGCTCACTAGTGTGTACACCAGGGAACCGGCACACAAGCTTTCAGGGATTCTCCTGGCTCTGGCTCTGACCTCCCCTAAGAAGACCTGGGTGACCTACACACATCAGCTCTGTGTGAGTCCTGGGGCTGGAGCCCAGCGATGTGTGTTTGTTGCGGTAAATGCTCTATTCACCAACCTCGTCGTGTGTCTCTTCTTTTTTGAACAAACCATTTCCATTCTAATGATAGTGAGTTAAAAGGCAACCGCTGGTTTTTGAGATGAGACTGCTTGCGAGATCTTCTGTAGATTGTTTGGGGAAAAATGATTTTTTCCCCCTTTTTGGCCTAAGCTCTTATATTTAGACCAGTGTTCAAATGCACGTTAGACATCAGGAAGCTTATTAAAACGAAAACGGTTAATATTTAGTTGACATTTGACGGCGTTCTGCAGGTTGTCTGTCCTAGCTACACATAGAACAGTGGGACATTTTTAATCCTGAAAATAAAGCAGACTGAAGGGTGCTGTGAGCAAATGTTTGATCCAGTGTCAGGGGACAGATTGACAGTTTCAGGAATTAATCTTTGTAAATGACGCCCGAGCTGCTTGTCACCTCCCGGTTGGTGCTGTCTTGTGTTGCCCAAGTTACTTTCCTCAGAGAGCTGGGCAATTGCCCTTGATTGTGCCTGTGTTTGGAGCACCCCACCCTTAAGAGCAGACGATAGCTTTTCTGTCTATGGAAGAAAACTTGGAATGCGAATGCCCACAAACACAGGCTCCTCCACACAAGGATTTCCTTTCTCCATACTCTCTGTGCTGAGAGTGTCAGTGGTTGTAAATCTTTTAGCTCACCTGATGTCTGTTAATGACCTAGAAGGGAATCAAACCTAGGGCTTCCTGTGCGTGCTACATGAGCATTCTGCAAGGGAGCTCCATCCACAGCTGCAGCCCCACCCCCTTCCCCTTCCCTGCATCGCAGCCTCAGCAAACTGTAACGGGCAGGCCCAGCGTGTGGTCTGCTGTCTGTTTCGGTTTGTTTTAAGTCCCTTCTGCCCATCTGATCAAGCGTTGTCTACTCCTGCTGGGGAGCTAACAGTGAAATTGAGAAGTCTTGAAAGGTGCTAAGGGCCTGGGCTTTGTAAATAGATTTGAACACGGTGGGGCTGGCCGTGATCTTGCAGCAAGGTCTAGTTTGGCTTTTACTGGTGAAGTTAAGTAGCCTGGACAGACACCAGATGGCCTCTAAGCTTAAGACATCGGGCTGTCTGCAGGAGCTCGCTGAGCCTCTCTTGATACCATTACAGTGTATAGCGTCAAGATTTACATCACTTCTGCTCTGAACCCTTAATCCTTGTGTCCACAGTCTCGTTATATTTCAATGCTGGCCACGAAACCTCTTTCCTTTCACTCCTCCAACAACGAGTCCTGTAATTTTTTTTAAATTTCTTCCTACATCTTATCAGGTAGATTTTTTTTCAATAAAGGTTTATAAGGCCGAGTTCCCCTTATTTATATTCAAGGGTGAATCTTGAATACAAATTCACTTTGCAGCGTTTTGGATGACTGCTTCAGCTTTCCTTAAGGAGTTACATAGATCATTGTCTAACTGAAATATGTGAGCTATGTATGCAATCAAAAACTTCATGGAGTCACATAAAAATAATCTCTGGAAATATGTCAAATTAGTTTATCTAATTTAATCCATTTAATATTCCAACACGGAGTCAACATAAGCTTTTATTGAGATTTCTACTTTCTCTTTTACTTTTCGGAATGTGGTGTATATACACGCTTGTGTGGGTGCATATGTGAGTTTGTCTGAGCAAGTTTGTATGTGTGTGGGTGTGCACAGAGGCCAGAGCTAGGCAAACACTTACCTACTGAGCCAGCCCCCTATGCTGTACTGTGTGTGCTATGTTAACCGTTTGGTTCATTTTGTCAGACTTAAGCAGTTGCTCTATTGTTCTATTACTCAAAGCTGTTCTGAAAATTTTTCTTTCTTGTTTACCTTCTTCCCCCACCCCCCAGCTTCCCTCCTTTAAGATTTATATAATAGTTGCTTTTTCTATTTTTCCACAGTTTCTTTTTACTGTTATTATGCTTACTTTTAAGTCTCATGTGCTATCATTTGTGGCCATGGGTTCTTGGTTTTCCAGCCAGCAGTGGCTTTCTGTTTGTTTTTGTGGGATGTTTTCAAGACAGGGTCTCACATAGCCTACGATGAACTCAGACCATGTATGGGGCTGAGGGTGACCTTACATCCCTCAGCCCCGGGTCCTACCTTCCAAGTGCTGCAAGTGCAGGTGTGAAAAGCCCTCCTGCCTAATCTCTGCTTTCTTTTTTTCTTGTGTGGCATATGCATGTGTGTACCTGTGTGTGTGTACCTGTGTGTGTGTGTGTGTGTGTGTGTGTGTGTGAGAGAGACTTCACATTTTATTTATAGAGATAGAGTCTCTTGTTGGACGTGGAGCTCAGGGATAGACAAATCCAACGGGATGGCAAATGTTCAGACCACCCTACTGTTCCTCTTCCCCGCCCTGGGCTGGGATCCAGGTGTACGCTGTGCCATCCCAGTCCTTTTACGTAGCTGCTGGAGATCTGCAGTCAGAGGCAAATGCTTGTGCAGCAAGCACTTTACCTACCGATTCATCTCCCGGGCCTGTGTGCCCTTCCTGAGCCCATGGGGCTTTAGGGTGTCTTCTCTGAGGGAGACAACAGGGTACTGGACTTGATCCCCGTCTGCCTGGACCCTTGGTCATCTGTACAGTTTCCTGACTCGATTGTGGAACAAAGCAAAGCATTTAAGCAGCACCCAGATAGGATCCATCATCATCAGTCAGATCTGGAGCAGACTCGATATTTCACCGCACTGTGGATCGCTACCTCCCCATTCCCACCACGAATTCCTAGTTCTGCACTTAGCTCGATGTCCTCTAACTCCTGGGATGAGAGTATGGGGTGTGGTTCAGGCCTGCTTGCACTTTGAGATTCTCCTTAGCGGATCCTTCTCCCTAGCTGGGGCGTGGCCCATCTCTAGAGTTTCCATTGGCATTGTCACTGCAGTCACAAGCATCCTGAGAGCTCCAATACTCCGAGCAAGGACCAGTCCTGAAACTTTGCACAGAAGACGACTAGAAGACAACCTGAAGCCTACAGAAACTTCACTTTTCATGACCCAAACAGGCACTATCCACCAACAGTCATGCCTGTGGCATTTTTCTTTAAATAAAATTTATTTTATGTGTTATGTCTGAACGCATATATGTGCACCATATGAGTGCACTGAGTACCTGCTGAGGGTACAAAGGAGGGTATCGGATCTCCTGGGCTGGAGTTATGGACAGTTGTGAGCCACCAAGTGGGTGCTGGAGACTGAACTCGCTCTGACCACTGAGCCATCTCTTCATCTCCGCCTGTAGCTTTGTACCATACGCTTTACAGTGAGCTCCTTTTACACTTCCTACTGGATGAACCCCACGTTCCCAGCAGAGGGAGAAGATGTATTTTCCTAGAAATATGGGAAATTCCTAGGGCATGAGATGCCTGCATTCTCCTGACTCACATATGATATATGGTGGTGCAAACCACCACTGAAGCCTGTGGCTTCTTCAGTTTCTGTTGTCGCTCCGGCTGGTTCTTCCTGTGCCTTTTTTTCTTTCTTAATCAGTGACATCTCTGTGCAGTTCTTCTTTTTCTCCTTTCCATAGATGTGTCTTAACGGTACCGAGGAACTCCTGACAGTCTTTGTTATTGTGTTGTTCGGGATGAAGCTTAACATTCTGAAGAAGACATGGGTGCATGCGACGTCGATGGGACGGATGATGTCTCAGCATCTGGATGGGTCACAGAGTCGTAAGTCAAGTGTTTATCACCCCAGGAGGGGATCTCTCCAGGTATGGCAGAGTTCTTTGCTCTTGGACTTAAACAGAAAAATTTAACCAGTGATGTGAAGGAAAACATAAAGGCTGCTTTTGATCAGGCTTAAAACATGAACAATCTAAGGAGCTGGAGGTTAAAGGTGAAAGGCTCTGAATTGGCCATTCTCACCCTGGGGAGTCGAATGATCCTTTCACAGGGCTCACCTATGATCACAGAAAACACAGATACATTTACACTTGTAACAGCAGCAAAATTACTGTTGCAAGTAGCAATGGGGATAATTTTATAAGGTTGGGGCTCACCACAACATGAGGAACTGCATTACAGGGTCACAGCCTTAGGGAAGGCCGGGATCCACTGCTCTAAACCATCTCGCCAGAGTAGGCTCCTGGGTATGAAATTACTTGAAGTACACTGGTATTTTCCACCACCTTCTTGAGGACAATGCTCATTCATAAGGTGTAGGGTCCCTCGGAGTCCACTGTGGCCTTTGAGAAAACAGAGATAACATGATTAGATCAGCTAACCATAGAGCTGCTGCTCCCCACCCCCCAAGACCCTCCACCCAGTTCTACACAGCGAACATCGGTGAGAAGACTTGCGTTCTGACGGCTGGATACCTTGTTATATGACTCTCGGTAGCTATGATTTCTAGGTCAGTGTATTGCACGGGACAGATCCTTCATTATTGTTGATTGGCTAGCAGCTATAATGATTAGAACATAAAAGATGTCACCGCCTAAGGGGCAGTTTCAAATACAGAGAGGTAGGAATAAAGATGAGTCGCCGGGGAGCCCACCAGGTTCTGTTGAGTCTGATGGGGGACGGGGAGTCAGGCAGAGAAGATGAACAAGATGGGGGATAATTATTTGGGCTCCAACAGTTTCATCCTGTCTCAGCAGATGAATTCTGATAGACGTCAGAAGGAGACAGCTGTCCACACTCAGCATGAAGAATTAATTTTCTATAATTAACAGAGATGTTGATATGATTGTCAAACTGCCATCCACCAGGTGCACCGTAGAGGGAATTCCTTGCCTCGGTGTGCATGGGTGGCAATTTTCATGGACAACCATCCCGACTCAAAGACCAAGTAAAAACAGTTATTTGAGGGGCTGGAGGGATATCAGCGGTTAGGAGCATGCACTGCTATTGCACAGGACCTGAGTTCAGTTCCCAGCACCCGTATGGGGAAGGTCACATCATCACTGGGTGATCCAACACCTTTTTATGGCCTCCATGGGCATCCACACCCATGCTCATATTCTTAAATAAATATGCAATGAAAAGTAGTTACTACATGTTTGAAGGAAGAATAGAGAACTTACGGAATGTGTATACTTTTCCATCACTGGCACCCTAAAAGACCTTTAGTCAACCCTGCTAAACAACACGTTTAAAAAATAAATTTGCTTTATTGCAGTCGTCTCGTCCCAAGGTCAGGATGACTAGATATTTGCTTTCTTAATACCCATTATTTTGTCAGATTTGGGCATTTCTCTTTCTGTTTACAAGCCCTTAGATATTTTTGTCTGATTCTAAGAAGTACTTCTATAGCATTGTCTCATGTCAGGATTGCGATGGTGACTGGCAAAGGCTCTAAAATATGAGTATGTCTATGTATTTCACAGGTTTTGTTCCATGTTGAAGCAAACACCGAGGATTAAAGGTCTTTAAATGTTAGCTTTTCAGTTTATCATATCCCAAGTATTTCAGTAATAAAAGGGTGAGTAAAGTCAAGTACAGTCAATGACGTGCTCTCAAATAAATCAGTGTAATTCTTCAGTTTGCCAACAGCACATGTCAGCAGTTTTCTACTCCGGGTGCTTCCCAGGAGGTTGCTAACGTAATTTTGCCCTTGTTTTTCTGAATCCTGGGTATCTTGCTTATAACCTATGCTTCTGGCTTCGCTATATTTTTTCCCAGCTTAATGTGGCACCTGCCTGTAGGATTTACTGCCACCATGCTTGGTCTGCCTCAATGCTTATATAGAAAATTCCGCATATTCCCCAGCCAGCCCTGCCCTGCCAATCTCAGCTCTTTGTCATGGCTGTCCACTGGGATGCGTTTGACAGGGTCTTGGGATCTTCTCTGCTGTGGTTGGCAGAATGTTGTGTCTCTCAGCCACTGGAGTCCAGCTTGGATTGTCATCTCCTCTCATTATTCTTAGGAATCTGACTTCTCAGTCAGGCTTCCCAGACCCTACATCCTTGGCTTACGCTACCGGAGTTTGTTGTTTCCCTGTGCTGGGGACCAGAAGTCCACGATAGAAGGATCTACAGGGCTGATTTCTGTCTGAGGCTACTTTCTCTGGCTGGTCAATGGTTGCCTTTCTGTCTGTGTTCTAATCTCTTTATGAGGCTATTGGTGGGATTCAACTGGGGCCCATCTAATGACGTCATTCTGTCCTAGTTACCTGCAGAAGCTTTGTTTTCAAGCACTAACATTCTGAGGAGAAGGTCAGTGGGGATTTCTGTACGGCCGGTGGGGAGTTTTCAGGACTTAAACATCCACCCTTGAGGAAAGGTAGGAGAATAGAATTTAGCCTGCCACACATATGTACGGGAGAGCTTTAGAGGAAAACTCCAAGCCCAAAGAGTTTTAAACTCATCTACTTTCTTATTTTCCCATGAGGCAATCATGAGGAACCCAGGAGTCTTTAAAGCATCGCTTTTGGGGGCGTTTTATAACTGCTTCCTGAGCAGGGTGGGAAATGAAACTGGCCAACATGGTTTTTCTGACTCTCGCTCTTCCCACATTGCTGAGGGAGGATGACTCATGGGCCAGGCAGGACTCATGGGTTGTGTGTGGGCTACACAGCCTCTGTCTGACCTGTACCACATGTGGGATCCAAAGTTGGCTATCGCGTTGCTCTTCTGACAAACGCAGTTTTTCAAACCAACCTGAACACCAGTGTTTCTTTCCTCAGTATGTAACGCACTATCGTATGAAGTCACATAGGAGCCCGTTTAACTTGGTCTGTGTGCTGGTGTGTATTCATGTGTGTGGGTACACCAGTGTGCCTGTGGAGGCACTGTCGTTTGGGTGCTACCTACCTGCTTTCCTTGAGACAGGCACTGGCCCATGGCTGCCAAGTAGACCTGGATACCTAGAATACCCGTGTTCAACTCCTCACCACCGGGATTACAAACATGTATCATCATGGCTAGTTTTCCCTTGGTGGCTTTGGGGGATTCAGCTCAGTACCTCCTAGGTCAGCATTTACTGATGGTGACCCAGTCCTGCTTGCTGTTTTCCCTCTTGGACTATAATTCCTTTAAGGGGCAGGTTTATGATTTGAAGTGGGAGCTGCATGCAGGGAGCAGGGGGATGGGGCAGGAAATTACTATAAATTTCCTTCTAATGTAGGTTCAAGCCTGTGTCCTCTTGTATCATCTGCTTTGCTTTGGGCTTCAAAAAGACAAAGACACACCAGTAGGTCCAGGTACTGAAGGGAAGATGAGCAAGAGGAATGTTTCCCAGTGTGCACTGAAGAACTGACTTCCCCCTACCCCCCTCCCCTCTCCTCACCCGCCCCCACACACTCCTAAGCTCAATTTGTGAAACCCAGAGGCAACCAGGTTGCTGGAGTAAAGCCCACCTTCCACCAGGAGCTCACAATACTTACACGGTGACGCTGAGTTGCCCTTCTGATGGTTGAAGCTGTGTGTTGAGCTTGTAAATTGGTTGGATCTTGCTGAATGTGTGCTTAGAATGTGTTTAGGGGAGGAAATGAAAGCAGGGCAAACAGCAGACAGAGAGAGTTTCAGACATTCCCATTTTCTATGTATTTCTAAGACCATTCCAGCATTTTAGAACAGCTCTCCGTGCACCTGTGTTAAGTGAGACCTTTAGCCTCCTTTCCATACAAGAACTTAATTTAGCTGTACTCACCGCCTTAAAGTTCTCTGTTTTTATTGTTTGTCGGTGTTTGTATTAGGCACCTCCCTCCTCTTCCTTCCTCTGGGGCCCCTTCCGCCCCACTCCCCTGCTTTCCCTACCGCAGCCCCCGTGGGCTGTGATGTATCCTACTTACATTTACAAAACTTTTTGAGGGGAGGACCTTTCCAGTAGTTGTTCATCGCAAACATATGAACTTGTGATGGCTTGCGTATTCCAAGGCTGTTTGAAGATAGCACATGGTTTATCCCCTGCCCCTCATACCAACACACACACACACACACACACACACACACACACACACACACACGCACGCACACACACATAGATGGTCTCTATATAATGGTATACCGTGTTTTCTGGGAACTCTGAGCTGAAGGTGTCTTTGTTGATGATATCACGTGTTTCAGATTCTTGAGTGTCTCCTTTTGGAGTCACAACTTCTACACCTGCTGACCTGAGCCTGCACATTGTTGGTGTTTAACATCTCAGCCAGCACCCAGACAAGGTACACCAAGCCAACATGGTTCCACGTGGAAAGGTTTAATGAGAGAAGAAGAGTAGTAGAAGAAGGAAAGGCTGGCCATGGGCACGTGGGAGGAAAGGGGGAGATGGGGAGAGAAGGGACAGGGACAAAGAGGGCACGAGAAGAGGAAGAACAAGAGAGAGCAAGAGAGAAATAAGAGGGAGAGGAGGAGGCAAGTAGCCCCCTTTATAGTCAGGCACAGCTGGCTGTTGCCAGGCAACCGTGGGGCGGAGCATACCTGGCTGTTGCCTGGTAGCTGTGGGGGTGGAGCTTAGACAGAATACCAACACAAACCCCTTTTATTTTTATTTTTTTGAGAAAAGGCAAGTATAGAAAGAGACTAATAAATATCTTTCACCACAGTCAGCGATTTAGCTCCCATTTCTGCGCCCTCCATATTCTTGCTGGCTGTGTAGCCTCGGGTCGTTTGCTTTACCTCTTGGCTGTTTTCTTCTGTTAAAGAAGAGGACTGGTCCGCCAGGAGCACCAGTGTGCTTTCTGGCTTGTGGCTGTCCAGTGGTCAGACATTCTTGCTGAGCAATCACCAATGGTTCCGTCCCCATCGGGCTGTGCTTGCCAGGAAGATCTTTTGACTCATCCTTTTCTCAGACTCTTTGAGAGCCAGCGCATGATTTATCCTTGCCAGCTGGTCTAGCCAAGAGTGAATCCTCTTTTTACAAATCTTCTAGAAGAACAATTGCCTCCAGAGATGGGGGAATTTTGTCTGACTGTGCAATTCAGTACATTTGCTGGCTGTCCATGTGAGACCGACACCCCACATCGAAGCTCAGATTGCTAACGGATGGGGTTTGAAGTCTGCTTTCTACCCCTACTGTCCTTTCTGGATTCATCAGCAGCACTCTAAGAACAAATCCACACCCCTGCTCAGCCTTGTTCCTCACTGCCTGGAGGTCCAGTTTCTCAGTCCACACTGAGCTCCCTGAGAGTGTCCAGGTAGATAGGACCTTGGTTGGTCTTGGCTTCTTGACATATTTTTAAAGCACTATTTAATTGATTCTTTTTTAAAAAGTGCTAACTTTGAGTTTTTAAAGTTTCTTTAATTACAGCCCAAGGCCACTGGCTCAGCAGCTGTCAAAGAGCCTGGTAAATAAATACACTGAAAGGAAGAGGCGGGGCTGTGAAGGCAGTTACAAGAACTTGAGCCAAAAAAACACTTTGTTTTCAGTGCCTTTCAGGTGTGTGTGTGTGTGTGTGTGTGTGTGTGTGTGTGTGTGTGTGTGTGTGTGTGTGTTCATTCATTGGATTCCTAGAATGGAGGAAAAGTTGATTCACCATAAGAACATTTAGAATTAATCTAAGAAATAGATTGTAGTGAAGGGAATACAACACTATGTTGGTTCCCATTCATTGAAAGTTAATCCTTTTCTAGGTGACTCCTACACTCCCGGAGCTGGTGACCTTTCATATAACTATGTCTTATAGAATAGAATCTCAGTTTTACTAGGATAGCAAAATCTTTTTTTCCCTAATAATTTCTGTTTACATGCCCTGAGCCTTGAACCAACCTTGTCTAAATTTGTTTACCTCTTCTTTAAGTCATAAAATCCAAATTTTTTGAATTATGGATGTCTTTGGTGATGGAACATATTAGTCAGTCATAGCTGCGGTAACAGTCAGAAGAGCCCCAGGGCTCACATGAACAAATTCTCTTTTCGAATTTACATGAGATGTGGTGATCACCGGCCATGACAGTGCTGCTCCCAGTGTATTCTCCTTCTAGAAACCATCACATTGGTAGCACATATTAGAAAATGATAATTTTTTTGGTGTGGTAGAGAGAAATAAACAGAACCAACCAACCAAACAAACAAACAAATAAACAAACAAAAAGACAGAGTTGACCGAACAGTGCTTCAAAATATTTGTGTGGAACAGGGCCTTCATCATCTTTGCTCATATGACTTTAACTTAGAAAGGCCCTAGGGTCAAGTCTGACCATGTGACAGAGAAATATAGCCCACCCATGGAAAGAAACCACGAGTCTCCCAGAAGTGGACTGTGGCGTATACTGGGAAAAAGTCAACATGGAAGAGTGATGATGCCATCCATCAATCAGCCTAATGTGTTAGACAAGTACCTTCTTGAGGAAGGTGCGGCTCTGGATGGAAGCCTTGGGACCATAAATCTGCCTTGCCAGTCTTTGGGTGCTTGTTATTCAGAAAAGCCAGGAAAGATTAAGTCTCCGGTTTTCATGTTTTGGGAGGGTCTGCTAGGAGATAAGTCTGTCTAGGTACTAATTCCCTGAGATCCCCTTAGACCTGCCTTTGACCAACTCCCCTTTTCCTTCAGTTCTTCTCCGGTTTCCTCATGTCTGTCTTTTCACTGCTTTAGATTGCATTGGCATCTAAATGTCTGCGTGTTCTTCACATTGCTTCTGAGGTAGTGATTTGCAGATGCAGAAATGCTGTGGTTTGGAGCCTGGCCAGAAGACACAGGCATGGGCACAAGCAGAGACCTGGGCTTCTTGGCCCCAACATAGGTCCAGGAAGTAGAAGACAGAAAGCCAGACATAAGAATAGACATTCTGATTCAGAATCTGTCCAGTTAGGATTTGCTACCTGTGGATTTTTCTTCAATATTATCTTGCTATTTATCAACGAATAAAAAAGATTTATTTTATTACTTTTAATTATGTGTATGCCTGTAGGTGTGTGCGTGTGAGTGCAGGTGCCTGCTGAGACTAGAGGCATCAGATCCCTTGGAGCTGGACTTATAGGTGGTTATGAGTTCACCCAGTGAGGGTGTCAGGAAACAAACTCAGGTCTTCTGCAAGAACAATATGCAGTTTTAACCACCGAACCTTATTTTCTGCTCTTCGATGAGTCTTTTTCACTTGATATGAAGCTTGGACGATAAAGTTGTTTCTCTTGACTTTAACATTTTGTTAGGTATAGAGAAGGAAGATTGTTTTCTGACCAATGACAAAGAGTTCCCATAACAACCTAAAAATAGAGGGCAAGTCAGATTTTGGTGTTGAAGAATCAGAGACGATCATTCTCTTTCCAGAAGTTAAAGCAACTTTAAGCATATATATATATTTTTAAAAAAAGCTTTCCTAATGAAGCAAAGCAAATCCTCCCATAATTATTTGGTTGTGTTGGCTCTTCTTTAAGATAATAAGCGAGTTTTGTGATGCATGTGCTATGGGCTATACTTTATTGTCCCTACCACCGTGTTTACCGGTATTTAAGCCTGGGGTTTCTCACACTCCACTCACAAGATATGAAGCAGCAGCTACTGTTGATGACATTATCCGTTCGGCCAGGCCCTATGCTTGGGTTGTCCACTGTGAAGGGTGGACACCTGATTTACGGAGAGCTGTGACTCATGCAAGCCTGCTCATCTGGTCAGCTGTGAAGCTCAGCTGACAATGGCTCCTTGATTCCATAGCCCACACTTGAGAAGCGGTTATTACTGTGTAAGACAATTCTAGTTTATACAGAGTGAAGATTAGTCTAAGCTTAAGTTTCTCTTAAGAGATAGTGGGCTGCCTTACAGGCATGGTTAGATTGGCCTTCTACAGTCAAGTTGATAGATTTTCTGCCTGTGTAATACCTCTTCTGCCATCCACACGAGTGTCATTATTTTAAAAATGAACTCCTCCTCCCCTTCCTTGTTTGCAGCTTCTGTCCCATTTCCTCCCCTATCCTGCCTCAACCTGGGCTTGTCCAAAAAGTGTGCCAGGCAAGTGGAGGCACCACCTCTAATTGCAGAGCAGTTGTTTATTGGTTTCTTAGAATCCTAGGGCTTGGCTGGTCCGTCTCATCTTAATTCCCAGTATTTCCTAGTTTTCCGCTGCCACTATGAATCACTCACGTCTCTTAACTCCTCACTTCAACAACAGAAAGAGTCATCTTTTCCAGTGTAGCTATGCATTGATGTTGACATGTGTGGATGAGGACGCTCCCCTGGGAGAATCTAGCTCACATGTGCAGTTATGATGTGAATGTGTTTGTTGCTGCTTTCATGGTATTTTCAAACCCATAGATGGCATAAGGAAGAATTTCAAGGATTGTGTTCATCAGTGGAGTCTGAAATTATGAGTCACGGCTCTCTGTCAGAATGTGCTGTATCCTTAGATGTATGGACGACAATGGCTTCTTGAGCTAATTTTCTGAGGTGTCTTTGTTAAGCTGACACCTTTGATAATTCTCAGACAAGTCCCACAGCCAGGGAGAGCCTCCTTATGTAACCTGTCCTTGAGCAAGAGGCCTGGGGAATTTGCTTCATCAAATTGGATGAATTACTAGATTGTTTGGCTAGCCAGATCAAGTTCATTCTCTTCCCATGTATGACAGCGCTCATATAAAAACACTTATCCAGCTCCCTTTTACATGCCAGACACATTTCTAAGTGCTGGGCGTGCCAGCAAATGAACAATTCTGAGGCGTACTATTGCCCTTGGGGGACTTAAGAGGCTGACACTAGGTTTCAAAACAACCCGCTTGAAAACTTGGTGATTCGTAAAAGTTAAATAGTTCAGAGACATCAGGTATAGTTTACATGTATGAATTTTTCTAAAGGGCTTAGGCCAGCTCACCCTGTAAACAATGGCGTTTCTCGACCGTTTCTCTGTGTTTTCCTTTAAATACCTGCAAACTCACGCAGAGGACACACTTTTCTTTAAAACAATGCTTGCTACAACTTGACATATAGGCACCATGTTTTCAAAGGAGGTGGACCAGCTCTAGACTTAAGGGGGTAGCCTACGGTAAATTTCCATTTTCCATACTTTCCTGTTGCTGTGATAAGACACACTGACAAAAGCTCCTTAAGGAGGCAAAGGTTAATTGTGACTTACCTTCCAAGGGACAGGCCGTCAAGGTGACGCAGTCAAGTCAGCAAGATCTGCAACAGCTGTTCCCATAGCGTCATCAGTCAGGAAGAAGAGACCAGCGAATCCTGGTGCACTGTGAGTTTCCTCCTTTTCATACAGTCCGGGATTCCAAATGTAGCCCACAGTGGGCAGGTCTTGTGTCAGTAAACTAACCAAGCTCTTTAACGGGTATGCCCAGAGGGCCATCATTGTGGTGACTCTAGGTCTCAGGTTGACATCTGAGATTGACCATCCCATCCTCGAATTCCTAGGTAACATTACTGACTATCCAAAGCTTGGGAAACACAGAGGACATAGGATAGTCATTGTATTTCAATCCTCTTTAAGGAAGAAATATAGATTGTGTGGCTTGAAAATACAACTCACACAGAAGTGAATTGAGTTTATTCTGTGCTTCCTAAATATGTGGAACAGTTCGTTTTTTAGCTTTACTCACTGCAGTGAGGTTTTTTTTCTCATCTTTTCTTTACTCTTTGGACATCAAAAAGGAACCTAAGCCTGGGTGTTATTCACAAGAAGTTGGGATGGATACAAGTGTTGCTTTAGAGCAAGGTTTTATAAGTCTTTCCTACCTGCATTCTTCTTCACAGAGACAGTTTATGCAAATCCAAAGATGCAGGCATATGCTAAAAAACTCTATAAATCAAACACTTACTGATAAGAAATCATAAATTTATTTTAAAACACCCCTTTGATATATGCATAACTCTGATGACTTCCGCATTCTAGACATGTTTGTTTATTTTTACACAAAGAACTAACTCTCGGCAAGATATCTGGTACTGCAGGGTGGGGAACATCTTCCTCATTTAACGAATTGATCGTAGTTTTGATTCTATGATCATCGTTGCGGAGAACAGTGCTTTGCATACATCCATAGGGAAAAATGGCAGAAGTGTGCTTCGTGCCATTCTAGAGGGTGTTAGAAAGCCCTTTCCAGTTTCTAACATTTAATTCATCCAAGATTCATTTAATGACTTTTTCATGAAACACAAGTCAGCAACTTCTAACATTTTTTTAAAACCCAAGCATTCTTTTTTTTTAAAAATTGGATATTTTTTATTTACATTTCAAATGTTATTCCCTTTCCCGGTTTCCCATCCATAAGCTCCCATCCCATTTCCCTCCCCAAGTCATCCCCCCCACTTCCTGCCTATCTGCCCTGACATTCCCCTACACTGGGGGTCCAGCCTTGGAGAACCAAGGGCTTCTCCTTTCATTGGTGCCCAACAAGACCATCCTCTGTTACATATGCAGTTGGAGTCATGGGTCTATCCATGTGTAGTGGACAGTGGTTTAGTCTTTGGGTAGTGGCTTAGTCCCTGGGAGCTCTGGTTGGTTGGTATTGTTGTTCTTATGGGGTTGCAAGTCCCTTCAGCTCCTTCAATCCTTTCTCTAACTCCTCCAATGGGGACCCCATTCTCAGTTCAATGAAACTCAAGCATTCTAACACAGTGAAATGCAATGGTAAGCAGTAAGACTTGGTGACGAGGAACGAAGAGAGGGAAATATGAAGCGTTTGTTTTCGATAATTAAAATTTTGTGCATACAGTAAAGACGCTGCAGTTCTTAACACATAGTGGTCTGTGACCTGAGCCAAGGAGTACCAAGTAGCATTTGCTACCACTGTAGAGCGATGGCATTTGCAAAGGAAAGCGTGCTTGTGCGCTGTTAACCCAGGCTTTGGCAAAGTCTCGAGAGTCCAGAGGAAGTCATACAACGCAAGAAAGGCCAGTGCCACAGAATGACGAGGATTCTCTCCACACTTCATTCTAAGTTTGTTTTGGTCATTACTACACGCGGCACATGGTAGAGGGTGCTGTTTTGATTTACGCTGATGTTCAGGCTAGAGAACTGAAACGATTCCTTTCCTAGTTACGTGATTAAAAGAGCAATGGTGTGTTTATATTTCCCAAGGGTAGACGGGAAACGCATAAAACAAAACCTCTAAGCAGCTAAGTTTCGAATCTGCTGACAGCTGTGGTCCTTTTTCCTGTCCGCGTGCCTAAGTGCTCATCCCAGCCAGCAAGTCCTCAGACCAGAGAGGCAGGAAACCGTGACGGAGCTGGGCAAGCCCAGACCCCACATGCGCCTCTTTCTCTGTAATTTTGGATCCTCTTGGAAACTGGACCATCCGCTCTAATTACCTATGCCGGGAATCCTGTGCACACCAGGCTGCATTTCTCAACAGCCTGCCTGCCTGCGCCATGCCCCTGGAAACAGCTCAGACCTGCTCTACGGGGGCATTAATCCTGGCGGCTGAGGAGGGTGAACTCGTTTTAATCATAGGTTCCTGTAAACAAACGGAAGATCCAGTCTTAAACTCTTAGCCCTGATCCAAGTAGCCATCGCTGCGCATTCTCTGTCCTTTGCAAGTCTACAAAGCAGCTACACACTTTCACCCTGCCCCCTCCCCCACCTCCGGCAGATCTCGGTCAGATAACTTTGAGCGAACCTGTAGGCTTTTCCCCATCTCTGCAACGTCACCCACCAAAACCACAACCCCTCCAACCACCATAACGTTAGAACAAACTTGAGCGTTTGGTGCCATCCCCAGCTGTCTCTCAGAGCTGTTTACCAAACTAGAACAACAGAAGTAAGCTCGCTGTGTCATTAGGGGTTGCTTATATGGGGGTGTGTGGTTCCTTACTATTGTCACATCAAATTGAACAGGTGAGGAGGTGGACATGTTATAATTATCTAGATCGGAAGGCCCAGGCTAAAATTGATTAGTTGATATTACATTTACACAGAATTGGTTCATGAATCCTTTGCCCTGTCAGTTACATGTTAAAAACTAAAGCAAATGTGTGTGGATAATGTAATATATCATCTAATAATATATGTATAATAAATGTATATATGTAACACACATATGTTTTATTTTGAGCCTACAAGCTTAACCTGCCAAATAGATATTAAATTATAAAAACATTTTAGGAAGAAAATATAGCTACTTTTAAAGGTAGTACATTATTTCACCTGAGTGATTCCATCATGTAAAGACAGAGTCATGTAGCTCTGACAGTTTTGAGAAATGTCCCATGAGTGTAAATAAAATTCATTTTTTCTACCTAGTTAAAATTTCTCTTTTGTCTATCCCCTCCTCCTCCTCGTGTATGAGAGAGAGAGAGAGAGAGAGAGAGAGAGAGAGAGAGAGAGAGAGTGAGTGGGGAGGGGAAGGGAGAGAGAATATTGAGAGTTCCCAGGAGTGGATTAATGAGTGTACAGGTGCCTGTGGAAGCAACACACACACACACACACACACACACACACACACACACACACACACACACACACACACACACACACACCAGGTGTTTTCCACATTTGTTTTCTACCTCAGTTTTGAGGCAGGGTCTCTCAGTGCACCTCAAGCTCATCTCTTTGGCTGGACTGGCTGGTCAGTAAGCCCCTGGGATCCTCTCATGTCCCTAGAACTGGAATTCCAACCTGCATATCCCAGGTTTCCTGTGGATTTCAGAGGTTGGAACTCGGACGGTAGCAAGAACTTGAGTAACTGAGGTATCTCCCTATCCAGCCCTGTTGCCATCCCAAGTATGTGTGTGTGTGTGTGTGTGTGTGTGTGTGTGTGTGTGTGTGAGAGAGAGAGAGAGAGAGAGAGAGAGAGAGAGAGAGAGAGAGAGAGAGAATGTAATATAAGCTGGTATAACTCTGAAGTCAAGGCTGGTTTCAATCTACAGATCATCTCAGGCTTCCAGAGTGAGTCCTAGGTTTGTAGGCATTTGCCACAGTCCTGGCCTTTAGTTGATGCTTCTTGACAATTGTGAGGCTAAGGGCTCATGAAAAGAATCCCCAGAGCATACTTTTAAATATGTGAATATATGCATTAAGAACCAACTGTGTATAGACAATTGCTAGTTAAAAGTTATCCATTCATTGTAAAAACTGGAGTTATGAGAGGGAAAGAATTAGTTCTACAGACTTAGTGAAGAGGATTATCTTCGGTAAGCTAAACTGTCCAAATACGAGAAACTGAGAGTAGGGAGATGGGCAATAAAAAGCCAGGCTGCAAATATCTACTTGGCCCTAAGTTTATGTAAGCAGGCATATAGCACTGCTCATGGGATCATGGGCATGGTGGCCATTTGGTTCTTGCAACTGAGGCCGAGTGAAGCCGTCTCTTGCTGAAGTCTTCTGAGGTTGAAAAGAACAGGTGTTCTGATTGATTCAGGTTGAAAGGTCCAGAGACTTAGGCTCTTCTCCAGAGAAAACAGAGTAACCCTTCACTTTCCAGACCTACAAAATGTTAAGTAGGAAAGTGAACTTGAGGCTGACCACTCCTTTCTCTTTGTAATATGTGTTAGGTGACTATGTTCATATGTATGTGCGCATGTGTGGGCATGCATGTGGGCAGGTCTGAGGTTGGTCTATGGAGTTCTTTCCACGGAATTCATTGAGGCAAGGTTTCTTAATTGAGCCCAGAGCTCACCGATATGTCTAGTCTAGCTACCTAGCTTGCTCTGGGGAACTCCTTGTTTCTGCCTGCAGCAATCTGTGATTACACCAAGCTACCAAGCCTGCCTGGCATGTATGTGGGTGTTGGGGATCCAAGCTCCAGTTCTTAAAGCTGATGCTTGAGTGACAAATAGTTTAATCACTTCTCAGGAATCCCTGGGTTTTTTTTCCCCCCCTCACTGAGAAATAGCACAGGAGTTTATAGCAATAGGCACACCTCACATTTAAAGTCAAACCTTAAATTGGTTATTCAAAATGAAAAATGGGCAACAGTCCTTCCTCCGTCTTATGGATGTCCTCATGAAAACTCCTTAAACTCCAAAATCCTAATGAAAAGGAAGATGAAGACACAGTAACAAAGTCCAATGTGGCCTCTTCTAAAAACACCGGCTTCGCTGCCTCTCCAGGGTAGACAGATGCTGCTCTAGGCCCCTGGCTCAATTCTACATGTGTAAATTACTCAAGAGTAAGAATTGCCTTTCCCTTTGGCTACATAGTGATTCCTGTCAGGAACAAGAGACAGTCAGCAAAAGGTAGAGTATACACCGCTACATGGTAATCTTTTCTTGTAGAACTTTGTCTTTTACTCAAAGGATTGTCCAGAGGATTTTATCTAAGTTTTTCTCTTTTTTAGCAGACAATTCTCCACTCAGTATATCCTATATTTTAATGTATTTACTATTAGCTACCACAATGTGGAATCTTCACTCACAAAGGAGGGGTTTATTTCGCCACCTCCATTAAGTTTCCAATGTACTTATTTTGGATAATTTAATTTCTTCTTCCAAGAAGAAAGTTGGGTAATATTTCTTTAAAAGCCAGATAAGGGTTTTGACTTTTCTTTTAGTCACCAACAAGAAACAGAATTGTTATAAGGGTTTTGTTTTGTGCAGAGTCATGTGGGTGGGAGTCCACACTGCCTCAAACAAACATTTCTTTCCCTTTCCTGTTCCTGGTTTTAGAAACCTGAGGTTCCCTCCCAAGTCTAGAAGTCATGTGATTTCCATCCATCCCTCTCGTCCCTATCGGAAGGCTGCATACACAGATATCTCTGCCTAGACCATTTAGCCTGGGGGACTAACATTTTATCTTCATGTTTAAAGCCAACACCTCCAGCTTTCAAATTGTTCCTAGAATCAAGTTCTTTGCTGGCTAAAGAAAAGAAGGACTCAGAACTTGTTTTCAAACAATGCTAGTGCATATGTTTTCTAGAATACTCAGTGGTGGCCAACATTCTCTGTAGATTATTTTTAGTGCACCTAATGACAGAAGCATACCTTTTTACGTTTGGCATTCTCAATTATTTTTATACTTTAAACCTTCAAAATTCATCCCAGATATACTTGAGCATTTTCTCCGAGGTCAGGATTCTATATAACAAAATGGCGTCCGTTCTCAAAGTTTGAAATATCCCTTAGTAAACTAAGCTTATACTCTCTTATTTGGTGTTTCTTTTTAAGAACCATTTTATAATTTTGTTAGGTGTGCATTTTATCATGCCGTCAACAACACTTGTATTTTCCATAGTATTATTACATCTCTGGTAAACAATGTTAAATATTGTGTCAAACTATCTGTTAAATTATGTTTGATATTTTAATATTGAGTGATCTGAAATGTCCTATGGTGTACTCCTCTGATCATCCTCCCCACCCTCCCGTCATTCCCTAAGGATAACTGTCGCTTCTGTCTCCGTCCCGCAGAAAGGAGCAACACCACGACGTTCTTCTCAAAGCAGTTTATTCAGGAACCTTTCTTTCTGCATGCAAGCAACAATCTTTCTTTTCTTTTCTTCTCTCTCTCTCTCTCTCTCTCTCTCTCTCTGCCCCCGAGCACACTCCCTTATATCCTCCCTCAACTCTGTCTCCTCAGTCCAGACTGCCTAATCTCAGTTCATAGGTCCACGTCACATGGCCTGATCTTGCGTCATGGTGCACCTGCGCAGCTCTCACAATGGACCTGGCTAGTTTCAGGTGTGTGAGGAAGTCAGGTGCTAGTCATGAGATTTAGCTGCAGTCCCGGGGGCCATCTTGGGACTGCCGCCCCACAGATAACCTCTTTCAAAAATCTTCGCTACCCTTCCAGAAAATTATATCATCTAAATTATGGTTTTATGCAATATATACTATAAGATATTATATATTATAAATCATACATTATATATTATATATTATACACCATACATTATATATTATACATCATATATTATATATTATATATAATAATGTACATGTATTTCCACGTACATATCCACTCTTGCTGTGAGTCATTTATATTTCCTTTATAGGTATTCTTAACATGCCCTAGCAGCCTCCTCATCTCACTGGTGCACATACATAAGACAACAATTGTTTTAGTGGCTCAGTAGTGTTCTTTTGGATCGTGGTTCCATACTGAGTGTTAGGGTCCAAGAGTCACTGAAGGAAGACCCCTGACTCAGGTAGTATGCAAAGGAGACCTTGAAGAGTTTTGGAGACCAGCTCAGTTCTGTGCTTGTGATCTCCTACAGCCAGGTGTCCCAGGACTCAGCTCCATTCATCTTCCCTAAGTCATGATGTCACTGATCAATGACCCATTCATTGTCCATGGCTTGCTCTGCAGAGCCCGGTTTGCTTCCCGCAGAATCAAAAATAGTTATTCGTCAGGATTTGCTTCTTAGTGGACCTTTCGCTGTGAACACGTTACTTCTGTAACTTAAAGTCACTAAGGTCTGCCCGCTCTTGGATGCTTTGGTGTGAAGAACTGCTACGTACTGGTCTGGGATGGAGAGTTTCCAGAGCCACTATGCTTCCTCCCTTCTCCAGCTCACCTGTGTCTGGCAGGCAATTGGCATCCGGACCACATCCACAGCTTCCCCTCTAGCAGCTGCCAACTGCATTTTCCCAATGGGAAGAGATGCAGGAGATAGAGAGGAGAAACGTAGGAAACAGATACATTTACTCCCGATACATTTACTCTGCAGGCTGACTTCACGCCTGCGCATTAAAAGCTCCCTTCTTCCTGTAAGCGTTATGTCTACCGGTCCTCTGTGCTCCCTCTCTTGCCTGTAGAGTCCTAGATCTCTGTATTTTTTTTTCCTTTTTCTTGTTTCATTTTTTACTGGTTATTTTATGTATTGACATTTCAAATGTTATCCCCCTTCCCAGTTTCCCCTCCACAAACCCCCTGTCCCTTCCCCGTCCCCCCTGACTCTATGAGATCTCTGTATTTTAAACTCTTCTAGCTTCTTTATCCCACTCTCCCCCTCTGCACACCGCCGGTTAACCAAACTATGTTCAGCCCCCGGGTTAAGTTTGTCATCGTGTCTTGTGTGGACTCTGAACGGATATTTCCTCCTGACCTCGCACACTACAGCGCTTGCTTTGGTGTTTAGAGCTTGTGCTATGGTTCAGCAATACCTCCCCTGCACCCATAATACACCGATTTCCTGCGACACTGTTGGAATCTGTGAGCAAGATACAACCTGGAGAAGACACAGGAGCCTGGGTGGTAACCCGAGTGCGCTCTCTCTCTCTCTCTCTCTCTCTCTCTCTCTCTCTCTCTCTCTCTCTCTCTCTCTCTCTCTGTGTGCGTGTGTGTGAAATCTTTGTGTGCTTGAGTGAATTTCATAGGGTAATACACTCATTTCAAAAAGCTTTTGCACGTGTCTATGTTGCGGCATTCTTGTGTAGTATGTATCTATGTAGCCACATGTGTATGTCGGGTGTATGTGCACACATGAGTGTGTGCATAGGGAAGCCCGAGGCTGACATGGGGAATCTTTTTTGATTTATCTGTATCTTACTCACTGAAACTGAACCTCTCAGTTGAACCCAGAGCTTACCCTTTAACCTAGTTTATTATTTATTTATTTAGAGGTTCTTTGTTTCCATTTTGTGAACTGCAGAATGGCAGGTGAGTCACCACACCCGTCCTGCATTTGCATGGGTGCTGGAGATCCAAACTCTTATTCTCATAGGGTATTTTTTAATCTTATTTTTACTTTTATGTGTATGGGTGTTTTGCCTGCATGCGTGCATAGGCACTACATGAAAGTCTGATGGCTTTGGAGATCAGAAGATGGCCTTGGAGCCTCTGGAACTGGAATAACAGATGGTTGTGATTCACCAGGTGCTGGGAATTGAACCCAGGACCTCTGGAACAACAGCTAGTACTTTATTATTATTATTATTATTATTATTATTATTATTATTATTATTATTATTACTACTACTACTACTACTACTATTACTATTATTATTTATTTTTCTTTCATACAATATATCCCAACTGCAGTTTCCCCCTGCCCCCACCCCCACTCAGATCCACTGCTCCTCTGCTTCCCTTCAGACAGGAGCAGAGCTTCCCAGGCACATCAACCAAACATGGCCTAACTGAGAGAATTCTCCACAGTAATGGGATGTCACCTCAGGAATTGGATTACAAGCCACACTCCCCTCACCCCTACTCTCCCTCTCCTACGCTCACTTGCTTGTCCTCAGGAAGCCTTCTGCTATACTAGGCATGATGACCCTATGTAGCCAACAGGTCTAGGGACTCACAGTCCTCTGACTAAGAATGGCAGCCTGTCCATTAACTTTGCTTGTCACTGCGACCAAACGCTAGACACAGCAACGTAAGGGAGGAGGGATTTCTTTTGACTCATAGTTTGAGGTGCCTACCTCTGCAGGGATGGCATAGCCACAAGAGACCCTTGGCAGCAGGGGTGTCAGCAGCTGGTTATGGATGAGCAGAGAGAGAGAGAGAGAGAGAGAGAGAGAGAGAGAGAGAGAGAGAGAGAGAGAGAGAGAGAGAGCGCAGGAGAGCAGAGAAGTCAGGCAATGTTTTAATATTATTATTATTATAAACTTCACTTTTAACCATTTTAAAGCCAAAACGGTAATGTTAGAGGTTCAGATGTTCTGTAGAGAGAGACTTATTCAATCTTCTCTTTCTTTATTGGATACTTTTTATTTACATTTCAAACGTTATTCCCTTTCCCAGTTTTCCATCCATAAGCCCCCTATCCCATCCCCCTCCTCTTTCTTCTATAAGGGTGTTCCCACACCCTAAACCCTCCCCCTTCCCCCCTCCCCGCCCTGACATTCCCCTACACTGGGGGGGGGGAGGTCCAGTGGGAAGGGCTTCTCCTCCCACTGGTGCCAAACAAGGCCATCCTCTGCTATATATGCAGTTGGAGTTAGTCCCTGGAAGCTCTGGTTGATTGGTATTGTTGTTCTTACGGGGTTGCAAGCCCCTTCAGTTCCTTCAATCCTTTCTCTGACTCCTCCAATGGGGACCCCATTCTCAGTTCAATGGTTGGTTGTGAGCATTCGCCTCTGTATTTGTCATGCTCTGGCTGTGCCTCTCAAGAGACAGCTATATCAGGCTCCTTTCAGCATGCACT
The DNA here is from genome assembly GCF_011064425.1 of Rattus rattus. NCBI lineage: Eukaryota > Metazoa > Chordata > Mammalia > Rodentia > Muridae > Rattus > Rattus rattus. The sequence continues at coordinate 56,203,234 of NC_046157.1, read as the reverse complement.
TCTTGGTTTCATCAATATTGTCTAGGTTTGGTGGTTGTATATATATGGGCTGGAACCCCAGGTGGGGCAGGCTCTGAATGGCTGGTCCTTTGCTCCAAACTTTGTCTCCATACTCTTTCTATGAATATTTTTGTTCCCCCTTTTAAGAAGGACTGAAGTATCAATTCTTAATGTAGAGAATTCAGTGATGTGTTAATGGTTGCACAATAATCCATCAGGTGAAGGTGTCCCAGGCTGTGTTTCCTTGCATGCTAGTTTCTAAACACCTTCTCCATAGATTATGGATAAAAGTTATTTAGTTTTTGCTCAGCAATAATCACGATGAACACATACATTTTTACCGTCAGCCTTTTAAACGTGTTCACATTTGGTAAGCCATTTTTTTAGCAATTGTAATTACTTCATAAAGTATTATTGTGCCCATTTTCCAGAGGCAAAGAAAGGTTAAATGACTTGCGAGTTTTCCATTCCCTGCACTGGGGTTTCGGACTGTATGTAATGGAGAAAGTGAACAGAGCACATATGTCCCTTCCTCCTCTTTCCTGACTGTGGCTACAGCCTAAGCAGCTGCTCTAAGCTCCTGGTGTCTTGGCCTCCACCAGCGTGGGCTGTAACCTGTAACCGTGACCTAAAAGAAACCTTCCTCCCTCACGTGGCTTTCATCTGAGAATCATTTTATCACAGCAACAGGAAAGTAAAGTAGGGCAAATGGCAAATAGTTATAGGATGGAAATGCTAATTACCCTGATTTGATTATTATCCATTGTATCTATGCTTGGGTTGTCTCATTGTGCTCAAAATAAATATAGCTGTTATGAGTCAAATTTTTGAAAATGACAAGAGTAAAACCCACCACATTCTCCTCAAAGAACGACAAGTTCACTGCCCCCCATTTGGGAATACTCATTTTTCCACTCCTAGCTGCAGGCAACCATGATCTGCTCCCTCTGTTTAGAGCTTGGCTGTTACTAGAGATTTCACATAAATTATACCACATAAGATGCAGTCACTCATATCTCACTTCTTTGCATTAGCACAGACTTTTTGAGGCCTGTCATTTTTCCTCATGAGTCAGTAATTCATTCCCCATGTCACTAAATAGTATTTAGTTCCATGAACCTACCAAGTTTTGTTCATGACTTGCTATTTGGAGAACATTTGACTTATTTCCAGTTCAGGGAAATGTTAGTTTTCTATTGCTAAAACTCACAGAAGCAACACAAGGAAGGAAGGGTTTGTTTTAGTTCATGGTTCTCCAGAGCAACCCAGGTCTGGTGAGGTGGAAGGGGCAGGAGCTTGAAGCATCTGGTCACACTGCATCATAGTCAGGAAGAAGAGGGATTTGAATGCTCAGCTCATGTTCTACTCTTTATAAACTCCGGATCCCAACCTAGGGAATGGTGCTGCCCACAGTGGGTGGGCCTTCCTATGTCAATGAGCCCAATCAAGATAATTCCTCACAGATTGTCTCTCATCTAGATGAGTCTGGATCACATCAAATTTTCAGTTGAGTTTGACTGTCACAGGCTATCACAAAGCACAGAAATATTCATTTCTGTTTGGTAAATTCTTATAGTTGAGTTCCTGTGCCTAAGTGTAACTTCTTAAGAAGAACTGTGAATGCATTTAATATTTCTACTAGCACATCTGAGCTTCTATTTGTCTCATGTTCCTCAGAAGTCATTTAAGCCATAGGCTCTGGTCCCCAAAGCAGTGACTATTCCCTATCTTTCTCTCCCAGCTCTGTCCTCATCCCATCAGGTGCATGAACCATACTGGTACCAGTAAAGTTGAGCACTTGATTCCTCAGAAGGATGGGTGTGTAGTGAGATATTCATGTTTCCTTGTGTATCAATTTCTTTTTCTCCTGCTGTGATAAAATACCACGACAAGAAGCAACGTAAGAAAGAAAAGGATTATTTTAGTAGTTGTCTACAGTTCCAGAGTGATAGAGTGTGGTATGATATATGTCTGTGTGTGGTGGTTTGAATGAGAATGGCCTCCCACAAGCTTGTATGTTGAATACTTGGTCTACAGTTAGTGGAACCATTTGGGAAGGATTAGGAGGTGTGGCCTTGTTGGAGAAGGTGTATTGCTGAGGTGGGCTTTGTGAGGTTTCAAAAGTCCATGCCCGTCTGAGTTTCTCTTTCTCCCTCCCTACTTCCCTCTACCTCCCTCTGCTTGATAGCTACACATCAGGATGTAGAGCTCTCAGCTACTGCTCCAGAACCGTGCCTGTATGCTTCCCTCCATGATAACCATGTACTAACCCTCTGAAAATGGAAGCAAGCCCTTGAATGAATGTGTTTCCCTTTATAAGTTGCCCTGCTCATGGTGTTTCCTTACAGTTATAGAACTGTAACTAAAGGTGGAAGGGAAGACACGCAGGTGGGGTAGGAGCTGGGTGACCACATTTTTATCCACACACAAGAAGCAGAGAGAGAAAGAGAAAAAAGAGGAAGTAAGGCAAGGCTGTATCCCCCTCAAAGCCCACCCCAAGGCTCTGCCAACTGGAGACCAATTATTGAACTAGATGAGCCTATGAAGACATGTCATGCACAAGGGTTGTTTCTTGCATGGTAGTCCTTCTTTCCCAAACTTGGTTGAAATTACCGCAGGCCCTTTTCCCTCTGCTTTTTTTATGGTCGTGATTCCCCATGTTGTGGGACAGTTTTCTGCTGTCACCACACATGAAAGTCCAGATATCTAATTTGCAGTGCTTGCCTATCTGGAGGAAGGCTGTACTCTTCACTCTCTGGGTCACAGACAACAATGGAAGCCAGCATGTCACGTGCTGTTTGGTCTGGGTACCATTTTCTAAAAGGTGCAAACTCATTCAATCAAAGCTATGACCTGTCAACCTCTTTGAAATAGCAACGATTTGTTGTCTTTGGCTCCAGTGTTTATGATCTGCTAGTCCTTGGGTTAGGACTCATGGCTTCTTCAAGAAACTGTTCACCTGTGCTCTATGCCAAGAAGCCCATCTGTTCTCAGTGTCTGTGGACCATTGTCAAAGCCAGAGCTGGTATCATCCACAGTCATCTTTCTAGGGAAAATAACGAGTGCAGTTGACGAGCTGCCAGCTGCAGAGAGGATGTGAAATCACTTTTCTTGCCCACTCTGGTTTCAGAGGACAGGATGGAATGGTTTAAGACAAATTATTTGGGCAACCAATTATTGTCCCCTAAGCAGAATCTGACATAGAAGAAGGATTTTAGGTCATAGATTAAAAATGAAGCTTACGACCTAAAGAAATGTTCAACATCCTTAGTCATCAGGGAAATGCAAATCAAAACAACCCTAAGATTCCACCTCACACCAGTCAGAGTGGCTAAGATAAAAAACTCAGGTGACAGCAGATGCTGGTGAGGATGTGGAGAAAGAGGATCACTCCTCCATTGTTGTTGGGATTGCAGACTGGTACAACCACTCTGGAAACCAGTCTGGCGGTTCCTCAGAAAATTGGACATAGTGTTACCTAAGGACACAGCTATACCACTCCTGGGCATACACCCAAAAGAGCTCCAACATATAAGAAGGACACGTGCTCCACTATGTTCACAGCAGCCTTATTTATAATAGCCAGCAGCTGGAAAGAACCCAGATGCTCTTCAACAGAGGAATGGATACAGAAAATGTGTTACATCTACACAACGGAATATTACTCAGCTATTAAAAACAATGACTCCATGAAATTCTTAGGCAAATGTATCATCTTGAGTGAGGTAACCCAGTCACAAAAGAACACACATGGTATGCACTCACTGATAAGTGGATATTAGCCCAAAAGCTTGAAATATCTAAGAAGAATTCACAGATCATATGAAGCTCAAGAAGAAGGAAGACCAAAATGTGGATGCATCATTCCTTCTTAGAACGGGGAACAAAATACTCATGGGAGGAAATACAGGGAGAAAGAGTGGAGCAGAGACTGAAGAAAAGGCCATCCAGAGACTGCCCCACCTGGGGATCCATCCCATATGCGGCCACCAAAGCCAGTCACTATTGCTGACAGGAGCCTGATATGGGTGTCTCCTGAGACGCTCTGCTAGAGACTTACTGATACAGATTAAGGTGCTTGCAGTTAACCTTCAGACTGAGCACAGGCCCCTCAATGGAGGAGTTAGAGGAAGGAACAAAGGACCAAAGGAGCTGAAGGGGTTTGCAACCTCATAGGATGAACAACAATATCAACCAAGCAGAACCCCCAGAGCTCCCAGGGACTAAACCACCACCCAAAGGGTATGCATGGAGGGACCCATGGCTCCAGCCGCATATGTAGCAGACGATAGCATTGTCTGGCATCAATAGGAGGAGAAGCCCTTGGTCCTGTGAAGACTCTTTTCCCCAGTGTAGAGGAATGCCAGGGTGGTGATGTGGGAGTGGGTGGGTGGGAGGAGGAACACCCTCATAGAAGTGGGGGGAGAGGAGATAGGAGAGGGGGTAACCAGGAAAGGGGATAACATTTGAAATGTAAATACATAAAATATCCAATTAAAAAACGAAGCTTATATTAGCTCCTTATGTTACCTTTAGTGAGGTATTTATTTTCCTAAATCTCACTAAAAAACAAATCATAGTAGACTTATAAAATAAATATAAATATTTTGACAAATTAATTGTATGTTTTAATGGGTATAGGATGATATTTTAACCTGTGCATATAAAGTACACCAACTACATTAGGGTAAATGACATTTCCCTCTGTTCATCATACTTCTGTGTGTGTGTGTGTGTGTGTGTGTGTGTACATGTAAGCACATGTGTATAAATGTAAGTGACACATGACATCCAAATCAACTCTGAAGATGACTCTAGTTGCCATCTCACTTGAGCTTGGGGCCTCTCTTTGGCTGTTCACTGCTGTCAGGAGATCTGGCCCACAAGCTCACATCGATGCTTCTGTGTCTGCCTTTGCTGGAGGGTGTAGGACATGTGTACTGCTGTGCCAGCTTCTATGTGGCTTCTAGGGAATCCTCATTTCTGCAGAGAAAAAGCTCTACCCAGTGAGTTGAGCCACCTCTCCAGCCCTCCTAATTTTCTTGAAGCACAAGATGAGTTGTGGTGAACTGTGGTTGTCAATCTGTGATGTATAAGAACTTACTCCTTCTGTGTCTTGGTATCCAGGATTCCACTTCTCTCACCTTTCTGCCCCCTTCTACCCTACAGAGATTAATATTGCACATTAAGATAGACATGTAAGGGGTCGGGGATTTAGCTCAGCGGTAGAGCGCTTGCCTAGCAAGTGCAAGGCCCTGGGTTCGGTCCCCAGCTCCGAAAAAAAGAAAAAAAAAAAAAAAAAGATAGACATGTAAGCTTTCCCATATGAGAGGAGACTTGTCGCTTTGGTCTCTCCCAGCGTGCATGTTTGACAGGATTATATGACAGTACACTTTGTCGTGATCTGTTAATAAAAATCCTTATTAGAGGTATTCATCTTTTCTTAGCATTCCAAAAAGATACTAACTTCAAAACCTCCTACGTGTCACATGTTCGAAAGACGTTAGCATCTTACGTTGAAAGGCAAGCAGACGACACAGGGTCAGTGCTGAGTCACAGTTTTTTCTGGCTTTGGCCTTCATGTAAATGTACAGGCCATCTGTTCGCTCTTGCAGATGGCAAATTGTTGCAAATGTCCCATTGGAGATTCTCCATCAAACTTTTATTTAAATAACTTCTTCCGTAACTACACTGTATTTACCTTTCCTTTAATCTTTGATAACTGTTTTTAGGGTCCCGAATCCTGCAATGAGTTTGCTTAGCTGAGGTTGTCAGGGTGTGAGGAGAGCATGGAAACCACCCAGCGCTACTTCCTGAAGTGTGCACCTATCGTCCGTGAAATTATGAAAATTTTATTTTTTCCATGTGAACTACCTGATACAATTAACTTCTTGTAGGTTGATATCGTTATGGAGGTGAAGGCAGTTACAGGCTAGAACGAGGCCTGTCATTGGATGAGAAGGAAGGATGGGCAGAGAAAAGTTTTAGAGAGGCAGAGGAGGCTGGAGTGAGAAAAAAAAAGCAGCTGAGAGAACATGGCGGCAGATGTTAAGATTCTTCTCTGCGCATAGATACAGGCTGTTATGACTATTTATAAGGGATGGGTGTATAGAGGATTTTGTGCTGTCTAGATGGACAAATTATATCAATTGGATCGGAGGATATTGTGTGATGTGTTCTTTCATGTGGTAACTTAGTTGATTTCAAGAGTGTATGGTGGCGGGACACACCGGGCCCGCCTTGGAATTGGGATGTGTATGCCTGGCGTGGTGGAAACCAGCCAAGAGAGCTGTGAGTGAGGGTGGGGCGTCCCGACAGGGTGCCATGTTGGAACGGCTCGCAGACAGCGAATCAGAGAGTAGATGGGGGCAGCGTGGAACCACTGAGATAAATTACCGCTCGTTCCAATAGCCTTCGAGAGCCAGAACTATCTAGAGAGCGTGACCACCAGGGTCTGATCGGGAATTGGTTCCACAACACTTTTTTATTTTTGCCACAACTTCTAAAGAGAAAGTTTTTAATCTAACTTTTTTCCCTTTGAGATAAAATCTTACTGTAGATCCCTGGTTGGCCTGCAACCTACTAGGTTGCTCAGACAAGCCTTGGATTTGTGAGCGATCCTCCTGCCTCTGTTTCCCTAGTTCCAGCTATGGCTCAAAACATTTCTTCTTTTAAAATAGTGCTTCTGCATGTTCCTGTTACTTTGGGTCTCTGCTTTGGGAGGACTTTGCTGCAGAGGAAAAGCCTGTCTCATGAACCAAAACACAAACAGAAAAGGAAATACCACAGGCCCACGTTCTCCTGTAAGAGGTAAAGGCCCGCCCACTGGAGGCACCAGTTCCTGTAGACCCCACCACACCCTAACACCACCAGCCACAACAGATCTTTGGGGGAGATTTACTGACCCTGGCAGTAGCTTCGCTGTGTCACCTCAAACTGCAAATGTCACAGCCACAGTGTGTGAGAAGCGTTTATTTAAGGTGGAATCGGCAGCCAGGCATGGCGGTACACAACTCTTGACTTCAGCACTGAGAAGCTAAGGTAGGAAGGTCGATAGTTCAAGGATAGCCTAGGCCACACAGTGAGTAAGTGCCCTACTTAGTGAGACCTTTTCTCAAAATGCCCTCCAATCCAACTATATGGAAAAGGCATTAGTGTTGTGTATGTCCGGGTAGTAAAGAAACGTGGTATCTCTCTATATGAGGGGTTTGGCGTCTTCAAAGGTCTGGTGTCCACTGACAATCTTGAAACATATCTCTCAAAATAAAGAGTAACCAGTGTACAACGCTTTTTCTGGTTTTTTCTTTCTTTTCTTCCCCCTCCCTATCCCCCTCCCCTCTCCCTACTCTTCTCCTTCCCCTTCCCTCTCCCTCTCTTCTCCCTCCCCTCCCCTCCCCCTCCCCTTCCTCTTCTCCCCCCCCCCCCCCTCCACCTCCACCTCATCATCATCCTCCGCCTCCTTCTCTTCCCCTCATCCCCCTCCCCCCTTCTTCTTCTCCTTCTCCTCCTCTTCCTTCTTCTTCTTCGGCAGTGAGAAGGGCAGTGTGTATTATGAGTCAGTGAGTTTTAAGGCCATTGATAGTTTTTAAGCTTGACGATCCATCAGAATAATTTTCTGTCTAAACGTATGACTGTAATTTATAACTTCATGCACTGTACTGGGCACTGTATTAGACTCTTTATGACTGTTGTTTAAGTCTCAGAGCAAACATATAAAACAAACTCTAATATCTGCAGCTACCAAGATACATGATTGACTGAGGCGCTGAATAACTTGCCCGGGATCGCAAGATTTCAGTTTAATTATAGAAACCTTTGTTATTGTATTATACCACCTGCTTCTTTGTTCAAGAATGTGGATATGTAATTCCTAATGAATTTTCCTTTGAATGCTTTCTTATTTCAGTCATAAAGTGAATAAGTGAGTCGAAGTTTTGGGGATTTTCCATAGGAAATGACCTTCATAAAATGTTTCCCTTTTTGTCATTCTTTTGGGACATCATTTTCTTCCAAATGGCCCTTGAACGCTCACAGTGCCCTTAGAAAGTGTGAGAAAGAAAATGCCATTCTTATTTTCAAGGACTTTGGACTTACGGACTTCAGAATGTGATATAATAGAAAGAGTGTAGACTTTGGAACCAGACGGAGCATTGAAATCTGCCTTCCATACTCTAATAGCTCGGCTCTTTGAGGACTTCCTAAACAATGATCCTAACTGTAACATAGAACTCACCCCCATGTCCTTCATGGATGTGGTAATTCAAACCACAATATAACAGAAAGATCTCTGTCTCAGAGCCTTATCCACAAGACATGTCCCACGAGTGGTATTCCTTCCGTTTGGCTCCCCCTCTGTGGTCACAGTGTTTTAACCTACCCATGAGGCATTGCGGTCAGTGTGAGTGAGAGCCAAGTGGGGAAGACAGACGGGAAGAGCCAGTCCTCGACATGGCTAGTGTGGCCGTTTATCCACCAGAAGGCACGGTGCAGCGATGTTCACAAATGTGCAAACTCTGCATTATCGTCAGGCTAAGTTAGGTTTTGAAATACATTCATTCGAGGGCCAGCTGGTACAAGCCCGTGAGAACCAACCACACAAAGTTATCCTCTGACTTCTATACATGCACCACACACACACACACACACACACACACACACACACACACACACACACCCTGGGGAAGGGAGGAGGCATGGAAACCTGGGGACAAGCTTAGGATCCCAGAGCTCTGCTGAACAGGCACCCTGCGGTACTGGCAAGTTCCCGGGAAGGTGAAAGCTTGCTCCTGCCACAGGAGGAGGAAGGTAGGTGCAGCTTCCTGGCACGTGCTCATCTGCTGCTGCAGACTGCAGTTACCGGAGGCCATGCCTATGTGATTCTGCCTGCTACAGACTTCTCCTAGCCACGTCTCTTTATTGAATTCTAGCGAATTGCACAATCCCGGCTTGCTCGCCTTTGTTAGGATTTCCTTCCCTTTATCTCTAGCAGGAAAAGTCTTATCCCCTGGGATTTCCTCTGTGACTTAAACAAAGCCAAACAAGGAAAAAAAAAACAGCCACGATAATTTAATGAATTTTCTAAAGGCCTCTTTATGATTGAACTCCACCCCCCACCTCCCCACCCTAACTCCCCCAACCCCCCGAAAGACATGGCCTCTCTATGTAGCCCTGGCTGTCCTGAAACTTGTTCTGTGGCCCAGGCTGGCCTTGAACTCTTGGAGAGCCACTGCCTCTGCCTCACAAAGACAGATTGAAGACCTGTGGCATTATTGGCCAACTTCTATTTTCATTCTTAAATGCTCTTTCCTAGTTTTTTTTCCTTCTCCTGGGGTTTTTGAATAATTTAAAACAAATGTGAAGTTTTGTGTATGCCTTCTCCCTAAACCTCTCCAAAAATAATTGTGTGTGTGTGTGTGTATATGTGTGTGTGTGTATATATATGTGTGTGTGTGTGTGTGTGTGTATCAGTGAATAATATATAATTCATACTTCAGCATGCATCTGCCCACAGATATTTTTGTACACTGTACATTTATGACCTAAGAAAATCATTGGACCTCTGCTGCCCCCAGCACCCAGCAGGAGACTGTTCTAGAATACAGCAGGCTGGGTTAGTCACAAAGGATTTACCTCTTAGAACTCTGGAGACCGAGGTTCAAAATCAAGGCTCCGGTACCTGGGGAGGGGAGGCTCTTGCTGCTTCCTCCCTGAGAGACAGAAAAAGAGAAGGAATGTGTGTGTGTGTGTGTGTGTGCGTGTGTGTGTGTGTGTGTGTGTGTGTGAGAGAGAGAGAGAGAGAGAGACAGAGACAGAGACAGAGAGAGAGAGACAGAGAGAGAGAGAGACAGAGACAGAGACAGAGACAGAGAGAGAGAGGGGTACGGAGAGACACACAGAGACAGAGAACTGAGAGAGACAGACTCAGAAAACCTGTCACCATAAATTATAGGGTGTAGCTATAAGTAGCGTTATTTAAGGAAATCAAATAAAAGTACTTTCAGGATCTTTGGGGCTCAACGATTCTGGGAAGCCAAGTAGGCTATGGGAAGCCCAGTCTCCAAGTCAAGAATTAGAGCTCCTTAAACTAAGACAAAACCAGGATCTGATAACCAAGATTCTAAAGGGTCAGAGGTCAGTAACAGACTTGGTGACACCTAGGTGGAGACAGAAATGATGTCAGAAGTCCATAAGCCTAATCTTAAAAATGTACATTTTGCTACCTTGGAAAAGTAACAATACCCAAGTGTCATCTATGCCCTGCTGTGTTTTCTTTGGCTTTGCCACCTCAGTCTATAGGAAACAGCTACTGGGAAGGCAGTCTCTGAGTAACAGCAATTACAGGAACGAACAAGTCCAATACCACCCTTGCCCAGAGGCAGTGTATCCTGAGTCAGAGGGCCTTGGTCTTAACCGCAAGTTAAAAACTTAAAAACCTTTTAAAACTTAACGCTCATACTACTTTTATAATATCAAGCCCCCCAACTAAAAAAATTCCAATTTGTACACATTTATAACTCATGCCAGATAGCTGCATATCCCATAGGGGTTTACACTATAGATGTTGATCTAGGTAGGGAGCTTGTTTTTAAGCCATACGACCCAAGGGTCAGAGTTTTATACCAGACAGTAAAACGCATTCTCATCGTTACAGATGCCAAGAAACCTAAAAAGAAAATCCGCATTGTAATTCCATGCAGGATGCACGAGCTACATTGTATCCCAGCTGAGCACTGACTCAAAGGTCAGTAGGTCAAGGTAAATGAAAAAACAACATTGTATCCCAGCTGAGCACTGACTCAAAGGCCAGTAGGTCAAGGTAAATGAAAAAGTCACAGCTAGATGCTTCGCTGGGCCAATTATAATCATCACACATCGTCAAAAGCCAATGAGAAACAGCTGAAGATGTCTTCATTTCTATGTGAGGAGACAGACTCAGAGAGGTCAGGTATTCGTCACAAGTGCTAGGGGTGGGTATCAGAACCAGTACTGAAGTCACATGGATCCAGGCTTCATAACCCACTGTCCATTTCTGTATCAGAGGCCAGTCAGAGCTTAGCACTGGGAGAAGAGTCTAGAAGTTGTTGTTCTAGTCATCTTCTGGCTAGCAGGCATGGAGGGGGCCCTGGGATTTGTATCCAAAATGTTTCACTTGTAGAACTAGCGAGAGAGCTAGCAAAGACGCCAGAATGAAAATGGAGTCTCTTCTACCCACCTATCAAAAAAGTAAAGGACCAGCAGGTTTTGAAGGAAAGTTTTTGCCTGGTGGTGACATCGAAAAAGACTGGTAGGCTCGCCAGCTTTGTCTAGAGGCCAGCACAGCTGCACACTAATGGAACTTCTGTAAGGACATCTGTCTCCAAACTGTGCATTCAGTCTGTGCCTCACTCTACCCTAGATGGTAACCACCTGACCAAGAATTACTGCTTCAAAATATCCAATGCAACACTCTCCATGTTTGTCTTTAAAAACTTCCCCTTCCCCTGATTGCTTTAAAAACTGTATCATATAGCGCTCTACTATAGTATGAATCTACTATTTCCAAAGTAAATATCAACATTACTTTGAAAAATTCCCTGGACAGTATTGAGGCTGACAGATCTGATATAATTTATACATCTATGGCTTATATAACTTCTCCAACGAAAGACAGGTATGTACCTTAACAATAAAACATTATTAATCAAAATTCCCTAAATTTTTGAATTCATGTAGAGGCAGAAATTTGTTCACTAAATAGTCTTTGACCATGACATTTAACACATCACATGCAAACAGAAACACATGCATATACATCTGTTTAAGTTAACTAAAATTTTTTTGTGTAAAATATTCTTTTAGTAAAGTGAGTTCGTAGTAAAGCTCACGAATATAGATTTTTAGACATTTTTATTTGAAACTATTTAATTCTCAAGTAAGATTCAAGGCCAAATGGCCTTTGGAACCGCCTGAAGAAGCCCTAACAATGCAATGGGATGCCTGGCACGTGCTTTCAAAGGTCGTGTGTTGACCGTTCAGACCTTGCTTGCTGTTGTCTGTGAGCTCTGGTGATTCTAGTCAGAATCAGGACGGAGCATCACTGACCCAAAGGATAAGTAACACCTACAGGGTGGCGAGTCACTGCGGAAAGGGCTCCATTACACAGGCTCAAAGCCAACCCCTGACCTGCTGGATCCCCTAGAAAGTTCTTTCTTGGACCTCTTTCTTCAAATGCTCTCTCTTTGCTTTGGTTCTACTGTTTCTAAAGACAGGAGCTGCTAAAGGCTTCTGCGTTCTCACTCCTTAGCCCATCTCAGACCAGCTTCCACAGTTCCCATTCTCCAGAAACAGCTGAGAATATACACGGATCTGTAAGGTACGGATAACAGATGCTTATCGAGGCCTCCCTGGTGTCTTCTGGGACCATTAGCAACACTGGTCTGTTTACTGCCTCACTGCTGAGGAATTGATAGGATGGTATTGCTGAATGGCATTCAGAGACCAGCACACCCAATAGCTCTTACATTAATTGTTATTGGAGAAACTGATTGGAAATGTCAACATGAGATCAAAGAGAGAGAGCAGAGTTACTTTGCACAGTGGTGGAGCTCGCTGGGCCAGAGCCCTGACTATTGTTCTGCCTACCTTCCCCTCAGAATCTGGATAGGGTTACACAGATCCCCAGTGTCTCTGAAGCTTGAAACCATCCATCTGCCTGTAGGCTTGATCTGTTCCGCACATAGCACCAGATATGGCTCATACCTTAGGAAGCTTCCAGACTTTATAAACAATACACCTATCTATGCTAAAACAAATCACAGCTTTTGGGTTTCCAGGCATCCTATAGATTGTGTACCTTTTGTATATGACTCTGTCACAGGCAGTTACGCTTGGCTTTATCCAGTACTCTAAGCACAGTCATTTTTTTTTTTTTTTTTTTTAAACTACTGTATCCATTTTTTTTTATTATTAACTTGAGTATTTCTTATATACATTTTGAATGTTATTCCTTTCCGGTTTCTCGGGCAAACATCCCTCCCCCCTCCCTTCCTTATGGGTGTTCCCCTCCCAACCCTCCCCCCCATTGGCCCTCTCCCAACAGTTAGTTCACTAGGGGTTCAGTCTTAGCAGGACCCAGGGCTTCCTTCCACTGGAAGCACAGTCATTCTTACCCCCATGTGATGATACATTAGGATACAGGAGCAGGGGACTTCATATTCCTTGTATGTGTAATCCAACTGCTGAGTGCCATGGAAGATTCCATACTCCTAACCAATGATGTCCAATGTGTAAATGAAACGTATCTCTTAACCTACAAAAACACACACACACAATGACTTAGCATTGTATATATTATTGAACCAACAAATCTTTACTAGCAACCAATCAAGTCGCAAACACTAGAAATGCAGAGGAAAGAAGACAGAAAAGCTCCGTGCCCTCCCGGATGCAGTAAGAACACAGACAAATACCCTACCATCAAGTAAAGTGACAAGACAATTCAGATGGGCAGATAATCTCTGCTATAGGAATATACAACAGGGTAAGGCCATCGGAGGGATGGTAGGTAGGTGTGCCCCATGTCCTACTGGCTCCTACTGGCTACTGTTCCCAGGCGGCCTCACAGCATATTATTTATTGGAAACACAGATTCTCAGGAACCACTCTTCACAGACACACTGTGTATTTTAACAAACTCCAGAGATTCATGCACACATCAAACACAGAGAGACAGAGAGCAACTTCCTGTTGGTGGCAGCCAAGCTCATTCCTTCTCTTCCCTAAGCCCTTGCACCATGCACACTAAATACGAGTGCATGAAGGGAAACTATAGACTTTACATCTGAAAATATATTATTTCAATATACGTATCATATAGTCAATGTAAATTCAATATAAATATATTGTTTCAATATAACTGTGCTGGGACCTAAATAAAGCTTTGACACTCCACTTGAAACCTTAATTCCCTTTAGAAGAGTTAGAAATGGGGTCAACTGTAACCTTTAACAGTCAACCTGGGCTCCTCATATGTGACTGATGGCTTAGCCTGAAAGGGCCCATCTGTAAAAGCCGCATGGGTTGTGTCTCTTTTGAGTTCCCTGCCTCTCAGTGTGTGATCCTCCCAATCACCTCTGAACTTTGCCAGCCAGATGGTGATTGGTACATGTGAGCCCTTGACCTCTGGCCAGAATCCTGACTCCAAATAAACTTCTTACCTGTACGACTTCCATAATCTGTGCTGTTGAGTCATCAGTAACAGAAGACAGACTCAAGGTGTCACTTAAAGACAGTGTTTTTCACTATGTCAATGATGTCATCACGGGTTAGGGTTGCTGATCCAACATGAAGTATTTATTCATAGCTCTGACTGAAAACGCCACAGAGGGAATAATAATACTGTAAATAAAAATACCATGTAGAAAGAACTTTAATTCACTGCAAAAATCAGTACATAAAAATATAACAGTAATGTAAATTTTCTCTAACATACAATGTCTACTGTAAGTCCCATGTAAATACTCAATTAAATGACTGTGCTTGAGTTCTAAAGAGCAGATTCCCAATTGTTCACATCGCCTCAGAAAAAGCCACCCAATTTTATTTATGTGCACATAACTGCCCCCCCAGGAGAATTGTCCCTTAGCAATTAGCATTCAAATTTACCTTGCTTGCCTTAAAAACCTACTACATCAAGTACGTCAGTTGAGATTCGTTGGCATTTTTCCTACTGAAAACATTTATGAAATTAGAAACAACCTGATATTCCTCTGCCTTACACTTTCCAGCCTTCTCTCCTGTTGGAGGTCTTCTATAGAAAGCTCAGACTCAAGAGAGGAACCAAGAGAAGGACCTAGGTACTGCTATGGTGTGGTCTTGCATGTTCTTCAAAAAGCTTAGTTCCCACAGGGACAATGTTAGGAGACCAGAGAAGCTTCAGGAAGGGAGGCTATGGCCCGCAAAGGGATGATGGATTCTGCTCTCTCTTTGCCTTTTGATTCCTGACCCTGAGAGGGGTTATTTTGCTTCTCCATGCTTGTACTATGTTGAGATGCATCATTAAAGGAGCACCAGGGCTTCTAAAGCCAAACCTCCACATTGCTGACGCCTCTCCTCTGATACTCCTGAATTATTACTTATTAAGATCTACATTCCATCTTTGATACCTTAAACCCTATTGGGGAAGCCCTGGCACCTCTTGTCCCTGGCTCTTTTACTGCTCAATATTCCCTCTCCCCTGTGTTGTGGTTCTTCCTCTTCCTCTCTCCCCTGCATTCCTTGCCTGGGAACCTCAAGTTCTCCCTCTGTCTCCCTGCCCAGCCATTGGCCAGGGCAACTTTACCAGTTAGAGCCAACTGGGGGGCAGGGACCCCTTACATGTAGATGTGCAAATTCAAATCCACAATATTCTTTTATTTCATTTTTTATTGGATATTTTATTTATTTACATTTCAAATGTCATTCCCTTTCCCAGTTTTCCCTCAGGAAACTCCCTATCCCATCCTCCCTCCCCCTGCCTCCATGAGGGTGCTCTCCTATCCAAACACCCACCCCTGGCATTCCCCTACACTGGGGCATCGAGCCTTCCCAGGACCAAGGGCCTGTCTTCCCATTGATGTCCAACAAAGCCATCCTCTGCTATATATGCTGCTAGATCCATGGGTTCTTCCATGTGTACTGTTTGGTTGGCTAGAGTAGTTTTTATTCAAAGGAAAGAAAGAGAAAGTCTTAACAGTCAGTCAGATCTTTCGCATCACCAGTGGGGACACACGTGGGTACAGT
This sequence comes from Rattus rattus, assembly GCF_011064425.1. Lineage (NCBI taxonomy): Eukaryota > Metazoa > Chordata > Mammalia > Rodentia > Muridae > Rattus > Rattus rattus. Next base: position 56,187,475 of record NC_046157.1, on the reverse strand, counting down.
TACTGGGGAAAGCAGAGAAGCATTGTTTTGTTTGTTTGTTTGTTTGTTTTTTGTTTTTTGATGATGAATGTGCATATACTGGGCATTCTAGATTTGCATCTGTTGCTCTGACAGGTCCTCTAACAAGAAGCAACACAATGGAAAAGGGGTTTCTTTGTCTTACAGTTCCAAATTACAGTCCATCATTTTAGGAGAAAAAAATCAAGGCAGAAACTAAGTCAACTGGTTGTATCGCATCCACAGTTAAGAACAAAGATATGGTAAATGCTCCCTTGCTTCTTGCTCTGTGCTTAGACATTCCCAGCCTAGGGAATGTTGCCACCCACAGTGGGCTGAGTTTTTCCTACCTTAATTAACAATACTCCACAGACAAGCCCACAGACCAACCCAATCAACACAATTCCTCATTAACAACCTCTTCTCTTGTGATTCTCGATTGTGTCCATTTGACAGTTAAAACTACCCAGTATGTCAGGTGACCTATAAATTCTACTCTTAAGAATATAAAGACAAGTAAAGAGAGAGTTATAGCACAATTCAGTAACAGGCAAGACCTGGAAAGAAATCAAATGCCCATCAATAGGAAAGTGATATAAAGCACCATTTAGTAACCAGACAATGGGATATTAATTACTTTTAATCAAGTACTGTAAGACTTACAAATGGATGAACCTTACTAAGTGGGAAGAACCAAGTGCCAAGGGATTGTCTGTAATACTACCTTTTGAATGAAAGTAAAACCAAACAGATACAGTGTACACTGCAGGTAGCATTTTGGTCAATGACAGGCCAAACATGATAATAGAAATGAAAACTTTCTATTACCTCATGATAATATAGACATTCTAGTGTTGTCACTCGCTGGTCGGTGCTGTTAGCAGTGTAAAAAGCCCAGTATGTGCAATAGTACAGAGTGTGCACTCATGTATAGTGTATAATACTTAATAGCAGTGATCCATTACTGTGTAACTGGCTTTTATATGTGTAGCATAGTGCTCTTATTTATATCTTTGCTATTTTCCTTGTTGCTAATTCTACTTAGAGAGAAAGAAACGCTTCCTATAAAACCACAAACATTCCCTGCCTGATAGAAGACCTGCCTGTCTTCCTACCTTGTATCTCTTGGTGATAATCAAGAGGCCACACCAAGTAATAACCCTTCACTACCTAGGTTTGAGTAAGTACTATTTAGTGTGCTCACACAATGACAAAATCACGTAGCCCCTCAATCCTTGGAGCATATCATTGTGATGGGGTAAAAGAATGTATGTTTTAGAAACACAGAGATAAACATTTTAGAAAAGTATTGTTGGATCGAATAGTAATAGTGTCTTAAGCTGATTATTATCAGATGTACTTCTTGTGCGCTTGATTTCAGTTTAGGTTGATGGTTAACCAACCTCCAAGCTGACCCCAGTGACCCCTAGTCATCCTGTTTATGACTTACCGTAGTACCTTCCCACTTTGATTACGAAGAAGTTGCATGACATATGGGATGTTACCCTGTAACTTTTGACCGTAGATTTTTATACAAAGCTCTATGGGATCTGCCTTCCTCTGTCTTAGACCTTCACACTGCTTCAGGAGCGGAAGCCAGGACATTATCATGTGCGTGGCTGTGGAGTAACCTGGGGATAGTGTCTTAATCAATCTTTTCTTGCTGAGAAAAAACACCATGGCCAAGGCAACTCTTATAAAGGGAAGTATTTCGGAGTTGGGGATTTAGCTCAGTGGTAAAGCGCTTGCCTAGGAAGCGCAAGGCCCTGCAAGGCCCTGGGTTCGGTCCCCAGCTCCGAAAAAAAAAAAAAAAGGGAAGTATTTAATGGGGGCTTGCTAATAGTTCGGAGGTTTAACTCATTGTCATCATGGTGGTATCGACTCAGATGTGTTGCTGGAGAGTAGCCGATAGTTCTACATCTGAGCCACAGAGGCAGCAGGGAAGAGAAGAGGGAGAGGGAGGGGACAGAGGAAGAGGGAGAGGAGGAGAAGAGAAAGAGGAGGAGGGGTAGGAGGGAAGAAGGAAGAGGGTGAGGGAGGTAGAATGGAGGGGAGGAGAGGAGGAGGAGAGGGGGCAGGGAGGGAGGGAGAGAGTGAAGGAAGGAGAAGAGGGAGAGAGAGGGAGACAGAGAGACTGGGCTTGGCTTCAGCTCAAGGCCCACCCCCCAATGACAGATTTCTTACAACAAGGCCATACCACTTAAGTACTGCCACTCCCTAAAGACCCAGCATTGACCCAGCATATATGAGCCTAGGTGGACCATTCTTACACAAACTACTTAAAACACACTGTGGAAGGGGAACCTGAAACTTCCTACTGTCAAAAAGCAGAATTCAAACTGTGAAAGCCATTTGAGAAAAGACCCAGAGCCTTAACTTCTTTATTGTTATCTTTTAAATGGTGTTAAGGTCTTATCATCTTCAGATTTTCCTTACTGAGTTTAAAATAATGAAAGCGTTTAACTGTGGATTAATTATTGACATGCAACAAGTGTCTCTTTTCTATTTACATTTTATGTGGGCTATATCCTGAAACATTGTATCATTTCTTGGAAGTGTGGGGAGAGTTCCAGTCAGGAGATGACTTTTTGATCTGTCTTGGCAAAAAGGAGGTGAGGGGATAGTTTTGGCTGTAATTCTTTAAGGGTTAGAAGGCAGCAAAGCAGACGGGTGCATTTCTTTTTTCCTGTGTTTGACCTTTGTGGAGCTTCTAGAAGAAATATTTTCGTAGCTTTTCTCACATTAGGCAAACTTTTAAACCTTTATCTCTTTAAATAGTTTTCCTTCTCATCTCCTTGGCAACTCCAATGACCTGTATGGTGGACTTCTCCCATTTGCCTCACAAGAGAGTGACGGCCTCCTCATTGTTCCTGCCTTTAAAATCAGTTTCATTTGGATCATTTCTATTGCAGCATCTGCAAATTAATCCTTCCTTCCCTAGTGCCTAGTGTGTTGTTAATTTCCTCCAATATTTTAAGCAGTTCATTGTAAATGGACAGGTTTGACACTCCATGAATAAATATTCTTGAACCTCACTGAGATAGTTAAGAACTTTTTTTTAATCCTTTCGCGCCTCTGGGCCTCACAGAGGAGGAGCAGCGCAATCTCTCAGAGCTGACTTTGTCTGATTTCTAAATCAACATCCTTCTGACTGCTCTACAGTCTGCACTGTCAGGAGGGTTTCCTCTCTGGCAAGGAGATGCTTCAACCATTTCCAGCTCTGTGGGACTCAGGATCTGTTTCCTCTGCCTTTTTGTTAAATTTGCGCAATTCTTTCCCCATCTGCCAGCATTTTCCCCCAAATGCATGCACAGACCAACCGTAAAGAGCTAGGCTGCAGAACTCTGCAGCTTCCTGGAGTAAGTGGTTTCTCTCCCTTCTGCCTCATTTCCATCCTGTCTCTCTCCCCCGTCCCTCCCATTTCCCTGCTCCTTTATTTTGTCTTATGCGAATTCTAGCTATCTTGGTTTTGCCAAGGAGCTCTAAGTACTACAGCTCAACCACTTGGCTCTGCCTGGGAATTCTGTCTGTGCGATAGACAGCGAATGCTCACAAGACGTATGTATCCCTTGTGGATTTCTTCTTTTCGGGGAACACTGCCCCATGTCCCCAGACTCCAAGATGTAAAAGACATTATAATTCTGCATTCCTTTTTTAAAAGTCTTTGCCTGTTTGTTTGTGGTAGAGCGGGAAGTCTTATTCCTGTTCCTGCCATCTTGGGCAGGGGTAAAGATCTAGATATTTCTACAGCGCCTCCTTCACTTTTAAAATTGGCGAGGGTGTGATTCATCTCATCCTTTCTTCACTGGTACATTTGTCTCACAAATCTTGCGTAATTCGAGTTCCGAACAGGAAGGAAACAAGCTGCACCTGCATGACTCTCTTCCCTGGGGAATGAAAGGAAACATACCTGACATTTCTAGAATCCCCTATCATTGAATTCTATCTGTGTGACTGATATTATTTCTTTCAAGGCGATACAGAGCTCCACATCTCCTTTTGCTTTTTGAATGCCTCTTGCAACTACTCCCAATATTATCTGATTGAAACGAAGACTTTACCTGGACGAATATTCCAGATCAGCAGCCAAGACACAGACATTCATATTAGTCAGAGTTGGAACTGAGTCTTGGCTCAACTGCTAAGTAAACATAATATTCCTGGAGCTCTTACTACCTGAGCAATGCATTGTGGGATTTTACCTGGGTGGTTTCATTTGATTCTCATAATTGTATTATTTAATGTGAAATTAGTGTCATTAAGGCTTTAATAGAGAAAGCTACTTCAGGAGCCTAGTTTTAACCATGACATTGCCTCTTTCTAGGTTTTTATTAATAGGACATTTTTCAATTTCTCTGAATCTTGAAATCCACTCCCCTCCCTCCTGGACTGGTAATGGTAATATCTTCCCTCTGGGCATGTGAGGACTGTAAAAGAAAAAAATTACACCAAGCACTCAGCATGAGTGTTGATACAGAGAAGGCCTTAATAAAAGCTAGCCAATGGGCCAGGGTGGTAGCCCAGGTCTTCAGGTGTCTGCACTGTGTGTGCGAAGCTCTGGGTTTGATTCTCAGTCCTGCATAAATCCTCATGGCACATATCCGCTATCCTAGCACTTGATGGGAGGCAGAGGTGGGAGAACCCAGTGTACAAGATCAGACCTGCTATAGAGTCATTCGAGGCAAGCCTGGGATGTAGGAGACCCTGTCTCAAAAGAAAAAAGAAGTGACTGCTCGATTTATTTATTTTTATTTCTGCAAAACGTTCAGAATGAAGAGGATATCCCAATAGAGACATTTTGGGATGTGTTAAAGGGGGTTTGAGGATGCACCCTGATCCCCATCCCCCATTAATGTAGCTCAGCAGTATAATTACAAATCTTAGGAATGGATGAGTAACTTTGCTTGAGGCCACGGCCCCGCATGGGCCGCTCCTGACCAGTGATGGAATGTAGGGGGCTCTCTAGCAACCTCGTTCATGGAGCCGTGGGCGTTCTCTTGGTTCTGTCTTAGGCTCGTGGATTTTCTGCTGGTGTTTGTGAAGCTTCATTAGACTGCCCAGTTCTCGTCTCCTGGACTGAAGTCAGACCTGGCACAAAAGTCCTACTTCATTTCATACAGACATTCTCTCTGACCGTCCTGGAATGGGCAATCTCATCTTGGTGTTTGCCTTTCGAAGAACCTGAGTTAGTCATACCACATGCTCCTGTTCAGTCCACCCTGGTGATTACCGATCACAAGTGCAAAAGACTAGGACTTTTCCTGGTCCTAATTGTAGAGAAATGATGATCACCTCTGCTCCCCTTGGATGCTGCTCTGAACTCCATAAGCTCGTTTGGGCTTTGTCCGATGTCCCCTTTTACTTTCCCGTCTTTGGGATTGTGAATGAATACCAACCAGGAAGTTGCCTCATGTACGTTTGCACTCTCTGGTGTGTTGATGACCATGCAAAAGCTCCTTCATGCTATTAGTATGTATAATGAAGTTTTTCCTTTCTTGATTTTTTTCTTACCATTTCATATTGAACACATCCTTCCCCGCATGTGGATAGTCATTCCAAGTGATCTTGGACAAATCGTCTCATGTCTCGGCCACTCAAACTTCTCATTATGAAGCAGGGCTAGACACACACATTGTTTTGATGATGGTGAAGTATTGCATGGAGACCGCCTACCTCTGTACTGAGTATTCAGCAAATGCTTATTTAGACAGCTCAAAATGTACGGCAATTCCTGACTAATGAGTTACTTAGATTGAAATGTTCACAGGTAGGATGCAGCCTCACACACGTTGGTGTTAATAAATGGTGAGGTAAGATTTGGACTCAGGTCTTCTGGCCCAAGAGTACACCTTCACATTATAAAGTGAGGCATTTTGGGGCCTTAATCTGCTCAGGCTGCTTTTTAAAAGTACCATAAACATAAGCAGGGTGGTTTATAAATATCAGAATTTCTGGAGGCTTGGACATCAAGGCTATGACAGATATGGGTCTGATCAAGACCTAGTTTTTAGTCACAGAATAACGGACTGGGTACATTTGTAAATAAATGAAATTGATTTGGCTCAATGTTGTAGAGGCTTGGAAGTCCAAGACCCAGGGGGCCTGGGTCTGCCTCAGGATCCGTACCACAGGACGATGAATCCCAGTCGAAAGCTCCAGCCACTCCTAACAGAACCTGGACCATCATGGCTTCCGTGTCATGATGGGTTATCTGCCCTAAATAAACCTTCCTCTCTTAAGTTATTTCTTATTAGGTTGGCCACAGCTATAAGAAAAGTAGCTAGTGCCCAGACCAAAGGGCAGGAGTCCCACGGGAGGCAGGCTTTCAATGGGAACTTGGAGACTATGTCTTGTGGTGTAGTCCCCAACCGTGGCCAAGGGAGCATGATGTTTACGTTCTGGCCTAAGTGCCTCCCAGGGAGAAATAACATCTTGGACATTTCTAATTTGGCATACGCAGGGAAGGGGAGGGCAGGCAACTTCCATAGATGATCAGTCTTTAAAAGGAATGCAGGAAATGCTGAAGCCATGCGTTTTACTCTCTATCCCGAAAGTCTCATTCAATAAGATCTCCCAGGGAGTTTTCCATTAGTGCTCACCACCCCACTACTTAATTCTTCATGCTTTGATTCTATCTCAGAGCCAGAAAAGTGGGGTCTGGTCTCTGATAATACCTTTACTTGTAATTTGTCAAAAGTAAAATCCTCTTTTCCACTATTATAAAGCTAACACTTGGTGCTGTTCCGAATGCTCTCTGATCTATCTCCTTCAGTATTTGTGGTGACTCTGTTGTAATAAGAACCAGGTTGGCTCTTATTAGTGGCCAACAAAACAAGCCCAAGTGGCAGGAAGTGGAGCCAGCACTCAAACTGCTGGGTTCTAAAGTCCATGCGTGCTGTGACTATCTTGAGATGGCTCTCTGTAGGGACAAAAGTCCCTCTAAAAGCAGCCTGCAGTGAGCTGTGTGCCCTTCCCATCATTGGACTACTAAGTACCCAAGGCTACTGAACACTTGCTCTCTGAACTTGCTGACTTAGGAGTAGGAAGTCCAACTTCACACCCTCCTGTTTCCCCTTCTGTGACATCCCTGGATTGCTCGAGGTGACTCCCAGCTGGACTCCACCTGGATCAGGGGATGTCACTGTTGACATTGCGGTATTAGAATGCCCTCTTTGTTAAGGAATTGGTCCAGCTTTAGAAGGGAACACAGGGCACACACAGTAATAGCCATGAGTGTCAATCAGTGTGACAGGACAACGAACAAACGTTGAAACCGGAATGAAACTGGTGGCATCGAGTTCAGTTATCCATATTTATTTACAGGATCCTTATACAGGGTGCCCAGGGCAGGAGCAGGCTACTGGCCAATGAGTTTGAAGAACGGCACAGCACCTGCCGTGATCCTTTTGATTGACAAGTCCACCTTTCCATTTGGGATGATTCCTTTTAAATCTGCTTTAGAAGGTGGTGTAGCAATGGACACAAAACCTATGAAAATGGTTTGTTAATTAGTAAGTGGGGAAGCGATGTATTCAGAGGGTTGAATAGGATAAAGCTCCTTCTGACTGTTTGCACTTTTCAACAACATCTCCCTGTACCCTTACTAATGACAATGAATTATATATTCTTATTCTCAGCAGCATACTTAAAAATAGAAATTTAATAAGAATTTTACCCGTGAGTGACATTTCTTCTAAAAGCTATGCTAGTTCAGCAACAACTATGAATTTTTTTTTTCTGTCATCTCTCTTCTACTTACCAATGCTGGCCCATAATTCATCCCTAAGGTCTTAGCCAATAGGACATTTTCTGAAGTTCTAATAATAAATTTAACTCGATGCTTTTAGAATTAATTTAAAGATATTCCTTTGACTTATGTAAAATTTTCAGATTTTTTTTTTGGTATATAAAGATATCTCCTTTAACTAAATGGGATTTAATGTCTCATCTTTCTGTTGGCTCGTTTTATCTACAAGGATTTAACATGTATCTCATTTTAAAATGTTACCCACAGAGCAGTTGGCGTGACCTGTCAATTATGATGTGGGTCTTCATTAGTTATTCTGTCCTCCGATTCGTCAAAAAGGGATGAGAGTTTGAAGTGTCAGGATAAAACAAGCCATACGATTTCTCACGCTCTCCCAGGGTTTGCATGGAGCTAGAATCCATGAGTTTGTTTTGAAGGACTGCAACTTCCCCTTTCCCCTCTCTGGCAGCTGTCCCATATCTCAAAAGAGTCACTTCCTGAAACTTAGTCAGAGTATTTTTACTGACATCTCTACATTCCTCTCCGTGATCTACTTATCCTGAAGAGGAAGTAGCAACCTGGAAGTCAATAATAACAGTCTCCATAGCTCCACAGTCAGGTCCATGTATCCGGCCCTCTCTTTCTGTCATTACCATTACACGGTTGTTCCCTGCTGCTCGCTGATTGACTTCTACTTCACAATCGCAGGCTGAGTGTCTCCAGCATTTGCACCGCAACACACGATGCCACACTGCCACACACTGCAGTGACTTAAACGTTTGTCCCTCCCAGTCACAGAGGATGGAATTCTAAGGGAAGGGTTAAGCACGGCTGGTTCTAGTGGGAGCTCTTCCTTCTCTGACTTCCTGCAGTAGGGTGAGGGAGTTCCCCAGGGATGTGTTACAAAGGCATTGACCCTAGTCACAAGGGTTATCCTTATTGCCTACTAACCTCCTGAAGATTCCTCGTGCCTCTGTGGTCATCAGATGGGGGTTAGAAATCAAAAAAATTATCTTGCTGTGCTAAAAACTCCATCCGGTCCATTATTTTCCTAATAGTCCTTGCGCTCCTGTTCATCCCGGAATGTATCAGAAAAATATGGGAGGCTTGAGATTAAGCCGTGAGTTTATAGGACCTATAGGTCAACACACTAGCCTATTGTAACAGAAAGTCCCTTGTAGAAGTTCAGAAGAATGGGGATTTCTTTCCTTGACTAGAGAGGAAACTCTGAAATCACAATGGGACATCTGTTCATGGCAGCCTCTGAGGACCTGAGCTGCATCTATCTGTCCTGTCCTGCTGACCTAAGGCTCTGTGATTTTTAAACTTTTGACTGAAAGGACTCCTCCTTCTGTCTGTCTTTCAGGGGAAGGAAAGTCAGTGGTAAAATTGCATGCCAGCTGCTTTGGTCTTTTGGTTTTAGCAAAGTAAGAAGTTTTCCTGGAAATCCCATGAGGTTCCTGATGAACGGAGCATGGTACGTGATGAAGGCGTCTGGGAAGGTGATAGGTGGGTATATGGCACGCTTAGCTAGAATGCTGTCAGAGAGAATGCTGGAGAAACTGATGCTGAACAGGTGCCTAGCGGGAAGGAAGTTAGAGAAAAGTACCGTGACTGGAGAATAAAGATGAGTCACGAACCCACCAGAGAGAATGCGAAAGGTGGTTCTGTGCAGTAGGGACTCCACTGAGCAGGCCTGGCCAGGGTTTCCCTCAGCCCTCTCACAGCGACTCTGAACTTGCTGCCTCTGAAGCCCGACATAGAGACATCAGTGGTGATTCAGCTTTCAGAGGCACCTACATACAAAGTTGCAGAAGCATTGAGAACACTGGGAGATGGATAATTTACAACAAGACCATTGCCAACAAGCCTCATTGTATCAATAACCCTGTAGTGTATCAAACAGCACTGTCTACCCACCAAGACCATGGCAACTCTTATAAAGAAAAAAACAACATTTAACTAGGCCTGGTGCACACTTTCAGAGGTTTAGTCCATTATCACCATGCCCGGACACATGGCAGTGTGCAGGCAGACACACTGGATGTGTTGGAGAAGGAGGGAGAGCTCTAGATCCTGGCATTGTACTGAGTATTTGAAACCTCAAATAAACCCCCATGACACATTTTCTCCAATGAGTCTATACCAACAAGGTTACAACTCCTAATGCCACTTCTTAAGTATTCAAGAATATGAGCCTACTGGGTTCATTCTTATTTAAACCAATGACTAAGGTCTAGATGCTGCAAACCGTGGCAATCCGTATTCCTGTCATCCTAGGTAGGAGTGCCAGGATCAAATATTATGTCTATGGCTACACATCTTCAACATTAGGCAGTGCACAGGATTGTTGCTTCTACCTTTGGCTTTTATTTCTTGTCTTCACGTGTTAACTTCTCTTCCCCACAGCTACCTTTCTTGTTTAGGTATGTTAACATATCCACTGCACTTTCTTTTCTTTTTTTTTTTAAAGATTTATTTATTATATATGAGTACACTGTAGATGTCTTCAGACACACCAGAAAAGGGCATCAGATCTCATTACAGATGGTTGTGAGCCACCATGTAGTTGCTGGGATTTGAACTCAGGACCTCTGGAAGAGCAGTCGGAGCTCTTAACCACTGAGCCATCTCTCCAGCCCTCCACTGCACTTTCATTCGACTGTTGGCCATCAGTCGGTCAGGGAACTAGGAAGAACCAGATGAGACCACTCCCAGAGATGAGGACAGAGCACACTGAGGAAGGGGTGTGCATCCTAATGTGAGAGATATGCAAAACAGGACATTTTGTATCAGCACCCCTAAAATGATGTTGCTTTGACTACAACTTTAGGTGAAGGTGACCTGGAAGGAATTGAGGGTTTTAAGAAAGGAATGTAGCCATACCCATGGCACGGTGGGGAAGCAGCTCAGCTGATAATGTCACATGCTATGGTACACAGACAACTGATGGGGAGCCCATGCATCCTTAGGTGTGCCACTGGGAACACAGGGCAGGACGGAGGTCGGAGGAACAGAAGTGGAGTGGCCAGCAGTGCAAACTAGCCACTTGCAATTAATCCAACTCTCTGTGTCTCTGTGACAAACACATCTCTCCTCTGTCATCACAGATCTTACCTATAGATTTTTAAATCTCCGAGGGTAATCGTTTCTTTACTGAAAGTATTTCTTACCTGTCGAATTCCATTCCAGGAAACAGGCTGTTGTGATGGGGTCTGTGCTCACGACTCTTTTCTTCTCTAGGATTCCAGCACGTCTCACTCACTGTCGCCTTTCCAAAGTACAAGTACTCTTTGACCTGGAACACAGGCTGTCAAGGATGTATATTTTCAGTTTCCTTCCAGGTTGGGTGCTAATGATAGATCAGTGAAATGATCCTACCCACCTATCTTGGGGGTTATGTACTAGAGAATGGGAAACCCCAGATCAGCTGTACAGCCGAAAAGCATGACTGCTTCTCTACAGCTGCACAGACGGAGTCCTAGCCTTCGGTGAACGTTCTACGCTTCAGCATCTCTCAAGACTACAGACGACTAGGGCAGAATCACAGACGGCTGGCAGACAGGTGCAAAAAGTGAGTCGTTGACATCTCAGAGGAGGAACTAACGAAGCCCTGGCCTTTCTTCTCTGAGAGAACATCATTAGGTCTTATCACGAGGGTCGCTGATGGGTAATCACAGCTGTTCTGATAAAGACAAGCACTGTCCCGTTATGTCCACGCTGAGGAGGTACCCCACATAGCAGGGGCTCATGCAAGAGACCAGGATTTGATGCTAGAGACTTTGCTGGGTTAGAATGGAGAGGCATGTCCTGTGCTGACCTTCTAATAGCAAGGTGGCTTGGTTTTCCGCATGACCTTCTAAAGGAGGTCATTTCAGGAGAAGAAATAGTGGCCACTCCACTGTTAGATTAGATCCAGTCATGTTTTCCTCAGGGCAGGACCAGGTTTGAGACAATGGGGAGAATGACAAATTCTGCCGACGTCTCTATCCCACTACAGCCTTCTGCTGGATTTTGGAAGTGCAGATGTTTCCTGTCTTTGAGCCACTTTGGATGTAGTTAAATCTCAGTATCACCAGGTTCACACCTTCAGTCCTTGTCACACGGAGTTTTTTCCTGCTCTAATACCCCGCCCCCCCTTCCCTTTGTCTGCTATCTATGCTTCTGGGGGAAAATGAGCAAGGGTATTACTTTGTAGCCCAGACTGAATTCAAATTCATGACTCTCTATGCTCTGTGCTTACAGGGGTGTGCTACCAGTCCTGGCCTCTGCCTTCTCTCTTCACTGGAGGCTACCTTATCCTCACCTTCTTTCTCTTTTCTGTTCTCCAGTAAACACTGCTCCTTAGGAAATAAAATCTGCATTTCACACACACACACACACACACACACACACACACACACACACACACACACACACACGTAGTTTCAAATGAAGAGTAGGGGCCATGGTTTCAGTTCTTCATCACTTTTGAGAGGTGTATTACATGGCAACGTTCCTGGAGGTAGGAGTCTGTTTTATCTCAGCATCCCCTACTTGTAGTTCAAAGCCTAGATTTGACATCCGTCCAGAGTTTTTGCTGCTGGAATTAGTGGACGGTTTTTTACAGAAGCACAGCAGCAGAGCATGACAGAGGATGCCCTGGGCCAGCGTTAGAGGGACTGTAATGTGTCCTAGGAAGTAAGACACGGAGCTGAGCGTGAGAGAAGTAACTGTGACTCTGTAGCTCTCCCCAGAAGGAAGAAGAAGAAAACGGAGGACCCACCTATCATCTGACGAATGCTATGTTTTGTCCAGATATGGTGCCACGTTGTCACTCACAGTCACCACGTGCTGCTTCCTGGAAGGATTTGGGTTTTTCATCTTGACAGCCATGCCAGGTACTCTGTCCCCAGAAGAGAGAACGATGGCGAATATTTCTAGATTTCTTCGAAAAATCTCTTCTCGGCAGCGGCTCGGAGTTATTTAAAATGCGTTTCAGCGTAAACGACACAATCTCGTTTTTGCGATAAAGCCGCTATAATGTCTCAAAAGAGAATGGAGACGAGAAACGCTTGAAAACAAGAGTATTGTTTTTTGGAATAATGCGCATGCGCAGCGCTGCGCAAGCTTGGTGATGCATGGACCCGAGGTGTGCGCATAAAAAGTTTTGCCACCGCTTTGCTTAAGTCAAGAAGCGTAAGTGATCAACAGGCTGGGATGTCCCTGCTTCATGGGTACATCTTCCTGGGGACTGCAAACCACAGCTATGAGACAAAGATGCACCAAGTGTAAGTCACTGTGGGACAGTAGCATAGAATCTTTATGTTCTGCACCAGGCTGATTTTCTCAATTGATTGTCAACATCAGTTGATAATAATCACATTTCCTTCCTACAGTCTCAGTCTCTCTCTCTCTCTCTCTCTCTCTCTCTCTCTCTCTCTCTCTCTCTGTGTGTGTGTGTGTGTGTGTGTGTGTGTGTGTGTGTGGCAAGACGCGGCCATCATGCGCGTTTGTAGGGGATTGTCTTAGGGTTTTACTGCTATGAACAGACACCATGATCAAGGCAACCCATATAAGGACAACGTTTAATTGGGGACGGCTTACAGTTTCAAAGGTTCACTCCATTATCATCAAGGCAGGCACATGCCAGTGCCCAGGCAGGCATGGTGCAGGCAGAGCCGAGACTTTTACATCTTCATCTGAAGGGTGCTAGTGGAAAACTAACTTCCAGGTAGCTAGGAAGATGGTTTTAAAGCCCATACTCACAGTGACACACTTACTTCAACAAGGTCACACCTCCTAATAGTGCTACTCCCTAGGCCAAGCATGTAGAAACCATCACAGGGATGTATGTGTGTGAATGTATTCACGTGTCTATGCACATGTACCCCATGCATGTGCATGTGGGGGCCCAGGTCAACCCTGGTGTCTTATATAATTCTCAACCTTATTTTGTTTTTGAGACAGGGTTTCATTGAACCTAAAGTTTACTGGTTTGGCTCAGCTGGCTAGCTATAGAGATCCCCCCTCCCCACACCTCTGAGCTCCAGGGATAACCCCCCACCCCCGTCCCCCATCTCTGTTTTTCCAGTGCTGGGATTACAGGGTGTGGACTGGCTTTGAAATCAAGTCTTCACACCTGCATTTTCCCAGTAGCCTCCCCATCATCTTGAAGATTCTTTTCCCTTTAAAAATCTCGTGAGGGAAAAAAAAAAACAATTTGAGCAATCTTTTTTTATTAATATTTTAAGGAACAAATAATTCGAAAGGTCCCAAGGAGATCCTTAAAAGCCGACAGATGAAACCCCCTCAGAAGAGCATAGGAAACTGCACACTTCAATTTGTAAACATGTTCAGTGCGGGGGGCGGGGAGAAAAACTGGAGTACAGTGAATAATCGGCAACTGGGGGCAATGCCCATGTTTTCTTGACTTAGTAGCTAATATGCTATGCTAATTCAGGACGTCCAGAAGGCGGAGTCAGTCCACATAGCCCTTTGTGAATATGCCGATGGTCAGACTGTAGAGAAAGATGCCCTCCTCCTCCTCCTCCTCCTCTCCTCCTCCTCCTCCTCCTTCTCCCCTTCTCCTCCTCCTCCTCCTCCTCCTCCTCCTCCTCCTCCTCCTCCTCCTCCTTCTTCAAGTGGTTTTGGTTCAAAGCAAGGAACACTGAAAATTATTATCTTTTCCCTTCATCCAGCCGACACACATTCTCTTTCTATCCTCTCAACTTTAGAGTAATTTAAACAATACACATCTGAACGATCTCTCATCAGCCAAGGGAAGAAATCCAGCTCCAGGTACAGCGCGTTATCCTTCCCATTGGCTTGGTTTTGTTTTATTATTAATCATGTTTTTTTCCCCCTGCTAGGTGGCAAACTTCAAGTTCGAACTTAAGAGTTTCTCAACCGTGACCCGAAGGCCACCCACATCAATGTTAAAAGTGCTGATCCCTGTGCCGCACTCAGTCCTGTGGAATTAGAATCTCAGTCCAGAGTCTGCATTTTCAAGTTCTGTAGATGATCTCAGTCGCTGTCATTTGAGTTGCTCCTCACAGTCCTGGCAATCTCAAATCTCGGGATGCCTTGGTAGGAAAGTTCTGTCTGACTGATCAGAATAGAGGCCATTGTGATCCTGTGAGAAAACGTTGAAATCTTGGTCTGGAGGGGAGAAGAATGCTCCAGAGAAAGACTGCATAGGTGTTGTTCTGAGTGAGCCAGAGAATCGTCTACGGTAGCCGCCATTTTAGTTTTGAATGAGTGAATCTGATCAGCCTACAGAAACCAAAGTAAAATAATAAATAGAAAGGGGTAGATCATAAAATTGACTACTTAGCACATCCAGTAGAAATAGGCTGGGAAGGATCTTTAAGACAGATCTCTGGAATTCCCCGTCAAGGGTCCCAGGCAGAGTGTACCCTCAAGTGAGGCTCCCAGGTAAAAGGACAAGCAACGTTTCAGATGTGGCATAATCAAATATGGCTCTGATCACATCAAGTAGAACCTGACTAAGGAATTTGGAGCAGTCAGCAGGAGTTCCCAGTTGAGCCTTCTCCCCATGACTGTGACTCCCATGGCTGAACTCGTGACTTCTCTTTTCCACTGTAGATCTTTGAATAGTGTGGGATAAGCAGTAGTAATCTCTATTGGAAACGGCTCACTTTCTATCCTCTCATGGATACAATGTTTGTACTCTTTGGTCTGTGTACTGGCTGGTTTTGTGTGTCAACTTGACACATGCTAGAGTTATCACAGAGAAAGGAGCCTCCCTTGAGGAAATGCCTCCTTGAGATCCAGCTGTAAGGCACATTTTCTCAATTAGTGATCAAGTGGGGAGGGCCCAGCCCATTGTGTGCCCTGGGCTGGTGGTCCTGGGTTCTATAAGAAAGCAGGCTGAACAAGCCAGGGGAAGCAATCCAGTAAGCAGCATCCCTCCATGGCTTCTGCATCAGTTCCTGCGTCCAAGTTCCTACCCTGTGTGAGTTCCTGTCCTGACTTCCTTTGCTGATGAACAGCAAGGTGGAAGTGTAAGCTGAATAAACCCTTTCCTCCCCAACTTGCTTCTTATTATTTTTATTGTGGCAATAGAAGCCAGGACTAAGACAGTCTGATTTGCTGTTTTTCTTCCCATTTTGTCAAAGAGTTGGGGTGGGCAGCCCGTGCTAAAATATGTGTTCTTAGAGGACAAGTCAAGATAAACATGCTTAAGTAAAGTAATTATATAAAGAGGTGTGGAAAGCAGGCAGATTATACTTTGTCTCGGAATGGAAGTAGAGTGGATGACGCCTCAGAACTCTCGAATGTCTGTCAGAGCCCTCATCAGCCCACACCCCTCATTTCTCACTGATTACCTACGTAATGATTTCAGGATCCAGAGCAAGCCACCTGCCTCCATGTCTGGATCCCCTCATGGCCTGTTGGATCACACTCCTCTCAGCCAAGCCCTGGTTTTAGCTCTGCTTCCTCAGGATGCCTTCGGGTTGTCACTTACACGGCCACCCAGGACACTTAGGCCCGATTCTCACCTGTTTTGGAGGTAACTGAGTGTTGTTAAGTCACAACAGTTTATGCACTGAACAGATGAAGTCATGTCAATGATATTACTACTGGGTAGCAACCCCTTGCCTGAAGCCCCTGGCCTGTCATGTGTGTTTAAGGAGTACATGCATTTTGGGGCTACCCATTTTTCTGCATCTTTCCACTAGAACTCAAAGCCAGCAACATGATTTCTTTCCAGAAATCCGACCAGGGCTACACGTGTCAGGGGCTACAGGCCTCTGGGGTGGTAATTCCTTCCTCATTTCTAATCAGGTCGGTCAGCCCAGCAACACCCCTTCTCCAGACTGATAAGCCTTGTGGAGAGTGCATGCAGCCTTGCAGAAAGACACTGCCTTGAACAACCGTGAACATAATAAAAAATAAAAGTGAACAATTGGACAAGCATCCAAATAAGTAGCTGAGGATAAAAGCAGGGGCAGGACTTGAGGAACGATGGCTGACATCAACAGGACATTGAACTGGCGTTTATGGTTCCTGGTGGTACAGCATAGAAGGACAGAAGTCGGCTGCCAGATGCTTAGTACAATATTCCAGATGTGAAGGCTAGTACAATGTGTTTGCTCGTTGGTGAATACAGCTAGTAAATAAGAGTGCAGATTATTCAGGCAACTGTGAAGGGCACAGGAATTACTCTCAAAGCAGTGTCGGGCTGAGTACAAGCAGCAAAAGGATTTGATCAGGGAAGCATGCATATTAACGGGTTATAATGAGCAAAGCACAGTCCAGGTTACATACATGCCTTGTGGTTTTCAAGGAAGGGCCTCATCGGACACAAACAACTTGAAGGGAGTTAGTGACCATTTAGAAGGGCAATAGCCTTCTCTCAGAATCTGCTCCTAAAAGTCCTGCCTAGCTTCAGACAGATGTTGACACACCCTTTTCGGCAAGTTCAAACACTTGGTTCTCACGCTCCTACAGGGAAGCAGCACAGGAGCTTAGCTGAACCGAACTTCCGAGGTTTCTGGAGGTTGTGGGGCAGAAGACCCTAACTTAATCTGTTGTGTGTGTGGGGTGAGAACAACAACTCTGGGGTCGTGGAGGCGTCAGGTTTTTTTTTTTT
Organism: Rattus rattus; assembly: GCF_011064425.1. Classification (NCBI taxonomy): domain Eukaryota; kingdom Metazoa; phylum Chordata; class Mammalia; order Rodentia; family Muridae; genus Rattus; species Rattus rattus. The sequence goes on along the minus strand of NC_046157.1, from coordinate 56,170,133 downwards.
TTTACCTTCAGCAGGTTAGAGGAGGTGGTCTCCCGGGCCGTGTAACCTTGCCACCAAAGGCCGAGGAGGTAGGGCACGCGGTTGGAGGCCCGGGCACACAGTACTTTGCTCCACAACGTTACACCGAGTTCGCCCAAGGCGACATAGAGATCCTACCAGCGGAGGGCGTGGCCTGGAGCGGGGCGTGGCTCAGACACGGGCGTGGCCTGGAGCTCGGCGGGGCTTCAGCCACGAGGCGGGGCCTGGGGCGGGGCGGGGCTTTAGCGCCGGGAGGCGCTGGCGGCGGTGGCGGAGTGGAGCGGAGCGCAGGGGAGGAGACGGGCGGCCGTCCGCGCGGAGGGAGTGAGTCACCTGACCGCCGCTTGCCGCCTGCAGTCGGGCCGCGCCGCGCCTCGGCTCCGGTGAGTGGCTCGGACGGTGCGGGCTGCCGTCCTTCCCGGGGGTCACCGGGGCTGGTGGCGGGCGGCCGCGCGGGCCTAGAAGGGGCGGCGGACTGCGCGCTGTTTACGCGGTGCGCGGACACTCCGGGTCGGCCGTGCCGGCGCCGCCCTGCACCGCGCTCCGCGGGCCGCGTCCCGCTCCGCCTGCTGCGGGGGCAAGGCCGAGCCGGCCGGGGTTCCGGGACCAGCCGGCGGTCCGCGCTCCCCTTTGTTGTAGCTCGCCGCACGTTTGTAATTTAGACTCGCACAGCATAGGCAGAGTGGGGTCTCGATGATAGACACCAGCTTTGTGTTGGTGTCTGGTAGCGCCAGGGCCAACGCGTTCTCGATCTTCTCCGGTACTTTGGTGTCATTTAGTGGAATTGCGCCGCTGGCTTTTATGTAGTGAGCTCTCTACGCTCAGCGTGCGCTGAGTCAAGGCAGACGTAGTAATTCTGAAAGAACGTGTGTGGGAAAATCCAGCTCCTGCGACAGGCTTGGAAGAACAAAGACTGTTTTTGCAGGATGCTGTTCTTTTTTTGGAGAACTGTAGTGTTGTGACTGCTTGCCTCGGAGGATGCCCCTGCTGGGTCTTTGTTTAGGTATTCGAGCACTCCTTTCGGACTACTGTGTTTGCAGGGAAGGCAGTTCAGAAAGATTAAAGGATGACCACCGTAGATTTGTTAACCGGTCGAGCCTTTGAGCGCTACAAACAGAGAAATGGGAAGAGGTATGGGTTGGCCTATTCTTCCTGCTCTTGTGGTAGTGGTGCAAGCTCTGGGCTGGGCTTGAAGGCGCTTGCCACTTCTGGCTTTGGACCTCATAAGGGAGTCTAGGGGAAAAAAGGCTCCTGGTGAGTCATCTTGGAGTTGAGTAGCTTTGGAGGAGTGATCGACTCTTGTTGTTTAACCGTCGGATCTGTCAAGTGGCTTCCCTTTGTTCACTACGTTGGTTGGCTAACAAGGTAGGGTGACTCTTTAAAAGAGTTTGTGTTGCTGAGTCATTCACCCCAGTCTGAGAGGTAATTAGGAACAGCTGGTGCAGATACGCGCATCACATGCCTCCACTATAAAAGGGTGAGCTGCACACACGAGGGCTTGCTTCGGGAGGCCGGAGGGGGCCCAGCTGCGGGCTGTGTGTTTTGATACAGGTAATCAGTAGGTGACGTGGGAGAGCATGCTTAGGACGTGGCCAAGTAGCATCGAGGTGGTGTTTAAACAGCAGCCGCGTGGCCTACTGCGGGAGAATCAATTTGTGCTGGAGGAAGCGGTGTCTGAGGGATTTCAGATAGAGGTAAGGCATTCAGCAGTATTGTAACAAAACAGTATTGTAACATTTCCTTCTCTTGCTGGCCTTGCTTTGCGGTTAGCATTGATGCGGAGTGGTGAATACATGCTTAGTTATTCTTTATAAAAGTTATTTTTTTTTTATGAGGCCACAAAGGGGATTTCCTTTTAGGGCTTTTAGGTTTTCCCGCATAGCTAATTTCTGGGGAGAGAGGTGGGAAAGGATAGAGTCAGCAGGTCTTCTTGGGTCAAGCTCAAGAAGAGGGGTCTATGTATGTCTCTTGACTTTATGGATCTTGTGGGATTTCTTTTTTGCCTGAAAAAAAAAAATGAACACACACTCACACCAGTCCTCCGTGTAAAGTTTGAAAAGGAAACGTGTCTGAAGGGGAGGAGAGCTGGCTTCTTATGAATTTTTTTTAACATTTATTTATTTATTATTTATTTGTTTGACACTTGCATTTGTGGGTCTCTCCATTTATCCTGTGGGTTCTGGGGCATGGACCTCAGGTCATCAAGCTTGGTGGTGAGTGCCTTTAACCACTCAACCTTTGCATGGTCCCCAAGGATGATACTGAATTTTCTATTATTGATGGTTTTCCTTTCAAACATCTGTAGCAGGGAAGTAGTTGGTGTGCTGCTTTAGATTTAGGGGTTATCAACCATGTCTCTTTAAGGTGTTAGGAGATTTCAGGGAGTATACAGGGTGATTGATCTAACATGAAAATACCCACAGCAAGAAGTTAAAGAAGCAGAGTGACATCAATGTCTGCATATTAGATAATGTGGTTATACGCACATCATCCCTTTTGTCTGTTGAGGAATAAAGTTTGCTTTCCACTGATATTACCGCTATTCCAAGTCTGCAACAGACACAGTGTGTGTGTGTGTGTGTGTGTGTGTGTGTGTGTATTTTCTGATCTCTTCCTGAGAGCTGTAGTTATTTCAAAATATTCTTAGTACTTACTTTTCACTTCATGTATAGTTTTTGTATGGTAAAGACCAGAAGATGTAAATTTCTTACTACATTCTTAAAGTTAGTGATAGAGATGTAAAAAAGTTACATTTTGATAACATTTTTTTGGATTTGTAGGCAACCCCCTAGGGCCGTTGGTGAATGTGTGTGATCTGAACAGTAGTGGTTAGAATTTGGGGTGTGATATTTATAACAAAATCTTTACATTTTAGGGTAAAAATTCTCTTACACTTTGGAAGCCTGTGGATTCCCCCTCTTTTTATATTCTTTTGATTATTCTTAAAACTGTGCATTTAGGTAATCCTTGGGAAGTGGAATTCCTTAGACTGCCAACCTCTTGGGGTAGTCACTAATTTTTTATTTACATATTTGTCTTAATTCTCTGTCTCTGTTTCTCTGTCTCTCTCTCTGTCTCTCTCTCTGTCTCTCTCTCTCTCTCTCTCTCTCTCTCTCTGTCTCTCTCTCTGTCTCTCTCTCTGTGTGTGTGTAGGTTCGAGGACATCCTGTGGGAATGGGTTCTCTTTCTCTACCACACGTGGGTCTGGGCACTGAACTGTGCTGAGGCCTGGCAGCTGACACCCTCACCCACCGACCTGTCTCTCTCGCCCAGGAGGCATGGCTACTATTTACCATTGGGTTCCTCCTCAGGGCCTGTGGAGGTGACTCTCCTCAGAGCAGCCACAAGGCTTGTTGAAATGACCAAGTGTCAGGAGACTCTCCACAGCGCAGCAGCTTGCCCTGTCCCTGGCTGAGGGTTTTAACTGTCACCTCCCTTCACGGTTTCTACCTTTCCTTTGGTGGGGCGATTGAACCCTGAACCCTGAGTCTCTCAAGCCTGCAAAATGAAGGGATTATCTCAGGGGGTGGGATGGACGGTTTATGAGATTCTTTTGAGTAAAAAAAATAAAATAAAATAAAAACGCCAAGTACCGGACTCAAGTGATGCCCGACACATGGGGAATGTGAACGCTGTTTGCTAAGGCCTGACCTTTTGCAGAGAGAAACATTTCAGAACTGCAGGTAAAATTCCAGTTTACATCTCTGTCAACCCCTGGCTCCTGGCTTAGCAGTGCATGGCATTGACATCTAAAGTTGGGGTCCCTGTACAGTCTCTAGAGAAGCCATATGTTCTGGATGGGAAATACAGAATTAAATTGCTAAAGATCCGTCAGCGTCGTCGTCTTACTTGGGGTCAGCTGTCCTGTGCCTTGCTGTTTCTGAAAAATGGGAATGATGGTGGTGGTGGTGGTGGTAATGATGATGGTGATCATGGTCTCTATCATAGATTTCTGTGAGGATGAAGTGTGATACCATGAATCAAGTGGTCAGGACATAATTTGTTAGGTGCTATTTTCTGGTGTCCAGAGAGAGGCAGGTTGAATGCTTTCTTGCTTGGTTTTGTTAGGTCCTTCTGGGAGCTGAGCTAGCGGCCACCATCGCTGGAGGCTTGCCATAGGGCAGGTATTGGGACTAGAAAGTTTCAGGTTGGTGCTCATGGGTTCTCAGGCTTGGCAGCACTGTGGAGCACTCCATTCTGCCCTGCTAGTAAAATGTTATTGCTTTTTGAAGAAGTAAAGAACACTCTGAATTTTCTGTCTGGATCCTGCTCAAATCCTATTGAGGATGCCCTCACCATTGCATTTAGCAGCCACTAAATCTGGCCACTCCCCTCCTGGCTTATTAGTGCTAGAATGGGACTGGCCTCTCCATTCTACTTTCTGGACTCCGTCCAGTTTATGGGGAGCATGGATAGCACACATTTACCTTCCAGATGCAGCCCGTTCACCCTGGGTTTCCTTTCCATGACAACCCTGTCGAGAAGCTACCTGGGATAGGGACCCAAAGACAGGGGTGTGTCTATTTGCAGTTGCAGCCGTGATGGTTCCAAATGCACATCAAACACTTGGATCCTCTCTGTTCAATCCTGCATGAGTGAGTTCCTGCTGGCGAAGATGTGTCTGCCCTCCCCCCCCCCCATAGCTCAGTGTGCCCTGGCTGTGTTTGCTTACTAACCTGCCTACTGATTGCACAGCGATCCAGTGTGGGCTAGTTCTGGTCCTCTGGGCTCTGAAATTCTGCTGCTTTGAGCAGTTTAGTGGAGGTGGTGCTGTGTGTCCTTCTTGACTATATACTGAGTTGACACACTTAGAGGTTTTGAGTTTCTGTTTTCATACTCTGTGATTATTGAGGAAGTGGCTGGAATTAACTCATTTTTAAACCTTCTCTTGAGATTGAGAAGAAACTGATCTCAAGATTTATTTATTTATTTATTTGTTTGTTTGTTTGTTTATTTTACCTGTGATTGATGTAGAGGGGATTGAACAAATATAATTTGGGTTGTGGAGCTGTTCCCTGTCTTGTATACCTAACATTTTCTTTCTTATCATTAGGCTCAGAGTAGACCTTTCTTATTTCTACTTAGGACCTCAGAGTTTATTAAAAACTGTCCCGAGGCAAACCTGGGGAACAATGAACCAGGGTCTGCCGGAGTCCTGCCTGGGTGGTAACTGCTGTTAGGGCACCTGGACGGCTCTGAAGCTGGCCAGCTGCAGGCTCCCTTCTCAGCATTGGGAGAGTTTGGGAGTGTTTACAGCGCACTGAAGTTGTGTGCAAATTATATTCTGTTAAAAGGAAGTTTAAATGCATTTTCTCCAAGCCTGGGGTATTCTTTGTTCAGAGGAATACTTTTGTAATAAAATGATAATTACTGGTTTCTGTCTGTCCTAGTCAGTGTTCTGTTGCCGTGAAGAGACCCCATGGCCACAGCTACTCTTACAAAGAAAGGCATTTATCTGAGGCGTGCTGCTTAGACTTGCATAGGTTTATATCATTCTCATCACGGCAGGGAGCATGGGGGCACACATGGGGCTGGAGAAATAGACGAGAGTTCTTTATTGGTATCTACAGTCAGCAGGAAGAGAGAGACCCTGGGCCTGGCTTCGGCTTTTGAAACTCCAAAGCCTACCTCAGTGACACACTCCCTCCAACAAGGCCACACCTCCTAATGCCTGTCAAGCAGTGCCATTCCTTCCTGACCAAACATTCAAATCTGAGCCCGTGGGAGCCACTCTTACTCAACCTACCGTACTACCTGACAAAGTTATTTTACGCTTTAAAGGGCTCTGGCTTTTAGATGGGGTCAGCGACACTGGACAGTTGCTCTCTGCTCTCTCGTTCCTTCTTAGCCTGAATTCCGCGCAGAAGTCCCTCATAGCAGAGCTTTCTCGGCCGCTGTTCTGTGTCTTGGACATTAGCAATGGGCCACATTTCTAAGCTGTAGATTAAAAGGTAGAGAGAGGTTTCTGCCCTCCTTCCCCCCTCCCCAACTGTCCTGTCTTGTTTTATTGCCAGAAGGTGCTTCTGACTGAGAAGGCGAAGTCTTAGGAAGAAGTAGTGAGAGCCACCTACCCGCCTCCCTGCTTACTGGTGCTTTCCTTTGCTGAATGTCCTCTCTCCCCTAAGGATGCCTGGGTCCTTTAGATGTTGGCCCCATCAGTTCAGAGAGTTGATTACAAAATATAAAGCTATAAACATTAACATTTCAATACCTTTATTAGGCTGTGATTCCAGAGTAAGTGGTTCCTGGCCTGAGCAGTACTTTTATGTGTACATTTTATATTTAACATCTAGTTTTGAAGAGAAAACTGATTACTGTGTTGGCTCAGGTGTCTTTTCCAAGGAACTGACGTTCATTTACTGTACTTTCCTGACGTGTCTTCTTGGCACAGCGCACAGCTTAAGCCCGCGTAGGAGACATCTTTTAAATGGGAAGAACCAGCAAATGAATTTATGGCTCTTTACACACACACACACACACACACACACACACACACACACACACACACACACACTTTTTCATTTTAGTGTAAGACTTTGTTATTGGGCAGGGTTTTGCTGGCCTTCATCTCCACGACTCCCCTGCCTCCACCTCGGGAATGTTAGAGTCGTAGCTGTGCCTGGCTTGGCTGGTGAAGGGCCTGCTGCCCCCTGAGTGGGCGTCTTCTGCTGACAGGAGCCTTCAGCTGTTGCTGCCATTGAGAGAAGTCAAAGGAGCCTGCAGCTGACACTGAGTCGGTGGCCACTGTCAGCTTCCGATACCTGGTTCTCTCTCTAGTTAAAGACGCCACACGTACTGATCAAGCTCGACTTCTTTTGGGTTTCTGTGAGCTGTGTTTTGCCTTCATCCCTGGTCCTCAAGTATCTGGGGCACCTTGGAGTGGTCACTAGAGTCGGCCGAGTAAGGAGCTGTTCTTGGTGGGAGAGCTCCTCCTAGAGCACTGCGTCCCTCCACCCCCTCCCTTAACTGCACAGCTCCCTGGGGTTCAGGGTGGGTCAGGGGTGCTTGGGTTTGAGGTGCTCTGTTCTTGCCTCCTGGTGCGTGCTGTTGCGCTTCCCAAGCTCACACACAGATCCCCACGAGTGTGCGTAGTAGGGTAGGTTGCTAAATGTATCTGAACATGCGTGACATCGAAGCTTGTTAGATGCTCGGTTTGCACGTGTGATGCAGGAAACAAATACCTACAGCTTGATATGCCAGGAACTTCTCTAGATATTGGCAGAACTTTACAGAAGTTACAGGGTTTTTTTTTGTTTTTTGTTTGTTTGTTTTTTTGGAAATAATGTGGTACTTCATGTATTTGTTATAAATTTGGTCACACTCTCCCTAGAGGGAATCCAAGGAGGAAAAGCAGTCATGTGGCCCTGGAAACATAGCAAGGTAGCCAACTCAGGGTCACAGGTATGGCTGGTCCCTCGACAGCTCCCACCTCTTATGGGAGGAGCAGGTGTCACTGCCCTCTTAGTGGCTGCCACAGCAGAACTCTAAGCTGTCTTGCTGGCCACCAGGGCCTTTTGTGAGGACATGATGATTGAGGGAGGCACAACTTCCTGGCGGCCATCACGAGTACAGTAGTAATTGTTGGACAGCTTGGGACTGGGGCCCACAGGGAGCTCCGGCGGTGGCTGGGTCCGATCTCCTGGTAGTGCAGCTGCAGCTTTGCCTTCAGGTCTTGCCCAGACGCCCAGTTCCCCAGCTTTTGGATGGCACAACTAGCAGGCGCCATATTCCTTCTGCTCTGAAGGACGCCGGTGACCCTGAAGTTACAGTTTAACAGGCCAACAGACTTCTGTTACAGCTTGGCCAGTTATAGTAAAATGCGCTAGGGAATCAGACTACAAGAAGCCGACATTTGGGGAAGTCAGGAGAGCCTTAGTGCTAAGATGACTACATGGCTCAGGCTAGGATACTGCTGGCCTACATTAGCAAGTCCGAGACATTCTCCAGACGCTTAGCTGTGGATAAAGGTTGGAGATAACGGCCAGCATCCGTCCTCCCAGGGTTGCAAGATAGCTGGCTCTAGTTGATTTATCTCAGCGACTAAGTTTTCTGGGAGGAGAGATAGCCCCACCCCTGCCGTGGATGCCTCTTTATCAGTGTGTAATACTGTCCTTAAAAGTCTGATAGATGTTGTTCCTATCTCTTGCTTGTGTCAGCATCCCCCAAGCTAGGGCTCACATATGTCAGTGTCGAGGGGAATGTGAGGAACCTCTGACTGGCTTTAATGGCCGACGCCTGTGTGCGTGTGTGCATGTGCGTGTGCGTGTGGTGGCTAGATGTCTTCCTCTGTCACTCCCATGGCTTTTGTTTTGTTTTCTTTTTTGGTACACACCTCTCATTGAGTCTGGAGCGCCTTCGTCGGCTTGGCTGGCTGCTCAGGCAACCCAGAGATGTGTTTGCCCACACCTCCCTGTGTTCCCTGCACTCAGTGCTGGGCTCACAAGTGGGAACTGCCAGTGTGGGTGCTAGGGACCCAAACTCTGATGCTCACGCTTGCAGAGCAAGACTTTACCCTAGGCCATCTCCCTGGCCCCAAGCCACTTTTCAAAGTAAAACTTAATGTGTATTTGGTAGTCACCGTGAGCCACCGTGGCGGGATCCTATGTTTTAAAGTCACTGGTAGACTTTCCACAGTGCTGAGCTAACCATTTTTTTCTGAGTACAGGAAACCCCATTGCGAAGATGGAAATGTCACTTGTGCTTTAGTTTACTTGACTTTTAAATAAACATGAGCTACATTTTAACTAAGGCATGCTTTTTATGCTTAGAGCTATTCTTTTGATTTGTAAGGTAGTGTGTTTATAGCTGATAATTTGAATTCAGAAACAGAAGGAAGAACAAGATAAAAATTCCCTGGCTATTTTGCTGACTATCCTGGGAGTGTAGTGACGGATGACCCCGATATCACTGCGATGTCACTGCACGTGTGGATCTGAGACACCTGTTGGCAAACATCTAATAACTTGAGTGCATGTGTGGGTATGTGAGTCTGGAGTCACGATTAGATCACAAGCAAACAGGAGTGTCTGGTGACCTTGAGTCTATGTTCTTCCTGTGGCTTTCGATAAGCCTGTGAAGGTGGTTTGTGGGAGGCCAAGATGAGGTGAGATGTGAGGGCAGCCTCGTTCTCTAAAGTCGGAGGCTTTCAGGCAGAGGAGGGTTATCTCCACTTCTTACCCGATTGCTATGATAAAATACCCTGACAAAAGCAGCTTAGGGGAGAAAGAGTTTATCCTGGACCACAGGTCACGTGTCTAGTCCATCCTGGGCGGGACATCGAGGTGGAAGGAGCCGGCTGCGGGTCACATCACTTCCACAGTGAGGAGTGCAGTGCATGGAGTGCCGGCTCCGCTCTCGCTCCTCTGCCCTGCTCTCAGTAATGGCGGGTCTCCCCACACGGGTCGGGACTCTTACAGCTGTGTCCAGAGGCTGACGCCCCACCAGGTGACTCTGGATTCTGTCAGCTTGGTAATTAACACTACTCTTCATAGAGATAACCAAAGAAAATAGCCTGCCGGAGAGGAAGTCTGGGAAGTGCTGGGATCCTAGGAGCCCAGCAATTGCAGGGAAGAGATGAAAAGGGAGTTGAATGTTGCTGAGGAAACTGTGAGGAAACTGACCATTTGGCTTTGGTGGACTCACGAGGAACTGCAGAGAGGAAGTGGAGACAGTGTGGAAGAAAGGTAGAGAATTCTAAGTGTAAGTGTGTATTAGCCAGGGTTCTCTGTATAACACTGAGAGAACTGCTGCATATTAAAAAGAGTTAATTAGATTGGCTTACGAGATGTTTCCTGAAAGGACCAGCGATGACTTTCTGCGCTCTAAATGGGGGGAGGTGGAGCAGAGCACCAGAGCTCCACAGGCCACTGGGCTGGATGGCTCAGCAGCCCCAATGTGGCATCAGAGGCCTGGGATTCCTCAAGAGCCACACATTGGACGGCCGAAGACTCTGGGTTGATGGCTGCAGTGTAGACAGTGATAGTGGTCAGAGCAGCTGGGAAATGAACTTAACTCATCAGCAAGACACAAAAGCAAGCAGGCAAAGATCGAAAACTGTTCTCCCTGGGCTTCCTTAGTTCAGGCTGCTGCTAGACCAGCAGTTCCCACCCTGTGGGTCCCGACCCCCACAGAGTCACATATCAGATACGCATATCAGATTTCCATTGCTATTCCTAACAGCAAAGTTAGTTAGGAAGTAGTTACAAAGCAGCTTTATGGTCTGGGGTCACCACAACACGAGGGGTGCTATTAAAGGTTTGCAGGGATGGTATTTAAGGTTCGCAGCATTAGTAAGATGAAGTACTGAGGTAGGCCGTGCTGCCCACGGGTAGGATAGGCCCTCAAGTGTGCCCAGAGACTTGTCTCAGGACTGCTTGCAAGGTCGACCATGGGGACCATCTCAAAGGGGATGGCAGGGTCAAGAATTTCAGAGGCCCTTTGTATTATGGTTTGGAGTCCTGTGTAGTCACGCCTCCCCTCTAATACTGTATTTTCCCACCTTCTCTTAGCTCCTCATTTGGTCAAAAATCTAAGATTTTAGTTTAAAATTGATTTTTCTCTTTTGACTGCCTTTCCTATTTGAAAAATCTTTAAAGGTTTACTCACAGCTACTTTACCAGCAATTTATATTTAACTGAATCTGACTGGTTTTTGTCACTATTTCTGTGAATGCCTTTCAGGTTTGCTTTTAGTGAAATCAATACGAGGTTGCTTAGAATGTATAAAGGTGGGGAGAGCCTGCTTCACTGCATCCCATCTGCAGAGACGCGGTGTCTACTCAGATCTGGTGTTGAACTTTGTGGTGACCACCTACCTCTGTGTCTGTGACTTCCTGTCTCTCTCTCCCCTCCCCGTTACGTTCCAGTTGATTTTGTTTCTCCTGTAAAGAGCTCGCTTCACTCCATTCTAAATAGTTTTTATTGTTTGCTTGGTCTCATTAAGGTAGGACAGGATCATTTGAACCCTGCATTGTAACCTAAAGCTATTCTCGATTGGAGATGAGTGAGGTAAGACCCCTACTGTCACATGACCAGTCAGGTCCCCCTCTCTGTCACATGACTAGTCAGGTCTCCCTCACTGTCACATGACTAGTCAGGTTCTCCCACTGTCACATGACAAGTCAGGTCCTCTACTGTTACATGACCAGTCACTGCACTGAGGGCAGAAATGGAGGGTAAGGAAGGAAAGACGTAAAACATCTGTTTTTAGAAGATGTGGCTGTGCACGGAAAACAGAAGAATTTACAAGGAAGCTGCCACAATCAATGAGTTAGTTAAAGTTGTAAGGTTCTGATTCATGTCTCAGAAATGCATTGCAATTATATAGTAAGATCGACAATAAAGCTCAAGAACTCAAATGTATTTACAGTGCTACAGACACCACAGGATGTATAGGAGTAAATTCAGTAGAAGATGCACAGAGCTGCTCTGCTCTAGACATCATCATAACATTAAGAGATATTAAAGAAGCCCTTAAACATGGAGAGGCAAGCCATACTTGTGAGCCGGAGAACTCGATTTGTTAGCTATTTCCTCTAAATTAATGGGCACTTTTACTGCAACTATAATCACAGTTCTACTAGCTCTTCCAACTCAAAGATAATAAAAATCAGCCTAGGAAGAATTAAATATATTTCGCACAAGGAGATTATAAAAGCTGGCCGACAAGCACACGCCAGGACAGTCAGTATTATTAGCCCTGAGGGAGGCACACAAACACCCCAGTGAACCACTGTGCACACACCATGATAGCTAAGACTAGGACAGCGCCACTGGAACTGCCATGCCGGTAGCAAAGTGAAGGGACTTATCCTCTGCGAAGCCGTTACAGGGGTGCTAAAGAGCGAACACACCTCCCATACTACTCAGCCCTGTGTGTCGGGCAGGGTCTAATAAAACTTTATTAGCATCCCAAGCTGGGGCCAGGTCTCTTATGGATTTTTATCGATGGATGTGGATGAATTGTTGCATATTTGTATAATGAAATATTTGCGAACAAACAACACCAACAAAACCATCAGATGTTCTTAGTATCGGTGTGTATTAAAATCATTCAGATGAGTGAAAGAAACTTGACACAACCCATTTCCATATCCAAAGGAAGATTCATGCTGATGTCCAGCGATGGTGACAGACAGCGAGTCATTAGCTTCCTGTAGCCAGGGACATGGAGGAGACCACTCCGAGTCCTGCGGAGTAACAGAACCCGTGTGCCTTGATGCTGGTTTCATGTGCGCATGCTAACTTTTTCCAGGCGCCCCAACACTTCAACTTTTGCTTTTAAGCCTAACTTTGTTTTAAAATTTCAGATATGACATTTAGTCCTGAAAATATATAAGGCAGTCCAAGAACGGTGTCACTCATGTTAGATCCCAGCAACTGCGATGCAGAGACAGGTGGTTCAAGGCCAGCCTGGTCTACAGAGTGAGTTCCAGGACACCTAGAGCTATATATAACCTTGTCTCAAAAAAACAAAAACCAAATCAAAACAAAAGCCAAGGAAACAAACTGAACAGACAGGGCATCACTGAAGTACCTAACTGTTCAGACTGGGGAGAGGGGGAAGCCCGGCCGACTCAGGCAGCCCCTCAGTGCTGTCAGGTTCTTGGTGTCTTTCTCTCCTTTTAGGAAGTCCCTGCACCACCAAAGCACAAGGGGCTGTGCCTGGAGGGAGACACTACATAGGGGAGGCGTCGGAAGTAGGGAGAAGAGGGGTGGTCCGTGGGGAGCGGGGAGCACAGTGGGCAGGACAACTAGAACACAGCATTTGAGAGAGCTGCCTGAAGCTCAGTGCTTTGTGTGCTGACTGAAAAATGTAGCTTTAGAAAGTGATCCTCCTTAGGTGTGGAGCAGTTTAAGCCGGCTCCTAGGGTCTCCTGACCTGGTAGCCTTCTCTGTTGGCTGGTGCTGTTAGCGCCTTGCTTTGCTGCTGGTGTCCATCTGGGCTTTAGAAAAATACTTTGAGCAGCGTTTCTTGTCACGTCCTACTTCAGGCTTCTGCCAACCAACGCTAAGAGAACTGACCCAAGAGATGTGGTATCAGGGCGGGTGGCTGAGCCTGTGAACTTAAGCCTCCAAGACACTAATGGACGTAGCCGCTCTCTGTTACTGGGTTATTCTTCCTTCTGGACCTTTTCAAGCCGCTGAGTCTTACGGTTTTGGGAAGATGCTGCTGGTTTAAATTTCCTCCAAGTTTTGATGTTAAGTTTTTTTGATGTTAAGTTTTTTTTGAAAACTCAAGGAAAATTAAAAAAAAAAATAGCATTGAGGATTCTTTTCTGTGGGCAGCCTCACCTTAATTTTTAACATTTTAAAGAAAAATAAGTGTGTACGTACCACAGCGTGCTGACTGACTGTCCTCTACTTGAAAGAGTGGTGTAAGGCCAACTACCAGAGTTCAGAGCACTCACATCTGGGTGCTTGGTGGGTCACAGGGGAACTGACCTGGGGAGTTAGAAGCTTATCAAGGATCAAGAAAGGTGTTGGGTCAGGAGGTCGCCATCAAAAGCCGTGTATTCCAGTTAGGTGGACATGAAGTCACAGCAGCTGATGAGGACAGCAGGAGGCAGAAGCATCGAGGAGGAGAACCTTCTAGAAAGGAGAGGAAGTCAGGTTCAGAAGGCTGGATCAGCTGCAGATCCAGGCATATGAACACAGAGAAGCCATGAGTGTCCTATGTATCATCTCTGATGCCCATTGGTCAGTGTTTGTCTAGACACATGCATATTTGTGCGCACATGTGTAATGCACACACGCATGCACACGGTTGAGAAAGTTCTTTTGACTATTTTTTCTCACTAACTAAATAGTATGGTTAAATGAAAAATATGTGTCAGGTATCTTGTGTGACTGCTGACAGCTGCTGCCCTGTCTGTTTACCCCTGATTCTCCCTCTCATTTGAGCATCCAGGTCGTGTTCTTGAGTAGGCCTGTTTTTCATTTGTGTTCTCCTGCACGTCACGCGTAGAGTGGTATACATTAGCCGTCGTAAGAAAGAACTTGTGTCGTTGTACAGTGTAGACAGGAGGTTTGGCCGGCAGTCTTGTTTACAGGGACACAACACATCACTGTCTTGGAATTTGTGTGGCAAATAGTGCTTCAAGCACTTGTGGCTTTCTCGTCACACACACACACACACACCTATCCCTGCTGTCTTAGGTCACCTTACGTTGAGTTTTTTCCTTATCTGAAGAGTTACTACATGGTGATGAGTCAGAGCCCTGTGCCTTAATTTCCAGTGGCCTTCTGAAAGTGAAAACATCAACCACACAATAGCTGTATTAAAATGTAACTTGCCCACTATGAGTAGAGAACAGCTATTTCCAAACTGAAGTTCAGGAAGCTCTGAAGTGCACGTTCATCCTTCGTCAGCATCAGGGTGTGAGTCAGCAGTTCCGCCAGCACACCCTTGCTTGAGCGGGGCGGGCGGTGGTGTTTCCGAGAATACAGAACTACTCCAGTGTAGTGAGTCCAGGTTTGGGTTTAATAAGTCAACATTGGTGGCCCTAACTCCTAAGTATCTATCTAGGGTTGTCTCTCCAAGGGTCTGAGCTGGGATCCTGACTGCCTTTTGTGGTTCTGGAAAAGCCACCAAAGCACTTCATTCAGTGAGCCCTCATTAGTGTACTTCCATTCACCAATGTTGTATTACATGATCTGGGAGTGTATTAAAATGTCAAGTCGTTCATTCAGCAGCAGATGCCTATATCTGGGCAAGTGCTGTGTACTTGGATTGTGACAGAACACAGTCTAGACAAACACGTGACATCTAACTTAAAGGTCTTGAATAGTCAGCTGGTTGGAGTCATCCGAGGGACAGGCAGATGGAGACGGCAGGCCAGAAGAGGGCAGTGTATCTGAGGCCAGTTACAGGCAGTTGTGAGCTGCCCAGAGTGGGTGCTGGGATCCAGACCCCCATCTTCTTCTCTCACCCTAACCCCTAACCCCTGAGCCATATCTCTTGTTCCTGGGATTATTTATTTTTTTAGTTTGGTTTTTTTTTTTTCCTTTTTCTCTTTTTCCAGAGCTGGGGACCGAACCCAGGGCCTTGCGCTTGCTAGGCAAGCGCTCTACCACTGAGCTAAATCCCCAACCCCTATTTATTTTTTTAAAGTAGAAAAATGTCAGAGTACTTTGTATGGGGTAAGAACTAAGTGCTGACCTGTGAAATTTTTTCACTTTTTAATTCTGTGTAACTACACTGGTACCTGTGTAAGACTGGGAGCCGTGCAGGAGAAAACGTATTTGTACAAACAGGACTGGACGAGGGCCTGGGTTAGAGCTGAGGAGCAGCAGGGTAAGAGGCAGGGGCACCAGGACTCGGCACAGAGTTGTAGAATTGTTTGTGCATCTGCCTAAGAAAATGAGTGCGTCTCAGAGAACCATGGAACGGTGAGATCCCGAGTGGGGCCAGCACTCGGTCCGCCTGTAGAGAGCCTGGCCTCTTACTGGGTCCTCATGCTGTTCGTGTCGGTTCGTGATGCTAGCCTCTCACAGTTCCCCTGCAGTCACCCTGGGATCCAAACAACCTTTAGGTTACCATGCGCCATGCCCAGTTCTGTCTTTCTGAGGAGAAGAGAAATGTGGCAAGCTGTTGTGGGGTGAGACAAGGGCATGCATGGCATGTTGGTGGAGAGGGCGGAGCCTCCGACATCGCTAATGGCGACATCCATCTCCGGGCCTCTCTGCTTTCCTGAGGCAGCTCAGTGTCACCAGGCTGACAGTGATAGATGGAGCAGTGACGTGCTTTTAAAGGGTTTACGTCAGGAGGCAGGAAGGGGTAGGAGCCATCATGGGGCAGATAGTAGCTGTGGAGTTTACCTTGCCTGGCAGCAGGCCAGGGTGACAGCTCTTGGAGGGGGACGCTCCTGGTGCTGGAATGCCCATCCTTAGACGGGATAGCGGGATATGGGAAAGACAGTTGCTGTCACGTCTAGCAGTTCCTAGCCACTCCTTTGGTTGGTAACAGGAAGACCATTTAAAGAATCATCTGTTCCTTCTGCTAAGGCACAGCCCCAAGTTCATGGTCAACGTTACAGGCAGCAGTGCTGTTGTGTGTCTTCTGGGTTGCTAAAGGCAGGCTGGATCCTCAGCCTGATGCAGAGTTTAACCACATGCCGGAAGACGGTGCTCTCGTGTACACGTGTAGGGAGTAAGGTATAAAAGCAAACGCCAAGTAGAAGGGAAGGTTTGCACTGATCGTGTGTGTGTTTGCAGCTAAAACACCAGGACTGAGAGGTGGAACCCGCCTGTGCTCGGTGAGAGCTTGACTAGTTCTGAATTCTCCTTTCTTCCCTATGCTGTGTGAAACCTAAGCATGTGACGGTGTCTCCGTCACTGACCCCCTGGAGGCCAGCAGTGAGTCAGTTGTCAGGAGAAATGCATGACGGGGGTGCTGGGGAGGCTTCTGCGCGTGGTCTGCTTCACAGTGGAATTCATACTCCTGGGAGTGCTCAGTCCAGACCATGGCGAGGGGAGGGGGCTGCAGGAAATGCCGTCTCAGACTCTTAGTTCCAGTCTGTGTGTCTCAGACGTGTGTATCAGGACAGTCATGTTAGGATATGTATCTGGGTTACCTTCTCTCTCTGAGTGCCAGTGTTGTGCACCTGATCACAGATGTTTGGAAGCCACTTTATGGCTAAATAGATTGTGATGACTTTCTCTTACGCTGTAACATTTTGAGGAAACAGAGGCTTTCTGTGCATGACAGACCATGTTCTTGGTGATACTGTGTCTGTACCTGACTCTGGCCTCCTCCAGTGCAGTGTATGAACCCAGCTCCTAAGCTGTGTCCTGACACACGGGGGTCGCTGCTTCTCTGGGCTTGTGAGCCAGCTTCCCCTTGTGCTGATCGGGGACTCAGGATGGAAGGCACAGTCTTTTCCTGATCTCTCCTTGTGGGTGAATGGAACATGGAGGGGGGTGCCACCCACACGTGTGACCTTCCCATCCTGTCCACACCGGTAAACTCTTGAAGTAGTGGGTGGAATTCCTGATGAAGGTTCAGGCAGCCCATTGCCAGCATCCATACTGTCCTCCCATGCACTGACCTTCCTTTGAGACGTCTAGGCCGTCCCGGCCTCAGGAAGTGCTTGCATTTTCTATCTAAGATTCCTGCCTTAAAAGTAGAACTGCTGTGGTCGGTCTGCTTTACTTGAGGTTTGTCAAATGAATTTAGATTGTTCTTTGGAGAGTTTTGTTTCCACTTTTTGTGTCAGAGACAAGTACATACTTTAATGTATACTCACAGTTTGTCATTTAAGACCCAGTCCCCACAGGATTTGTTACGTGACATCTTCCGTGTGTGTTTGCAGGTCGATGACAGTGAGAAGCATGCTTTCCACTGCTCTCCCTGATCCCGTTTGCCACCCAGGATGTCTGTGAGTGAGAGTGCAGTGTTTGCCTACGAGTCCTCTGTGCACAGCACCAACGTCTTGCTCAGCCTCAATGACCAGCGGAAGAAGGATGTGCTGTGCGATGTCACTGTCCTGGTGGAGGGCCAGCGGTTCCGAGCCCACCGCTCGGTGCTGGCTGCATGCAGCAGCTACTTCCACTCGAGAATCGTAGGCCAAACTGATGCCGAGCTCACCATCACACTGCCGGAAGAGGTGAGGGGCCACAGTGGTGGCGATTATAGCCTGTCATTACTACGCAGCTACCTTCTGGTTGTAAACTGAGACAAACCCTAGTCTCCCGAGGAGATGAGCATCCCAAGGAGCATTACCGTAG
Organism: Rattus rattus; assembly: GCF_011064425.1. Classification (NCBI taxonomy): domain Eukaryota; kingdom Metazoa; phylum Chordata; class Mammalia; order Rodentia; family Muridae; genus Rattus; species Rattus rattus. Next base: position 56,152,389 of record NC_046157.1, on the reverse strand, counting down.
TAACCGTTCCCTGGCATTTGTTGTAGGGATATTCACACACAACAGGAGTAGTTACATGTAAGGCTATCACTTTGGATGTTAACCCTCGTTGAACAGTGGGCTGTTTTGATGCAGTACCTGATAGAGTATAGGCTTTTGGACAGGTTCTGGTACTTGGCTGGGTGACCGAGGGCCAGCACTCCGTTTCAGGATGTGTATACTCTCTCTCCTGAGACATCGCCCATGAAAAACAGGCACTCAGTAGGTGGACATCTCCTTCCTTCCTTTCCGTTTCCTACACTGTGGGATGAGAGAAGCGGTGTGCTGTCTCAGCCTGTGAGAGGACGGCTTAGCAGGGAAAGGCACTTGCTACCAAGCTGCTGATCTGGGTTCAATTTCCCGGACTTGCATGGTGGAAGGAGAGAAACAAATCCTGCGCATTTTCCTCTGACCTCCATGCACATGCTGGCCTAACCCTTCCACATCCCCTCCCAATAAATGTCGAATGCCTTTGTTGTCTTACTGGAGAACCCTGCTTTACACACACATTTCCATCCTGTCTGTACAACTCAAGCCTATAAATATTATTGTCCCTGCCATTGTCCTAGCTTCAGTGGACTAGTCTGAGGTGGGGGCGGGGAGCTGTCTGTACTATTCTTCCTGGCTCTGTTTACTGCAGTGTGTGCTTGCCGCTAGCATATTTGACATTGGACACAGTTGTAGGGGAGGAGTAGGAAGTGTGTAGAAAGTATTGTGTGTGAGGTATCACGAGGATGTTCCCCGTTGGGTATAATTGAATGATCTCCCAGCTGACCCACAGGGGAGCTTGTCCCGGGTGCTGCATCTGTGCAGCTGTGGCTGTAGTATCGAGGCGTGAGCCAAGGGTACCTTACCATTGCTTTTACAAAGGGACATGAGTCACAGTCATGGTGCGCTTTCTACAGTTCATATTTCTGGCTCTTTAAGGAGGTTCTACAGAAGTTTGGTTAATGGATTTTTGAGAGAAGGTGTATATATTTATACCCATGGGTACGTACAATGTGTATGTTTGGATTTTTCACGTTCATTCTGAACGTGTAAGTCACACATTGTCGAATGCTTCAGCTGTTTCATCACAGAGCATTTTAATATTTAATAGTTTTAGCATATTCTAGAACGTTCTCACCGAAATTACCATTAACATTGTAAATCCAGTACAGTTGTACAGAGTAATGCAGAGTTTCCTTTTCAGCCTTTGCTCAGTGCTCTGTGGCTAACAGTTTGGAAAATTAATAACGTCCCCGCAGGAATGTTGCTGCAGACACAATGCACGCCTGGTAGTCAGAGGGCTGTTCTGTTACATGCAGTCATTAGGTTGTCGCTATATTCACGGCCATTAGGATCTGGATCTCCTTACACTAATTCCTCCCCACACTTGGCCCCAGACTCCTTTCCCTCTCCCGGCTCTAGATGCTGGCAACCACTTCTCTGTCCTCCTTTTGGGGCGTCTGTTCCTTTGCAAACAGGTGTGTAAGTGGGACCATGTAGAGCTCTGCGCACCTCTCGGGCTGCCCTTTTCCCACTTGGGATCCTTCAGGTTTCATGTGTCAACAGTTTGTCCTGTGTGGACACTGTGATAGTGATGTCTTAGTTTTTCTTTTCAGAATCTTTTACCCTTTGAAGGAACTGAGACTAGTTTCAGTTTTTATCGCTACAGATAGAAGTTGGTATAGGATGTTTTTGCCAAGTTCTCATTTATTAGGGATATAAAACCAGAAGTGAGTTTCTGGTCATAAGGTGGTTGCACGTTTAGATTTCTAAAATATGACCAAGCGACTTTTTGAAATGGGTGTCCATGGACATTCCTACCAGCGTTGGGAGTGATCCAGTTCTGTTCTGCTAACAGAATTTTATTTTAGCTGTTTCAAGTCACATGCTGTAAGGTTAGCATGTTTTGGGCAAGTCTTAGGATTTTTGGTCAGTTTGACAGTAACTTGGAAGTTGTAATTTACATGTGTAGCTGCGCGGGGTGAATGTCCTCTGCACGTTGTCAGCTTGGCACATGCAGACTCAGTTATAGATGCATAGTGTCCGTCAGACGTTCTGCTGCCCAGCGCCCTCACAGAGCTTTAGAACCTCTGTAACCTGGATCATTAAAAATGTTACCACTACATGTATTTGGCACAAGACAGTCATTTTGTTTTTATTAGATTCATTTTATTAATATTATTTTTTGGTTATATGTTTGTGTGCTTATGTGTATGTGTATGATATGAGTGCAGGTGCCAGTGCACACATCCAGTCTCCCAGAGCTGGGGTAATAGCATTAGTAAACCTTTCATGTGGGTGCTGGGCTCGAACTCCGACTCCCCGCAGGAGGTGCAGTTCTGTGATCTCTGAGCTGCCTCTTAAAAATTCCCCTGTGTAGTTTATTGCTGCTCACAGGTTTTGGTCTCTGGGAGCTGTGCTAGCCTCAGACACCTGGCGGAGTCATTGTCTTCCTTCTAGCAGGGTTATGGGTGGATTTGTCCTCTTCATTCATAGGTGAATTGTTTCTACATGGAGGAGTCATGGCAATGTCTTAGGGAGTAACACGTATTGATGTGATATTGCAGAATTGTAGTTTAGTCCTGTTGAGTAGGGGTTCTACTCTGCTTAGCCTGGTCCCCCTTGGTCTTGTATTTCCTAGAGCAGTGAGCAGTTCTCCGCCTTCCTAATGCTGTGACCTTTCTCACAGTTCCTCATGCTGGGTGACCCCAACCATGAAATTAGTTTTGTTGCTACTTCATAACTGTAATTTTGCTACTTTTATGAATTGTAAGTATCTGATAGGCAGGATATCTGATGTGAGACCTCTGTGTAAAGGTTGTTCGATGTCCTAGAGGGTTATCTCTTCTTACGGAATTAATGTACCTATTGTTCAGTGAGCCCAGATAAGTTTGCCCTCTCCTTGTTGCTCTTCTGCTTCTGTTGTCTTGACCAGACAGCTATTAAACCACATGTTTACTTTTATCTTGTGTATTAACAGGTAACAGTTAAAGGATTTGAACCTTTAATTCAGTTTGCCTACACTGCCAAACTCATTTTAAGTAAAGACAATGTTGACGAAGTCTGCAAGTGTGTGGAGTTTTTAAGCGTACACAATATCGAGGAATCCTGCTTTCAGTTTCTCAAGTTTAAGTTTTTGGACTCCACCTCAGAGCAGCAGGGATGTGCAAGAAAACAATGCTTCTCCTCACACTGTCAGAAAGCAGATTTTAAATTTTCATTTTCAGAACAGAAAGATCTAGAAATCGATGAAGCAGATGAATTCTTTGAAAAGAAAAGTGCTCAGACTTCTCATTGTGACTCCCAAAGATGTCAGGGCACTGTAAAAGCATCGCCCCATCTCCAAGACAGTGTCGGTCAGATGTGCCAGTCCATGTGTGTGGACAAGGACGGAGCCCTGGCACTGCCGTCTTTATGCCCCAAATATAGAAAGTTCCAGAAAGCATTTGGAACCGACAAGATCCGAACTCTTGAATCCGGCGTCAGAGATGCCCATGCTGCCTCTGTCCATCCAAATGAGACATCTGAACTTGAGTGTTTAGGGGGAGCGCAGGGCTGTGCAGATTTACAAGTGATCTTAAAATGTGAAGGAATGAAGCCAGCCATGGAGAGGGAAGACACAAAGTGCAAAGACCCCGCCCCTCAGTGTCCTGCAGAGCAGGCCGAAGTGACTGCTTTGTCCCAGGATTCTGCTGGACCTCACGGGCTCTATTCCCTGTCGGTCCTACACACATACGAGCAGTCAGGCAACGTGGGCTTTCCTGGGCTGCAGAGCAAAACAGTGAAAACAGAAAAGCCTCTGTTGGGTCCAGATGCCCAGGACGAGAAGCCATTGGAAAATCAGGAATTATACCTGAAGTCTAACACGGGACCCAAAGAAGACAGCAGCAGCCTTGCGTCCGAGGATCGGAGTAGTGTGGAGCGAGAGGTGGCAGAGCACCTGGCCAAAGGCTTCTGGAGTGACATTTGCAGCACGGACTCGCCTTGCCAAGTGCAGTTGTCATCCGCTGTGGCCAAAGATGGCTCAGAACAGGGCTACTCTCAAAGGCGATCTGAGTGTCCCTGGTTGGGTATCAGGATCAGTGAGAGCCCGGAGCCAGGCCAGCGGACTTTCACAACTCTCAGTTCCGTCAACTGCCCTTTTATTAGTACTCTGAGTTCTGAAGGCTGCTCAAGCAACTTGGAAATTGGAAACTATGATTACGTCGCAGAGCCTCAGCAGGAGCCTTGCCCGTATGCTTGTGTGATCAGCTTGGGAGATGACTCGGAGACCGACACGGAAGGCGACAGCGAGTCCTGTTCTGCCAGGGAGCAGGACTGTGAGGTGAGTGGGAGAGACGGACGGACCGTGTGACAAGTTCCAGAGCGGTGAGACGGGCTGTGTGCATGCATCGCACATTGCTGTGCGTATTAGTCATGGAGACCTCAACACAGGCTTGAGTAACTTGTAATCACATGGCCCAGTAGGGAGAAGGGGCAGCAGGTCTTTCCTCAATGGTAACTATTAAACAAGAACATCCCTTAGTCTGTGGTACCTGTAGCCCCTGGGTTAACAAACCTGAGACCAGTCTGGGATGTGGGCCATGGTTGGCTGTGAATAGCTGCAGGATTGTGGCCTGTAGGGAAAGCTTTCTCAGAATTGATTTTCATAGCTATTGAGCTTATGTATTATTTTGTTTTGTTTTTCTTTAGCCATGTTAAGTATTTGTTTAATACTTTAGCATGAGTTACATGTAGCTACTGACATATTAACCGTGTCAAGCTTGGTCTGCGCGTTCAGTGTATAGAAGTTTGTATGTACTGCTTGCTTTCTGTGAGAATGATTCAGTGATAGAAAGAAGAGGTCCGTGCACTAGAAATAAGGATTCTTTTGTTTTTAAAAGTCAGTTTTCTCTTTACACTGGAAGTTTTCACTTTGTTTTTATAACTACTTTTCAGCCATACTCTTTTATCTTTTTATGTGTGTTTTAATTGCATTTTAAGCCTGTGATAACACGAGGCCCGTCTATGCTAGTGTCCAGCATGGCACTTTTAGCTCTGCTCATTGTACCTGCGTGGTGTATCTCCATAACTTGTTTTTGTCATTGAGACTCACTGGACACCAATGCCTTCCCCTGCCCCCATCTCCCCGAGCCTGACCCACCACTCTTCTGTGGCTGTTGGCTTTCCTGTTTAGTTATCGCCTGTAGTAGGTAAAGCAATGGAGGGCTCGTTCTGTGGAGTTCGGTTGATTTTGCTTGCTGAAATGCTCTTCAGAGCGCAGCTCTCCTTTCCATAAGGCTGACCACATTTCCTCTGTCCACTCCCCTGTGTGTGGGGCTCAGGCGGTCTCTCTGCCTGGGCTGCTGTCAATGTGAGCACAGCAGTGCGTGTAGAAAGGCAGACGCCACTTTGAGGTCTGACTTCAGTTCATTTGGACAGGTACCTGGGGGTAGGAGTACTAACTACTCGGCAGGCACTTCAGTCTTCCTAGAACTTGATGCTGGTTTTCATGGCATCGGCACTGCTTCCTGCCACCCGTGTATCAGGACCCATTCCCCCATGTTCTGTTCTTCATCACCGTCTTTTCCTTCGCAGCGATTGGATGGATTAGTCAGAGGAGGCTGCCTTTCCTGGGAGGAGATGGATTTAAGGCCCTGGGTTCAGTCACTGGACCACCAAAACACACAGACCAAAAACTATTCTAGGAAAAAATGTTCCTAATTTGTTCTAATACTTTCTCCATTGGCAAGTGAGATATAGCTTTTTAAATAAGTCATATGAAACTAAATTTTTGACAGAAAAGAAATTTCTTAAAGTGCTGTAGACATGATTAGCATACTTCACACCAGTATATGTAGTGTCTTTGCTATGTGGTAATACTCAAAGATAAGATGGAATTCATTTGGGGAAATGAAGAACACATATTAAAAATACTTTAGGCAGAAACTTAAAGAAGTTGTTAACATACTAACTACTAAAATATTAACATACAGTAGTAAACTTGTAGATGTATTACTGTTTGGCTGGTGTGTCTGGTTTGCCGCAGTGTTTGACTTTTGAATGCTCTCCCGGGCCAGGAGTGTCAGGTGGGCTGTTATTGTTAGTTCTTATCGGGGTAGATTATGTAGGAACGGAAGAACAGTCTTTTAGGGATTTATTTGACTTAGGTGTGTGGGTGTGTCCCTGTGTGCTTGTATGTGTGGTGGTGTCCACAGAGAGCAGAGGTGTTGGGTCCCTGGAGCTGGGGTCACAGTCATTTGTGAAATGCCTAACATGTGTGTTAGACATAGACCTCAACTCTTCTGCAGGGGCAGTAGCGCCCCACACCCCTGAACCGTTCCTCTGACCCAAGGTCTGTGTGATTTGTAATGTGCTAACGTCTCTGAAAATGTAACGTGTGTCTCCCCGTGCACACGTTAGCTCATGTGCAGGGCCTGTCTTCACTGCGGTAGTCCCTAATGTTTATTTCACATTCCAGGTGAAACTGCCATTCAATGCTCAGCGAATAATTTCGCTCTCACGAAATGATTTCCAGTCCTTGTTGAAAATGCACAAACTGACCCCAGAGCAGCTGGACTGTATCCATGACATCCGCAGGAGGAGCAAGAACAGGATCGCTGCACAGCGCTGTCGCAAGAGGAAGCTCGACTGCATCCAGAACCTTGAGTCGGAAATCGAGAAGCTGGTGAGTGGGTGGGTGGGTGGCCAGGTTGTTAAATCCCAGACATTTCTGTTTGTAGAATAAAATAGTTACTTAGGTTCCAAGGTAAGAGTCAGAGTTCAAATACCTCTTAAGAGGAATCAGGGCATGTTCAGGAAGATTAGAAGATTAGAAGTACGGTCTCTGTGGATTCTTTTGATTGTATGTGCATTCTACATTTTTAGCATGCTATACTAAAATGTGTAGGTGGAGAAGTATTTCTTTCTTTCTTTCTTTCTTTTTTTTTTTTAATGATTTTTCAATTTAATGGCTGTTCTATCTGATCCTTGGTGGCTGAGTAAAGATTAAAACAGTTATACAGTGCTTTGTGATGTTTGATCTCTGTAAAGCTGCTTTCCAGTTCAGTAGAACTGCAGACCCGAATTACCTGTTCTGGCACCAAATCCAAGCAGATGAACCAGGCTCTCTCTGCCAAGGGAAGGTCTGATGTGATGTTGTGGTTAGAGTAGAAGCCCCTAGCGTGGCAAGATTCTCAGTGCATGGGGTGCTTGCCCATTGGACCTATCTCTCTTCTGGCCTCAGAGCATAAGCTAATTGCGAGATGATTAGTCTGCCCCCACTGTGAGAGGACAATGACGGTGTAGGCCAGCTGAGGGCCACCTGTGGGCCAGGTGGCAGGGCAGCAGCAGCGGGAAACGGTAACAAGAGTCCTCAGATACTCAGGTCTGTGTCTTGGCTCGTCAAGGGTGGAAGTTGAAAGTTGTATTTATAACCGGTCTTCAAGCACTCCAAGTGTGAACATTGTTAGTTCTGAGCGGGACTAGAAACAGTAAAATGTAAAAGATGTTTCTCTGGTTTTAAGAGTAGCTGAAACATAAACTTTTTATTACGTATATACCATGTACATCCTTAGGGGAGAGACAGGTACAAGAATAGCTGTGTAAAAAGATGGAGGAGGACTCAGGTGAGCCCTCAGGCTGGCTGGAGTTCCTCGGACCACAGAGCAGGCTCACAGGCAGCTTGGCCCGCACGCACCATCCCACGCTGCGTCTTTAGTGTCATCCCATTCCTGCACTCCGCTGCCTCTGGATGGATGGGTTTGTAGTCTGCTTGGCAGTTACTGCACGGGTGCTGTCTACACTGTGGGGTCACGTGGTCTTAGTGAGCACCTCTGCTTCCTGCGTCTCTCTCCCCTCACCTGGTCACTTACAGCCATCTGCAGCATTTCCCAGTCTTCTCACTCCGAAAATAAACACGTCTGCTGAAGACTCGCTGTATTTTATGCACAGGGAATGGCTGTGTGTTTGAAGAGTAGCTGTGCAGTTTGCCATTGCTGCCTCAGAGGTCCCGTATTTGGAACTGAAGGCAGATACTAGGTTGCCAGATAACTTTATTTTTTCAAACAAAATTCATATACCTAGGGTGACAAGGACGGTGGGAGACATAGCCTAAGTGTGTGTGTGTGTGTGTGTGTGTGTGTGTGTGTGTGTGTGTGTGTGTGTGTGTGTGTGTGTGTGTATGTGTGTGTGTGTGTGTGTGTGTGTGTGTGTGTGTGTGTGTGTGTGTGTGTGTGTATGTGTGTGTGTGTGTGTATATGTGTGTGTATGTGTGTGTGTGTGTGTGTGTGTGTGTGTGTGTGTGTGTGTATGTGTGTGTGTATGTGTGTGTGTGTGTGTGTGTGTGTGTGTGTGTATGTGTGTGTGTGTGTGTGTGTGTGTGTGTGTGTATGTGTGTGTGTGTGTGTGTGTGTGTGTGTGTGTGTGTGTGTGTGTGTGTGTGTGTGTGATGTTACTAACACTTTGAAGTTAATTGTTCATTTGTGAAGAGTAAATGGTTTATTGTGTCAGAACTCCTAAGGATCACTTACAGAGTTAGCACCCAATAAATCCCAGTGATTTCTTGTTACAGCCACATCATTGTTTACTTACAGCCAGTTCTCTCAGCTCTGTTGGCTTCCTTCCTGACATCTCCTCCTAATGATTGTGTTAGTTCACTTTCTGCTGCTGCGCTGAACACCAGGACCACAAGCTACTTGAGGAGGAGAGTTTTACTTCATTTCCATCATCTGGAGAAGTCAGGGCATGAACGCAGGACGGGAGCCTGGGAGCGGGAACTGAAGCAGAGACCACACAGGAGTGCTACCTATTAGCTTACTCTTCATGGCTCTGCTCACTACCCAGGACCGGCTGCCCAGGGGCAGGACTGCCCACAGTGGGTAGACTTCTTCCACATCAGGAATTAATCACGAAAATGGCCCACAGGCTTGCCTATGAGCCATCTGTCCCAAGTATTTTCTCAGCTTAAGTCCCTTCTGGGTGACCCTAGCTTGTGAGACTGACCGGCTCACTGTGAACTCTGATTGGCCTCCTCTGCTCTCCTCTCAGCCCTGAAGGGTCTCTTTCATCAACAGAAAGATCACTGCTCTCCAGTTCTGCGGCCCTTATTGTGAGTACAGAAATCAGAAGAGCTAGTCTTATTTACCTGCTGTATTGATATGGACTCCAGCTACAAAACCCAGGAGCCGTCCGAAGAGTGCATAGAATATGCTCTAAGGTGTAGTTCCTGGGATAGAGCCAGGTCTTGTGAATAGCGTGTAACTGGGAAGCCATGAGGAAGCCACTCCCAGCTCCTAAGGCATTCATGAAGACAGGTAACACCTACAGTTGTCGCTGAAGGCCCAGGAGGAAGGAGGAGGACTGGCCTTATGAGGCTTATGTCCTGTGTATGACTGGAGAGCCAAGAATTGAGTCTTTCGGAGCAGCCCAAGCATGTAGCTGATGGGGGCCGTCTGTTCTCACAGCTCAGTTCTGTCACGAAACCCTACCTGGAGAGCCTGCTGCCTTATGTGTGGTTGAGCTGGGCTATGGGTGTCCATCCCTGAACCCTACTCAGTCTTTACCACTCTCACCCTAGTCCTCTACAAACCCTAGGTGCAGAGGCAAGGGGTGCACTACACATAAATGTTGGTCCTGCCTTCCTGCCTTGCATGTCTTTCTCCAAAAGGAAGGGGTGGTGGCAAAGAGTGTGTTTATTAGCAATTAAGAGCGAGGAAGGTGCCAAAAGTATAGAATGTGATGCTTCAGCTACAGATGCATGGCCCACGGTGACATTGTGGCACTCTGTGACATGGCCCACGGTGGCATCATGGCACATGGTGACTTCAGGGCTCAGTGCTCTGCTAAATCAGTGTCCTCATCATGGGGAAGCTCTTGGGTTGCTGTCACCATGCAGAGGGTGAGGTGAGGGAAAGCAAGCTGAGAGAGAAAGTATGGAGAAAGTGGTAACTTTGTAGACCACAGCAGATTCCTTTAGAAGTCTGATTCTTAGACTAGGCAGCATCTCAGTGCCAAGCCCAAAAGCATGAGTTTAACCCGTGGGACCCACACGGTGGAGTGAGAGAATTCTTCACATATGTGCCATGGGACATGACCCTCATCCACGTAAACTACTGTAATAGTAGTAAAACAGGTCCCTGAACAGCTTCCCTGACAGACAGGAGTGTCTGTTACCTGCTTATTTGCAGGGATGGTGGAGAACACAGCCAGACCCAGCGCACTGCCTTGTGCCTGTCTCTGCAGGGTGAGCCCTTCTCAGCAGAGCCTCAGGCAGGTCCCCAGGAGGGAGCTGGCGGAACCAGAGCCATCGTGAGGGGTTCCATGCGTGTCACACCCCTGAAGACCCTCCAGAGGGGCGAGGTGTCGGAGGTTTCATCAGGGACAGCGATACTGCTGATCCCTGTGCAAACTGGGCTAGCATGGGTGCCTTTTTTTTTTTTTTTTTTTTTTAAATATGTTTTTAAAGTCCTTTAAGAAGGGGAAAGAATACAGACAGGCTAAGGACACAGAAGTACTTTGCTGTAGCCGCACAGTGTTTGCACTTCCTTTAGGTACAAACTTGGAACTCTACCATCACCGTCTCACTTTGTTTTCTTTTTATATGGTAAGCTGTGTTATTTCAAATGTTAAAAAGTAACTCTAAAGTATAAAGTAAATAATTAATAATAAACCAGGTTCACTACTGGAGAAAAAAGTGCAGTGCGCTGAGGCAGTTCACATGGCCTGGTCGTATGGTTGCCAGGGCGCTAGAGTACACAGCGCGGCCAGGCCTTTGCTCCTCACTTGCCCTCCCAGCCGCAGCAGGGTCCGGTCCTGGGAGCCCCACTGCGCCGGCACCCGTGCAGGTGCATGTTCTCCTGAACATGTCTCACGGAGCCCTTTCATGTTTGCATAGGTGTGGATATGCAAACACTCACAGCTCAGGAAGGAACACGCTGTCCAGGTGTGTAGCCCAGGAGCTAACGGGCGAGATCTCAGCCCAGGTGTGTTACACGGGGCACCATTCCCATGTTTGGACAGCGGCCCAGCTGCCTCAGAAGACGTTTCTTAGAGCGCGTTCCTGTTAAGGAGCACAGGATTATAATCTTCAGGAGTTAACTTGTGTTTGAAGTTGGGGGTGCTTAAGATACCATTCTCCCCCACCCCCAGTGCTGAGCCTAGCGCCTCACACATGTGCTGAACTGTTACCACCCCCATTTTGAAAACGTCTTCAGGTGGTGTCTCAGTTAAGTTGCCTATGCTCGCTTTGAGCTCCTGCTCCCCCTCTGTCTGGGAGGTGCTGATACTGCTGTGAAGCGATTATGTTGGGTTGGGTTGGTCTCATTTACTACTCAGCAGCTGTTCTGACCCAGGTAAATGAAAACACCAGTGAACTGCCTCAGACGTGGTTGTGTGAAGAACAGGTGGAAGATTCTAGAGCCCATGGTGTACCTGAGCACAAGTCCTCTTCTGTGGGACATTCCTATTTTTAAAAGTGTGTGTGTGTGTGTGTGTGTGTGTGTTTGGGGTATGTATGTGTGTGTTCATGAGGGGCCAGAGGCTGTCTGGGTCCTCTCTCCGTTGTCCTCTGCCCTTTGAGCACACTTGCAGTTTGCCCGTTTGTTTTTTTGTTTTTGTTGTTGTTGGTTTTGGCTAGGCTGGTGTCTCAGGGTTTTACTGCTGTGAACAGACACCATGACTAAGGCAATTCTTACAAGGACAATATTTAATTGTGGCTGGCTTACAGGTTCAGTCCAGTATCATCAAGGTGGGACCATGGCAGCATCCAGGCAGGCATGGTGCAGGCAGAGCTGAGAGGCCTGCATCTTCCTCTGCTGGCCTCTAAGAGAAGACTTGACTTCCAGGCAGCTAGGAAGTGGGCCTTAAAGCCCACGTCCATAATGACTCATCTACTCTAAGGCCACACCTCCTAACAGTGCCACTGCTGTAGCCCCAGTGTATGGCCACTTTTTACTTGGGTTTTGGGGATTCGAACTCAGATCCTTATGTTTGTGACCCACTGAGCCATCCGCCAACTCTTTAATGAATGCCGTCATCTCTTATTTAGTGCTGCAGTGTGAATGCGAGTGTGAATGCGGAGGGACCATATAGATAGATAAATAGTTACATGAAGATACAGAAATTACATAATTATTCGTGGTCTTTATAGCATCTCTGAGCACTGTGATTTGTAGGAGGAAGCAAGCCCAAACGGTCACTGTTAGAGCTAACCTCTCCTAACTTAAGCTTCGTCTCGGCTGTGGCAGAGGAACCCAGACATCAGTATCGCTGTCACTGAGTAAAGGGGGAGTTTACGCTCTCCCAGGTCTTGTCTATTCCCACTAGAATGAGCTGCGGAGGGGTGCAAAGCAAAGACGCCTCACATGATATTAGTTGTGGTTCTTTTCGGGAATAGACGGCGGGGCTGCTCTTCTCCGCTTGACACCTGCGGATTGATCGTATCTGGTGTGTAACTGAAGAGTCTGTGTAAGAGGAAATGGCTGGGGGTTGGGGCCCTGGGTTCGGTCCCCAGCTCCAAAAAAAAGAAAAAAAAAAAAGGAAATGGCTGAAGGAAGACCCAGCTTACACACAAGCGAGCACACGCTCACTCATGACCTGCTCTGCTCCTATTTTTGCTTTAAAAGAAGCATACAAATCTGAACAAATTGGAGAATTGCTTTTCATCATAGAAATTTAATTGTGCTTATAACAAAAATTCCTATGATTGCATATTTAAAAATATATAATCTTAATATTTAACAAACACCACTAATAACTGAATTCTCACATAACACGGTTGAAATATTTTTGTGAATATGAAACCGTAGGAGTACTGCTGTATCTAGCAGAGCTCTTATGCCTTTCAAGTGTTGCTGTGCTAGTGGGACCAAAATTTGACAGTTAGAAACGACTGCTGTGAAGTACCCCGTCTCAGAGGTCTGCGGCAGCCTTGACCCTGCAGAACCTGTCAGTGAGTAGAAAGCAGGCAACGGTGCCCAGACACCAGTCGTGTCATTTTCATGGTGAAACCTTTGACCCTCGATCAGCATTTGTTAACTCCCCCTTTACAAGTAGCCTGATTACTAGGTTGCCTAGCTCATAAGAGGTTAGACGTGAATGGTAGGAGGTGATGGTGAGGGGAGGAGGTAGGATGAGGTAGGAGGCGGGATGATGGTGGGAAGGGGAATGCTGTTGGCCATGACGCCTTCACTCATTACACTCTAGGAACTCACCTCCCAGTCGTCTTGTACGGATATGCCGAAGTCTTACTCTAGTTTACTAGGTCACTGTGAATTCTATAGCTAAGGTTGCATATTTACAACACTGACCAAAATCCTGGGTTCACAGTCACATGTCAGGAGAGTAGGCATTAGAGTCTTACAGTGAGGTAAGTTCAGGGGCTAACTAGGAACCGTGTTGGTCTCCACACAGTGTCAGGTCTATATTTATCCACACTTCAAACCCAAGCTCTCCAGACAGTGAGTTTGCCTTGGAATCCTGGCCTGAACCCAGCCCATTTTGATAAGCAGCTATAAGATCTTTCCCCCACGTTTTGCCTTACTTGATATTTCAGTGTTTCATTTAAGAGTATAAGGAGGTTTGATAGTGGGTGCTAAGTTCACACACACCAGAGCACTTGGTGTGCACACCTGTATTCAATTCCAACGTAGGGACTGACTCTAGGAGTTTTGGATGAAGGAGAATGAGCCTTTGGTATTGTGTGTGTGTGTGTGTGTGTGTGTGTGTGTGTGTGTGTGTGTGTGTGTGTATACACTTGTATGGTACAAGGCGCGCTGTCTGTGTCTGTTCAATTCTCAGTTTACATATTCCTTGTACATGGAGTACTCTGTGTGTGGAGTGTATAATACTGCATTACATGAGGACACATGAGTACTCTGTGCGTGGAGTGTATAATACTACATTACATGAGGACACATGAGTACTCTGCGTGGAGTGTATAATACTACATTACATGAGGACACATGAGTGTATAATACTACATTACATGAGGACACATGAGTACTCTGTGCGTGGAGTGTATAATACTACATTACATGAGGACACATGAGTACTCTGTGCGTGGAGTGTATAATACTACATTACATGAGGACACATGAGTACTCTGTGCGTGGAGTAGTGTATAATACTACATTACATGAGGACACATGAGTACTCTGTGCGTGGAGTAGTGTATAATACTACATTACGTGGGGACACATGAGTACTCTGTGCGTGGAGTAGTGTATAATACTGTGTTACATGAGGACACTGTCATACAAACACATTTGTACACTGAGAAGTCTGCATCCCCTTTCTTACCTTCCACTCCCTTTAGTCTTCTCTGTTCCTCTAGACTTGTTTCTGCTTTCATACCATATGTGGTTTGTATGATTATAAAAATCTAGGACCCACATACAAGAGAAAACATTGGTGTTTCAAATCCTGCCTTAATTCAAGTATTGTAAGCTTCAGTCGTGTCTGTTTTCCTGCAAACATAACCGCATTTTCTTCAATGGTGGAAAAGATTCCATTGCGTACTGATGCAGGTCACTCCTTCCTCTGTAGTTGGGTGCCTGGGTCGGTCCCCGACACAGATCGTGAGTAGTGCTGCAGCAAACATTGCAAGTGTGCTTGTTGAGTTGACACGGGTGTGTGTTTGAGTTGATTGAAAGGCGGCATTCAGCATGATCTTACTGAAGAAGACATTGTAGACTGAGTGCTTGATTGCCTTAGAGATGTCGGTGGACACAATAAACACCATTGTGCTCTCTCCTCTCTGCACAGCAAAGTGAAAAGGAGAGCTTGCTGAAGGAGCGAGATCACATTTTGTCGACGCTGGGGGAGACAAAGCAGAACCTTACTGGACTTTGTCAACAAGTGTGCAAGGAAGCCGCACTGAGTCCAGAGCAGATTCAGATCCTCGCCAAGTACTCAGCTTCAGACTGTCCGCTTTCTTTTTTAATTTCTGAGAAAGGAAAAAGTACTCCTGATGGCGAGCTTCCTTTTACTTCAGTTTTCAGTGTGTCTGACATGCCTCCAACTGCACCACCTCCCTGTGGGCGAGGGAGCACCGCGGCCCGCCAGGAGCTTGTGCAGGAGTCTCAGCCAACCACCACAGCCGCCCCGGAGCAGGCCACGCTGTTGGAACCCTGTCGGCAGAGTGCTGGGATCTCAGACTTCTGTCAGCAGATGTCTGACAAGTGTACTACTGATGAGTAAGCCGCAGGAGCGTCCTTCAGCTCACGGATTCCCCTCTGATGTTCTGGCATTGTTTGAGAGCCTAGTGTGGCCGTGTCTTAGCAGCCCTGCTTCCTTCTGGTAGCTTTCTGTTGAGGGAATTTCTCTTTAAGGTGACCCTGAGTTCTCCTTGGTTTTCATAGGAGACATGACATGCTTTATCTCTTGAATGATGGGAAATTGTGTGTGACCAGGTAATAATTTCCTAGTGTTCAAAGTAACTACAGCAATAGAAGCCACAGTGTCCATCTCAACAGCTCAAAGCATCTGCACGCAGTCCCCCTAAGCCATACAGCGGGGATCTCCCCAGCAGTGCAGAGCTGTAATGTGGAAAAGAAATCACCTTTGAACTCCAACACTCTGCTCCTCAGCTCCTACCAAAGTCCAGCATGGGCTGGACCTGGTGACTCAGGCTGCCCTGGCCGGACCTAGTCAAAGGCCGCAGCTGGCCTGAGCCGGAGACCTCTGCTGTCCTCAGTATTGACTAGGAGTTTTGGTTGCACAAACTAGAAAGTGTAACGTTCCCTGCTCTCGCTTCTGTTCCTCTCTTTAGTCTCCACCTTGTCTAGGCTGTTAGAAACTTTCTGTTCCCTGACTTTTCTCGTCCCCTGGAGGAAGAAGTTTGGATTTAGGCTGAAGCAGCCCTAGTGTGCACGATCTGGCCAGAACCGTTGCTGCCTCTCCCTGGAGAGAGCTGCATGAGGCTGTTGGTCATCTCATTGCAGGTCACCGATGACCACGAGGCACTGGGGTCAAGGAGAGGGAAATGTCCTCATTGACCGGAAGAGCGGCTTATTGGCATCCTGTGAAGACTGTGGTCTGTAAAAAAGCCGAGTTTGGAGGCAGACATGGCCCTGAGGCTCTGCTGGCGTTTGAAACGTTAAAATTCCGTCTTGGTCCATTGTGGGTTTGCACTTGAGAACCAGATTTAATCCTTTTATTGTTTTTCCTATTCCCACACTTCGTATGGTGTAAAGGCACATACACCAGTTTGACTTGGGCATTGAAAGATCAATCTTGTGTTTATTTAATGTTGGTAGAAAATGAATTGATAATAATCTGAACAGATAATAATCTGTTACCCCCTGTAATATTTTACAGTGATTCTTAGCCATTCTGGAACCTCACTCTGTAGACCTCAGCAGTGGAAACAAAACCTTGTTTATACAGGTTCAATATCCCTCTTCAAGGAATGTGAGATGCCTTAAAACTGGAGACATTCTCAACACCGAGCGTGGGATAACTAGTCCTGAACTCACGAGGGAGTTTGCAGTCAAAACAGATCATTGAACGAGACTTTATATGCCTAGGGCACATAGGATCTCATTAGGACTTGGGGGAGGGTCTGTCCTCAGAGCAGGGGAGAGCCTAAGGCCTGAATCTGCTTTGCATCAGACGTCTCTGACAAAGGAGTCCTGGTCGCTCCTGGGAGCGCTTGTAGAGTCCTTTGTCAGGGGAACAGTCCATAGGATGGCATCTCTCTGGGTCACATACCAGAGAGAGACACTTCACTGCATGCTGCATCTACTGAAGGGCGGGGGGATGGAGGAAGGGAGGGTCGGGGGCAGAGGGAGAGTGCACACTACCCTGAGTGGTATCCAGTCAGTGGCAAGCTGATGTTTGCCATGAGAAGATACGGGGACCAGCAGCAATATTTCATGATTTCATAGTTATCAGATATTGCCCTTTTTCCCTTGGGGTGCAGCAAGGGAGGGAGGGTAGTATGTGTTTCATTTTGGAAGAGAAAATTAAATTGGAACTATTTTCTAGAAACTTCGAAAAGTCCACTCAGTTTGCCTGGGAGAGAGTGCTCACTGTGTGATAATGTATCCCATGTTACAAAAGAATTTGTGTGTGTGTGTGTATGTGTGTGTGTGTGTGTATACACACACATATATACACACATGTATATATGTATACATATACACACAGGCATATATACATATACACATGTATGCATACATATATACATAAACATGTATATATATGTATGCAAACATATATGTATACACATATGTATGTATATGTCCCCATGCAGCTATTTGATACTTGTAAGTTTAGAGTTCAACTTTACATAAAATAATATGAAAACTTCTCTGGTTTACAAAGTGTAAAATCTTATACAAGCCAATGGATTTCCTACCTCACTGTACACTCGGCTGTCTGTCATCAGTTCTTGTGTGTTTGCTTTAAATGTAAATACTTGCTTTGGAAAGTTACCATTTTATGATAAAACCCAGTTCTCTCCTCAGTTTAAAGGTATTTTTTTAGACACTTGGTTTAAATTTCTCTCTATTCATGAACAGTTTAGCATTAAGGGTTAATTTTAATGGTGTCTGGTGATTGGCCAAGTGTTATATTTTTTAAAACTCAGCATTACTTTTAACAGCCAGCATGTAATACAAGTGACTACACTACCTCATCCGTACCTTCGTGATTTTCAAGTTGTCGTAGGTGGACAGGACAGGCTTTACTTTGTCTTTTGGCCATAAGGTAGGTGATAATAGAAATATATCGCATAGCATTATAAACACATGCCTATTTTAACATGAACTTCTAAAATGTTCTCTTTGCTAAGGAAATTTGTTTTAAGGAACTATTTCGGGGGGGATGGGTTGCCGAAGACAAATGCAGGATCATGTGTGTGTACAACATATGCCTTTTCCTTCATGCAGCGCTTGGACGGGGGTTTGGTTGGCGTTTTGCATTATCACACAATTGGAGCTCCTTACTGTGTGAGCCAGCCTTCTCGACGCCCGGTGATTTTTTTTTTTAAAAGATGTCATGTCTGACTCAATACAATAATGTCATCTTAAATTTTGGCCCCTTATTTGAATACTATAGCTACAATCAAAATAATTTGTTAAATTGCTTATATTAAGAGTAAACATGGATATGACATTGGTTGTCCACCTGCAAACTTTAGAACAATTTACTGTAGCTTGATGCTTAGCCAGTTTTAAGTGAGGAATTCAACATCCAGGACACGGATAGCGGAGATGGCATAAGGGCCCTCAGCCACGCTAACAACTTGGAAAGAAAAGAGAGAAGCCAACGGCACCGTTACAGTGAACTCTCAGGTGAACTTTTCAGTTATGAAAACATCTATTTTGAATCTGTAAATATTTTAACTGTTTTATTAAGGCATGGACTAAACTATTCCTTGACACCTGTTGGGTAGAATGAAAATTTCAAGCCATAGTGGTAAAAGATGGCATACTGATTGTAAAATAAACAAATAATAATAATGACTTTTTTGTATCTTTCATAATATAATTTTCTAACTGCAATAAAACCACTGAACTTATATATTCATGTCCTATTAAGCCCATATTTCATTAGTAGTATACCTTATAATATTTAATTTACATTTTCTTTCTGATGTGCTTGTCTGGATGTGTCAGTTTAAGTCTGAGATGGTGATGCTAGACTGACAGTTAAATAAAGTTCCTCTCACAGCTTTCAGTTGACTAGAGTTGTACATTCCTGTCCCATGGCTCAGGGCACCTCACCACCTTAGTCTTTTGATCAGTCACTACAAGCCTGATTATGTGTTGCTAGGGGAGAATTTTTATTAATTGAATATCTTATGCCTGGGTTGGGGGAACCTCCCAGAAGACGGGCAGAGTTTAGTCTTGCGTTTGGGTTACATAGTTTCAGTGTGTGGAGTGGGTGCATGTAAAGGGTGCTTATCAGTCAGGGTGTGAGGAAGAATGTTAGTTGGTAAGGGGCTCACCGTGGAACTGAGTTCAATTCTCGAAACGCACTCATTGGAAGAATCCAGGCATTGCCAGTTGTCCTTGAGCCTGTGTGCCTAACAGTGACAACACCAGGAGAGGCTGGCGCATCTCTACGCTCTCCGACCCACCAGCCTAGCCTACTTGGTAAGTTCCAGGCCGGTGAGGATGCTGTCTCAACAGATAGAGGTGGTATCTTGAGGAACGGCATTCTAGGTTATCTGTGACACACACGTACACACAAATGCATGTGTGAACACGTGTGTGCACACAACACAGTCACACAGAAGTATTCTCAGATCTGCTTCCCCATCGAAGACTTGAGAGCTGGGCTCTGGGTGTCTACTTCACTTTGAGGCCATCCAAGGCCACAGTCTGTTCTCTTAACACTGATTTCCAACTGTGCTGGTGTAGGATACATACTGCTGAGCATGTGACAGCACACAGACAACCCTGGACAGTCCGTGTCCTGAGGTGTCTGGTCACACTGACGGAAAGCCCTGGGGACACTGATAAGGCAGTGAGATGACATCTGAGAAATGTTCAGGTGACGAGCAGTGTGAGGATTTCAGGGGGCTGAAGCTGGCCTGCCACTGTAGAGATAGGGTCGATCTGGACCTGGGGCATTCCCACCTCTAAGTCAGTCAGTCTGCAGACACACCGCTGGCATCTGCGGATGTGCATTGCCACTCGAGAAGGAAGCCACTTCCCTCCCCCACCAGGTTCCAGCTCAAGGCTGTCACATTCAGGGCTGTGGTTGGTCGGTACATAGTTGGTCCCTCGGAAGGCTGAAACGCGGATCCAGCAACACACTAGTAACTAAATGAAGTTTCTTGTGTACTGCAAACTGTGAAGTCTCACCTCTCCCATTTATAATCCTTTCTCCCTCCTTGCCTCGTACCTGGTCAGCATATCAGAGATTCTGCAGTGGGAGTAAACGAACACCGACACCGGAAGATGCCCATTAGAAAGAGGCACACGAAGGAAGGACTCCAGCTGTGGTGCTCTGCAGATGAACAAAAGTCTGTTCAGCTTTGAGTCGGGACAAATTCAGAGCCAGTCCCTCGGGAGGTTACAATTCAAAGCTTAAAACTGAAGTCTAGAAGAATTAATTTGCCTCACTCGAATTCGGAAAGTTTTAGGAACACTAGAATCCCGTACAGCTTAGCAATGCCTGGGATGGGGTGGAGCTTCGTCATCCCATGGAAGCTCCTGCAGGAACCCGGAGAGGCTTAAGGCTGAGGCTCAGAGTCTGACATCACCATTTAAAGTGGTGGTGCTCAGCCTTCCTAAAGCTGTTCCTCATGCCGTGCTGACCCCCAACCATGAAATTATTTTGTTGCTGCTTCATAACTGATTTTGCTACTGTTGTGAGTCATAATGCAAATTTCTGCATTTTCTGATGGTCTCAGGTGACCATCAGGGGGTCATTTGTCCCCCTACAAAGGGGTTTGTGAACCACAGGTGGAGAGCCAGTGGTTTTAGCACACAGTAGCAGATGGGTAAAGTCCTCTCAGCTGTGGCCCCACAGCCATACATCTTTGAAGTCAGCTAATACCAAGATGTAAATCACTTGTCCCGGACAAAGCTATAGCCTGTGAACTCAGTACATGCTCCAGCATGGTAATAGAACTCAGTGGGATGTGTGCGCATGGGGACACTGGCTTCTGCTTCTGAGAGATGTGTTTGTTCTGGAGCTCACAACCTGTGCTCAGACTCTCCGTTGGGACTGCCTAGAAATGGTTTGGTTTTGACCGTGAGCATGCTGGGAGACGGACCAAGCATTGCATGATCCCCTAATTTACACTTCCTTTCCAACAGGATATTTTGGCATGGGGTGAAGGGACCTGATTCAGCTCCCTCAGGCCTTGTGATTAGGCCAGGGTCACTGGAATGTGGCCTAAAAAAGTGGCTGCCTAGGGACTGGCTGTTCTGTGGGCTTAAACAGCAAGTACTGAGGAGGGGCCTCTTGCATTCAAGGCTGGGATCTCTGCTCTTCACTCTGGGACCAATAGTGTGGAATTTGGTGCGTCCCGCTGGCTTTGCCGAAATATCTCTCCAAAGCTAGAACCTCAAGGGTGCTCGACATTTCACTGGAACCCAGTTGCCTTGGAAACTGAATCATCAGTACATATTCTTCCTATTTGTACTTGAAAGTCTTATACATTCTTCTTTGACTGAAGACCTCAGCTGCAGAATCTGAGGTCCTTATCGCACCCCTCCAGCCCCAAGCACACACAAAGCTTGCCGCTACGGCATCGCTCTACAGTTGCTGGAGCTGGAGAGGACTCCCACAAGCCTGCCACTCACTATTTAACCAGGCACATTGCACACGCTGAAAGGCCTCCTGCAGTCTATGGGGTCGGAGCCCGAGGGAGCATTTCTGCCGTTTAAAGACCGTAGAGAGTAGGTTCTCCGCAGAAGAAAACGATGCGCAGAAATCAAGGCACGGCTGAGACAGTGCTATTCTCTGTTGACACAGCGGGCGTCATCCACAAAGTACTGAGCATACCAGGTGCTCCATTATAGAAACACCACCTTTCCTCCTACTGGTACCTGCACGTTTGTGCGCTTTCTACACAGGTGACAATCATCTCATGTGTGTCCCTTCGGAGTCTTGGCAGTGGGGCAATATGATGGCGTGCCTGAAGGGACTCGGTCCAGTGAACGGTGACGTTTCTGCTGAGGTTTCAGTGACTTTGGCTTAAATGTGTCTAAACTGCATTCTCTAAGACGCAAGGAAGGAGGAAGGAACCTCCACAGGAAATCACATTTGCTGGATAAAGCAGTACACTGTGGCAACCTTCCAAATTAAAAATGCTCACCTCGAGCAGCTTCACCAACAAATGCCTTCCTTGAGCTTGCGCAGTACGCTGTACTCTGAGCCTGCGCAGAGCTGTGGCTCAGGGGTCCTAAACACACAAGCACTTTTCACATTCTATTTCTCACGCTTTCTCTCCACCCTGCCTCTCAGATATCTTTCGTGCTCCTTCCCCACAGTGAAAACTAGAGAAGGGGAATGATAGTAGATGCAAAACCAAATTAAATCCCAATTGCTGATGACAAGTTGCTCTGCGCAAGCGCCGAGTGGCAGACTCCAAAACTAGGCCGATGGACTTCCAATACCAGTTAGTTCTTGTTGGAGGGAAATGATTTCCCTACACTCATTTTCTTGGAGAGCAGGTTTCCTCTCAGCAGCACATGACCTCTACTATAAAATGAATTATATATTCTGGCTAGTCTGTAAAAAAGACACATAGTCCTGGTATTTTATGTTCAAGCTGTAAGCCTAGATTGGGTAGGTTTTGAGCTATTCGGACTTATGTCCCAGGCACATGTTCCTTGTTATCTGCTTCTCCTGGCCACGTGTTTATGGTTCATCTCCTCTCACAACAGTTGCATCCTCCCTTTGTCTCCTTACTTCTCTCCTAGTCTCTCTTGAGATACACACACACACACACACACACACACACACACACACACACACACACTGTCATTAAGCCCCACCTTTCTCTACGGTTCAATCACAGGGTCAAGCCTTTTATTGACCAACTAACCTGGGGAGCAAGGCTTACATAGCATCACTTGGTGTAAGTGAGGATGAGGATGTCATGGGGCAACCAGATCTTGGGGGCCAGTAGTTAGTATTGGAATACAAAGCAGCACCAGACCAGCCCCCAACAGTATACTGCTTCTGGTGGGAGGGACATTATTCCGAGGAGAAAAGTGACCAAGGAGAGATGAGAGCTACCAGGTTTCTTCCCTAATATCAGTCACCCACTCAAAGTCAGTCCCCAAGGGCTGGAGTGAACAATAAGGTTAAGGGGAAACACTTTGTCTAAACACTGGGAGAAATGTGGAGAAGAATTACATAGAGGCAGGAATCTGGAAGCTTCAAGAAGTTCGAGAGAAAACAGCAGGGTGGCCTCAAGAGAGGCAGACCCCAGTGAAAGTCCTGAACTTGCCTTCCCAGCCTTACAGGACTTCTAAAATGGACACGGGTCCAGCTTTAAAGTCAAAGTGCTCACTTCCCTCCCCTCTGTTCCACACGCTGCTCTTCAGGTCTAAAGGAAGAGATCAGAGTGGGTTTCAGGACCAAGCAGACCGCATTTCTTCCTCATTTAAACACAGCCATCTTTTCTGCACCTGATGCTTTCGACTCTAAGTTTAGTTTGAATTATTCATAGACAGTCAGTTGTCTCCTGAAGAGTTAACTTCCTTCTGAATACCAGGACCCAAATAATTTTCTAATCGCTATAGGATATGATAGCAGTTTTCAGATATGCTATTCAACGTGTGTAAGGAAGTGCTGCTCGAATCTTGCTTTGTGATGCGATCATGTGGACAGTTTCATTTGATTTAGACAGCTTTACATGTTGGGTGGAGGATTGCCCACTGGTGCCTTTAACGGAAAGTTTCCCAGGAAGATCATTTTAAAATCATTTTGGCCTTGGTTGAGCTCTCAGTATTTGAAGGGTGACTGACTCTTAGGGAACGGTGGAAAGCCTAATCTGCCAAGACATCTTCCTTGGCATTCCCAGAACTCAGGATGTCTCTCCTTCAGCTACCCAGAGGAGTAACATTTGGGAATGGATCTCAACATGCAACCCAGCATGGAGTTTAAAACGTTATAGGAATGAGGAGTGGGTGGGACACATAGCTGCTCTGGTAAGGTGGGAGAAGTTGGCCAGCTGAAGAACTTAATAGATTATGTTCGCCAGAGTCTGGGAGGGCAGACAGCTGTGGCATGCTTGAAATAGTCAGTGTGAGGTATGGGCTTAAGAACTAAAGGAATGACACAGATTTGGGCAGTGGCTCAGGCGTAAATCTAAGCCCTCTTCAAGGGACTGGGAGGAATGTGAGTGCATGGACCCGGTCTTAAGAGACATCTGGTTCTGGAGCCCGGGCTTGAAGTTTGACAGCTGTACAGCTAAAAGCAAACTAATTCCTCTTGGCCGTGACTTCCTTACATGTTTCTCTTCTGTCGGTGGTATGTGTGGGTGTTATTACTATGCTTTTAGAGTCTCATGGCCACCTTGTCTGGATGCCTGCTGCAGCAAACCCAGTCAGCTTTTCAGTTGTCTTATTATTCTGTGGTTAACATGGCTGGGTGCACTTCCCTCCAACACTTGCTTGAGCTCCATCAGACTAGCTAAGCCAATTGTTCTGTGGTCAGATTACACTTGACTGAAAATCTAGGAGATACAATGTCTACATCTCAGCAACACCATAGCTTGAGACTGAACGCTGCACCAGGGAGCTTTCATGCTCGCCCAGCGAATGCTACAGTCACTGTGGCTCTGTACACTGGCCCCTCCTCATTTCTCTACTCATGGCTTGGTTCTCTCTGCAAGCCACAGAGCAGTCCAGCTTCCCTTGGACTCTGCCTCGGAGGTTCACTTCTGATCTTCACTCAGAAACCCACTGAGGTTTTAGAGGATATTGCATTCCTTCCGTGGAGTGTCTGCCTAACCTAAAAGAGAATTTACTCATCACACAGAAAAACCTCATCGTGTATCAGAAAACAAAACAAAACAAAACAAAACAAAAAACCCAACAAAACCCAAAGATCCCTTAGAGCAGAGGTTCTCAACCCATGGGTCACTTCCCCCTTGGAGGTCCCATTTCAGATATCTTGCATAGCTGACATTTACATTACAATTCACAACACTAACGAAATTACAGCTATAAAGTAGCAACAAAATAATTTTGTGGTCCAGTTTACCACAACACCAGGAGCTATATTAAAGGGTGGCAGCATTGGGACAGTTGAGATCCACTACACTAAAGAAGGAGACATAGGCTCTACCTTTGCTCACCTTACGTTATAACATAGAGGAAAAATTAACAGAAGCATAAAACATGCACATATTAGATGGTAAATGTGACAGAAGAATAAGCTAGTGGGGTGGAGAATAAAATCTGGAGCGTAAAAATAATAAACAAATAAATAAAATAAGCATGTGGCTGTTTTTCATTGATGAACATTGGTAACGACATAATCTTTCATTCTCACCGGCTACGTTTCAAGGACTCACTAGGATCAGCACAAACTTTGATTCCGTAGACTGTCCTTGTGGTAAGTTCCATTGGCAGTGCTCACTAGAATGTGTCACACTGAGAAGTCAAGGGAAATGCTTCTGTATACAGAAGAGGGGTGTGCTGGACACCTTGGGATGTCAGTACAAGCCTCAAAACTTAAGACACGGGAGACCAGTGTCCACCACACACTGGAGACGTCAGCTGACACACTTGACACACGGAGACAGGAGAGTTGCCACAGGTTCCAGGGCAGCCTGGAATACCAAGACAGCTTTGGTTACAGAGTGAGACCTTATCTCAGAGCAAAACAGAGAAAGGGAAGGAGAGGTCAGAGAGTGAGATGACAGACAGACAGACAGACAGACAGACAGACAGAAACACAGTGGGGGCAGGGGGACAAAGATCAACAATGACACATGCAGGACTTAGAGTACTAATCATTTGGCCAGTTTTTTTTTCTGCTCCCTAAGCATATTTAGGAGAACCCACAATGAATCAAGAGTCCAAATTCTTTAAGTGAGTTCCTGGGAGTAGAGAGGACTGTAGAGTAGTATCAAGAAGAGACTCCTCCCAGGAGCCCCTCATAGAGATGGGTTTGTCTAGTGGCAGGAGACTCTGAGATCTTACTCCTTGCTAGATTCATGTGAACTTCATGACCTTGGGCGAGCCTTTTGTTCTGTGAATGGTTCTTGAGTGAAGTTGATATGTGATGAGTGCATTCAAAACTGCATGTTTGCAAAGCATGGTGGATATGTGTATTTCAAAGTATGCTGTGTGTATATTATGCATGTGCATGATAACCTGTGTGTGTGTGTCTATGTTGTATATATATGTGTGTATGTACACATACCCATGCATGCATAAATGGAGATCAGAGGAGGATATAGAGTATCTTCCTTATTGTGATGTGACCAGGGGACAATGTAACATCTCTTCCTCTATCGCTCTCCACTGGAAACTCAGTGTTTCAGATTAGCTGTCTAGCAAAAGAGCTCGTAGGATCTGGATCTGCCTGTCTCTACCCTTCCTCCTTCTACAGGCATGCAGTTAGCCTAGATGTTGCTGTTGCTTTTAATGTGACTGCTGGGGATTTGAACTCAGGTCCTTGTGATTGCAAGCGCTCTTACCTGTGAAGCCGTCTTCCTCATTCCTCTGATAGGTGGTTTGAGGAGTAGGCCTCTACCAATTCAGAAATCCTCTTTCTCCTTGGAGAAATGTAATGGCAGAGAGGCTGGCAGAGCTCCCCGTGAACACGTGCAGAGGAGAGAGACAGAGAGGCAGCCTGCTCTGCCATTCATAGCCTCTCTGGAGGGGCCCACGTAGGGGTGCACTATAAGTGTGCCCCAAGGGTCAGGCAGTCTAAAGCCATATAAAGCACCTGCCTTCATGGCTGGGGACAAAGTCTGTGTTTGTACAGGGAAGAACCCGGGTGGAGCGGCCATGGCCAGATGTCAGTTACAAGATGCCTCTCCGTGCCTCAGCAGAGCGTGTCAGTGCCTTCTTAGTTGGTGGCTTGCCACAACTAGAGGCCTCAACAGCAGAAAAAACTAGTAGGCCCATGAAGAAGGACTGAATCACATGCCATTCCTGAGGCTGGTCCCAGGATCCCGAGACCAAGCAGAAGTGAGTGAAACTCACGGAGTGAGAGACAAGCAGAGGCGTGGGCTGCCTCACTGGGCTCCAGTTACCTGCTGTAGAACGAGATTTTCAAACGCAGCTGGAATCCTGTTTCTGTGTCAAACAATCCACTTTCTACAGCTAGCATACATTTTAAACATTCCGTTTTGAGTTTTTAACTCCTCGAAAATAAAACCATCCTTACACCCTTCTCAAAAATCTGCTGGTGGAAGGTTGAGACTTGCCCCAGCTCTACCCACCAAAGGGTAGGAAGGCACTGTCTATACAAAACACGACTGCATTGCATCGTGTGCGTTTATTTGGTTGACCTTACCCACTAGGAATGGAGTCTAAGCACAAGGTTTTGTTCTCAGGGTCCATGTGCACTGTTAGCCTGAGGCCATTCCCACTTAAGCTGCATTTCAGCTCCCTCCTCCTGACCTTTCTCACATGAAGGTGCTCCCCTCTTCCCCCCCTTGCCTCCCTTCTTTCAACTGTCCCCCCTATTCCCATTACTTGCAGTACTGGATAGAACTCTGGGTTTTGCTTGCTAAGCAAACACTCTCTTGAACTTTATCCCCCATCATCTTTCTAGTTTTTGTTTTGAGATAGTGTCTCACTAAGTGAACTAGATTGGCCTTGAACTCACTCTATAGCTCAGGCAGGCTTTGAATTTGTGATTCTCTTGCTCAGTCTCTTAAGAGGCTGGGGCCTCCAGGATGGGCATGAAACAGGTCTCTTAAACTCAGAATCACTTCCCCATTTTCTTTATCACCTGCATGAATAACTTAGATTCTTTAAAAACAAGGAGGAGTAGGAGGAGGAGGAGGAGGAGGAGGAGGAGGAAGAGGAGGAGGAAGAGGAGGAGGAGGAAGAAGAGGAGGAGGAGGAGAAGAGGAGGAAGGAGAGGAGAAGGAGAGGAGAGGAGGAGGAGGAGGGGGAGGAGGAGGAGAACAAACAACAAAACAAACAAACAACAACAACAACAACAACATCTCATGTAGCCCAGGCTGGCCTTCAACTCCTGATCTCACAAGTCCCTGGCTTGATGTTTTAGATTTAGAGGCGATGCTGCCATTTCTTCCTGCCTAGCCTGGGCATCCATCGCTCTACTGCTCAGTGGCATGATCGCCAGGGTGCAGTTCTATGGCAGTGATGACACAGAAGATGATGCTTCTTTGCTCAGCTCCAGAATAGCTGTTCTTGGAACTTTGAGTTATAATGAGCATGCAGGGACACTCTCATGTCCTCATGCTGTGGGAAAGCCATGTGGAAAGGTCATGTGTATGCACCCTACCCACTGACAATACTAGCTGAGCCTAGCTTCAAACATGGGGCTTCCTACATGAGTGACGCCTCTAGGTAATTTTAACCCCAGTCACCCTACTGTGTTAGCCTTTCCAGCTGAGGCTCCGAGTTTGCAGGACAGAGACCAGTCCCCATGCCTCAGAGTCCATGAGTGTTAACAAGCTGACCTTCTTGCCTAGGACCATGCTTTAGGAGCGCTTCGATGTGTAGCAGCGGTCTGAGGTGTTGTCTCAGCTACACTTTGGACTCCAGTTGTTCTTTCAGTTTTTCCTCTTAGATGTGTCATAATCACCTTACTCAGGATGACCAAGACATTCTTTGAATGACTTCCTGAGGTAAGCCCAGCATGTCTTCCAGTCATTTCCATCTCAGCAAATTGCACCACCATTTGCTCGTTCCTTTGCTGACTCAAACCCTTGGAGTCATCACATGCATTACTTTCTCTCCAATCCTCTGTGCACCAGCGGTGCCGGTTGGTTCTGCTACAAAACCATATGTAGTAGAACAATATGTAGAGCATCTAAGGGCACCTCATATGGTGCCAAGATTCCCCTCTGAGCTATTTCCATCTTTCCACCGAGCCCAGAGAACTTCCTAATTGGTCTCCTTGCTCCCTCTACATTCTGTTCCACACAGGGGTCTTCTGAGGAACAGGATATCGGAGAAAGAAGAAAGGTGAGATTGACCTTCAAAGTTAGGACTGAGAGGGCTGCAAGACAGGGGAAACAAAAAAGGTGAGGAGAAAGTAGGGACCTAGGCAAAGGCATATGCAGATGCTGAGAGGAGCTAGATGGTCTCATGAAGCCTGGAGGTGAAAGATGTTGGCTGTGGTTGTAGGCTGTGTATGTAGCTACAGTCCCACCAGAGCTGTGGTAGCACAAAGATGACTAGTTTCATGGAATGTAGGAAGTGAGAGATCTGAGGTATGGAGAAAAGCTGGGTTACAAACTAGAAGAGTAGCATATTTGTTTTGTGACAGTGTTCAGGATGTCGCTAGTGAGGGAGATAACGCGATGGTGACTCAAAAGGTCAAAGTTCAAGGAACTTTATTAGAATCCAGTGATGAGCCTACAGCTATTGAGTTGTGGTTTTGGGGGGTTGATGGGATGGACACGAACTGTGTCATCCCCTGAGAAAGCAAGTGAAATATGGACCAGATGATCTATGTATGAGGTCATTGGCTGAAATTCCAACCAAGTCCATTCTATAGGGCTGATTAGATATCTGGGTCCAACTTTCAGCAAAATGATTACTGCAAACAAACTGTGGTGTGTATGAGTGTGGTATGTGTGTGTGTGTGTGTGTGTGTGTGTGTGTGATGTGTATGAGTGTGTAAGTGTGAGTGTGTAAGAGTGTGTGGTGTGTGTGTATGTGTGAGTATGCGTATGAGTGTGTGGTGTGTGTGTATGTGTGAGTATGTGTATGAGTGTGTGGTATGTGTGTGTGTGTGTTTCAGTGCATGGTGAGTATATGAGTGTGGTGTGTGTGTGTGTGTGTGTATGTGTATGTGTGTGTGTATGTGTGTGTGGTGTGTATGAGTGTGTGTCTACCATTCCAGCCACCCTTTGATGATTTAGAGTTGACCTCTTTGCTTGGGACTCCAAGATCTTAACACACTGCAGTTCTTTTGTTCAAAGGGTCAACATGTTTAAGTCATAGCTATTAAAGAACACAGTGGCCCTTTTGTGAGCTTTCTGTGCCCCCTTTATGTGACTGCATGAGGCAAGCCGTTTGGCAGTAGGAGGAAAGACTTTAGAAGCATGAAGAGTGAATGACTGTGGCCACTGCTCTCAGGGACTGCTAGTGGACCATGGGTCCTCTTTGTCCTTTGGTTTGGAAGTACAAATATTTGAGGGTTATGCCTAGCTATGGAATTTCAAAGAATAATGTGTTTGAAATTGTTTATGTTTTTACTTTTATTTCCAAAATCCTCCTTATTAATTTATTTTTAATTTTTATCTACTGGGGATTGAACCCATGGCCTTGTACATAGTAGGAAAGTATTCTACCACTGAGCTATTTCCCTCCTTTCCTTTTTTCCTTTCCTTTGTCTCTCTCCTGTTCTCTCTCTCTCTCTCTCTCTCTCTCTCTCTCTCTCTCTCTCTCTCTCTCTCTCTCTAGGTTATTTGCTCAGGCTGGCTTTGAACTCACCCTGTAGCCCTGCAGGGCAGTAAACTACAACCCTCCTGCCTCAGCCTCCTGGCTGTTAGAATTATGGACCTGTTAGAGCAGACTTAGCTTCCTTTCTCCTTTTCTTTTTCAAGTCAGCATTCAAAGTATGCATGTACAAATGTGTTTCCTCGTGACATTTTGATACAAATTTCAATCCTATATTTCCTGTAAACAACTCCATTCTCCAATATGCTCACTCTCCGGTCTCCTTTCTCCCCACAAATAGTCAGTTTCGGTCACATCTATTCAATTACCCTCTGACCACCTCCTCAAGATCTCTTCCTCTCCACACATAGCTCTCTTTATACTTTTATTACACACGTGCGCGCACGCGCACACACACACACACACACACAAACACACACAATTTAAATCTAGATTCTGCATATGAGAAAAAAACATGTGGGCTTGTCTTTCTGTGCAGGTAACATGATGATTCTACCCCTTCCCCTCCCGCCAATGTCATGACTTCATTTTTTTCCTTGCTGTTGAATTCCATTGAGTAGATGTCCACCTTTTCTTTATCCACTCCTCTGTGGATGGGCATGGGAGCTGGTTGCGTTTCCTAGCTATTGTGACAGGACAGCAGTAATCATGGATGTGCAAGCATCTTCGAGATACAGTGACCTAGAGTCCTTCGGGTCAGTACCTAGGAGTGGCGTAGCTGGTCAGTACTTCTACCTGGAGGTTTTTCCGAGGGGCCGTCACACTGACTGCCTCAGTGCAGTCTACACTCCCACCAGTGGTAAGGAAGAGCTCTTTCTCCACGTAATAAATGGAGTTTGTTGTCATTTGTCTTATTGGCTTGCTCTGCTTGCTCTCTTATAGAACCGTGACTCAAGGTGGCACCTCACCAATCAACCACTAATCAAGAAAATGCCCTACAGGTGGCTTTTATGGAGGCATTTTCTCAATAGAGGTTCCTTCCTCTTTGTTGACTGCTGCTTATGTCAAGTAGATGTAATACCAGCCAGCCCAATGTTGCTGATTCCAGATTAGGAAAAACACGGAAGGAAGGGGAAAATTCCTGGCAGGAATTCTGTGAAAACCCAGTCAGCATTTACTCGGAAAGTAACTCTAGCAGATCTTGTGCCAACAGCATTTTCATGCTTTCCGTTTGCACCTGCCCCAGCCATGAGTCACTTTGCACTTGCGACACTCTTTTGCTTGGTTTATCTGTTTCATTTTACTCAGAACCAGTGTCTTGCACTGATTTTAACATGGTGAAAGGGACACAGTTGTGAACCTGGGACTGTATTTTTCTATCTTCATCATCAACTTCATCACCTCCACCACCACCACCATCACCACCACCATCATCACCACCCTGTACTGTATATTCTTGTCCATTCTTGTCCGTAGCTGTGGCTCTCAGAATGTGCTGCACAGCATCTTTCTCTTTACGGCCATAGATGGCAGTACATCACCATCTACATCGGCTCCGAGGTTGGGTTTGCTGAAGGCAGAGCTGTTGGTCAGGGGAAAGCAGCTAATGAGCAATCAGTCCAAGCTGAGTGGCAAATTGATGTCTTCATTAAGTGAGCAAACTGGCTTCCTTTATAAACAAGGTCAGGATATTTATAACCTGATGGATTTATTAAATTAAAGCCCAGTCACACTTGTGGAGATTCACTGTGGAATCTCGAGATTTATCTGCATGAAGCACATGCAGACTTGTCCTCTTCGGGACCGGCACACTTACATAGTCATTAGTAAAAGTTGCTCTTCATGCGTTGCGTTCGTTTTCCCACGCAAGGTAAATGGGAAACTGATTATTGTAAAAAGAAGCCACTCTTTCAAGATGGCATTAGTGCCCTGTTCTAAGCTGAAGTAAGATCTTTGTCTGTTAAACATGACTGACACTCAGACAGATGAAACTTTGCTTAGCAGAGGTTGTCATTCAGGTGAGGGATCTGGAATTTACTAGGCTCACAATGCCAGATTTTAAGCAACCTGTGTAGTTAATTTCACAGCTGTTGGGGAGCAGTCCAGAAAGGCCAGAAACCATTTTCATAAAATGAGCAGGAGGCAAAGGTTCAGGGAACTTAGGGTTCTCAATGACCTCTGTCCAACAGAAATGTCAAGCGAGCTCCCCAACCCCACGTGAGTTGCACGTTGTTATGGTTTGAATTTTAAATGTGCCCAAAGGCCACTGAGGCTTGGTTGTAGCCTCAGCAAGTGGCTGGGAGTGGAACCTTTAATGTGTGTGTGTGTGTGTGTGTGTGTGTGTGTGTGTGTGTGTGTGTCTTAGAGGTCAGAGGACAGCATCCGGCCTCAGTCCTCACCTCCATCTCACTTGAGAGAGGCTCATATTTGCTCATTGAGTAGTCCAGGTTAGCTGGAGGGCAAGGTCCTGGGGATTCTCCTGTGTCCACTCCCCTTCTTACAGTGGGTACGCTGGGGTTAAAGGCGCATGCACTGCTCTGTTCAACTTTTACGTGGGTTCAGAGGATTCAGACTGAGGTGCTTCTGTGTACAGCAAGTTCTTTACCTACTGACCTGTCTCCTCTGCACAAAGATCTTTCTTTCTCTTAAAAAACAAAACTACGTTTATCATTTTACGTGTGGGTGTGTTCTGCCTGCACATCTGTCTAGTGCCATGTGTAGAGCGATGGCCGGTGAGGCCAGAAGAGGGCATGGCATCCCCTGAGACTGGCATTACAGATGCTTGCGAGCCTCCTGGATGCTGGGAGTTGAACTGGAATCCTTTAGGGGGATTGGTTGGTGCTCTTAACCACTGACCAATCTCTCCAGCCCCCAGTTCCAAGCTTGTTCTTTTAACAAACTGATTATCTCAGGTATTTGTGTCAGTAATGAAAAACTTATAAGCCTGATAAACCTTCACTTCCCAAATATTTTTTTCTAATTCATGGAATAAAATTGCGTGCTATTTGTAAGTTAAAGTCTTCCATACACACACACAGAACATATACGCACACAGAACTTGCCCATTGCTCTTACTAATTCAAAGAACGTGGACTCACTTTGTAGTTGCCCTAAGAGCTTTTTAAACAGACAAGCAAGGGAAGATTTTTGGCCCTTGACCCCATTTCCTACCACAGATATCAAACATCAGATCAACAGTTGCTCACGGTTATAAAGATTTAACATCTTTTAAAATGTACACTGTAGCTGTCTTCAGACACACCAGAAGGGGGCATCAGATCCCATTACAGATGGTTGTGAGCCACCCTGTGGTTGCTGGGAATTGAACTCAGGACCTGTGGAAGAACAGTCAGTGCTCTTAACCACTGAGCCATCTCTCCAGCCCAAGATGTTATTATTTTTTAGGAGCTAAATCCTCAAAGGTTTTCAGTCATGGCCCTGTGATAACTCTGACCCAGTTGTCTGTGCTGAGTTCTCCTTTATCTGCAGGTTGATTTAAATTCCTTTTGAACCCAAGAATAGGTTATAGGAACCATGTATCAATAAAATACCCCTTGCTAAGTAGTGAAATGTAGCGATTATTTTTGTTTGCTTCCCAACCGAAAGTCGTGTTCTTTTCAGGGTACCAGGCTAGTTACTTGCCAAGGTTCTTTCTCCAAGTCCTCTGGGTCCTCAGGTTTTATTGACATGTCCTCTCCCAAGGCAGGAGCTGCCATCTTGCTCTCTCCTGGGACTTTCACTGCCACAGATGCTATTGCTGTCATATTGCATTGACCTTTTTGTCAGTTTCGTATCTGCAGGTCTGGTGGCAGGGCTAAGCTGCCCTCAGCAATACCACTTACACACCCGTAAGATGTAGGTTGGCTTGGTTGTATTGTAGGAGCCTGGCTGTCTGTGTCTGCAGTCCACACTGGTGATTTATGTGTTTGTTGCATATGCCTCTTACAGCACAGCAGATTGGTTAGGGTGTGTTCCAGGAGAATGTGTAAAAACTTGCAATGTCTACCATGTCATAGTATGACTTCTACACATGTGTCACTGATGTGAGTCATATAGACGGACTCAATGCCAAGGCAGAAAAATCAGCACCTACATAAAGGATACGGCCTGGGTGTAGCCCTGCAGAAGGGTAGAAGCATCGTCTTCCTCAGTCCTGGAGCTGTGAAAGATGAGCTCTGTGGTGTGCAGACAGAGAACCTGAAGCTTAAAGACTTGAAGGAAACAGATGAAGGGGAGGCTGTAAGAGGATCCTGACTATACTCCAGTTGTCAGGGCACGGTTGGCGAGCCCAGGCAGCTTCCGTGCTAATGTCGACTTGCTCAGGTACTTATAAGGTTTAACTGATCAGTTTTCCTTGCTTTGGGATGGGTGTCCTCGTTTGGTTTCTATTGATTGTGTTAAACAACACAACCGAGAAAACCCTAAGAAGGCAAGGCTTATTTCATTTTACAGATTACAGCCCACCATGGAAGAAAGCCAAGGCAGGAACCAAAGGCAGGAACCAGGAACATAAAACATGGAGTAACAGTTTTATCGACTTGCTCCGTATGAGATGCTCAGGTAGCTCACCTGTCTGGCTAGGGATAACACCACCCACAGTAAGTCGGGCTCGCCTTCATCAATTAGAAATTAGGAAAACACGTCATAGACATCCTCCCAGGCCAGTCTGGTTGAGGAAACTCTTTACGTGAGGTTCCCTCTTCTAGATGACTCTAGGCTTTGTTCAAGCTAGCAGCTGAAGCTAACAACGAAAGGGGCCATTTCTTTCTTAAGCTGGCGTTTCTTAAATGTGGACAAAGGGTTATGACCCCATACACACAGTGTCTAGATTGTAGCACTTTGATATTAAAAGGTAGTTTTCTCATCTTAATACAAAGCTCTTGTTTATTTGGGGGAAATGATAATTGTTTTCATGTTAGAAGAAAACATTATCACCCTCATTTCACAGATTAGTTATCAAATTAGACTGAGCTAACATAATATAAAAATTTTACATATTGTATAGTTATTCTATACTTACATATGATGATTATAAATTGGGCTAGAGATGTGAGTACAAGGTAAATTGACCAGGAGTTTTATCCTGAGCAATTTGCTTCTATAAAATAATCTAGGGGGCTGGAGAGATGGCTCAGTGGTTAAGAGTTCCGACTGCTCTTCCAGAGGTCCTAAGTTCAATTCCCAGCAACCACATGGTGGCTCACAACCATCTGTAATGGTATCCGAAACCTTCTTTTGTGTGTCTGAAGAAAGCTACAGTGTACTCACTCTATAGTGTACTCACTTACGTAAAAGAAATAAAAATCTTTAAAAAAAGTCTAATAAAAGCAGGGTTCCTATGCATGAAGTAATATGATAACCTCATTCATTACACTAAAGAGAAACATCCAATTGAAGAGAATGCTGTAACAAATTATGTCAGCGTGCTAAGATGTCATATTCAACTACATTAAGAAATTACATAAAATACTGAAATTTCCAAATAGCATAGTGTAAATCAGCACTTAGCTGAATATCCGAATTTCATATATATTCTTTCGTGAGAGTAGAAAAGATATTATTTTGAATCATCTTGTAATTTGTTCTTTTTGAGATAGAAGGCACTCACTATCCCTCAGTAAAATTACTCTTTAGTGACTCCTTCATTCACATAATGGCAAACTCCCCACCTAGAATCAAGAAGCTCATCCACACAGGCTACGAATAAAGCCACCTAGGGTGGAGAGGGTTGTGTGAAGAATTACATTTCTGTATTACTATGGGGGCATTGCCTCTGAGTGAGAAAGCCGTGGATTATTAGAAGGACCGGCAAGGGTACTGTGGGTGCCTGTGGCACATGGCCATGACTGGGCTAGAGGAAACCATGGTACTAAGGGCAGCACAGAGGCATGGCTGACAGACACAATTCCAGGAGCAGTCACGTCTATATCCAGTGCTGTATTTTTTCTTGTTCTCCACTATAATCCCCTCTGTTACAATCAAGTCCTCTGTTAACTGTGTTTATGTGGCTATCCGTGTACTTTCTGTACTTTTGAGAATAAAGGGAGAGGCCTGTTATTCTTAGGTAAGACCAGAACCCAGATTGTATAGGTAAGAATGGCGTGGGGTGACACGAGAGGCAGTCACTGGAGCAGTGGCTCCGAATGAGAATAACTAATGGTGTGGTAGACCAGTATTTGTATTTACCAAGCTTCTCGTTGACCTCTGCTAAACCCAGGAAAGAGGCAAACATTTCACTGGGGCTGATTTAGTTACAGCTTCAGAGGTTTGGTCCGTGATCATCATGGCGGGAAGCATGGCAGCGTGGTGCTAGAGGAGCTGAGAATTCTACATCTTGATCTCTAGGCAGCAGGAGGGAACTGGAATTCCTCACTGGGCGGAGCTTGAGCCTGTGTATGACCTCAAAGGCTTGACTCCACAGTGACGCACTTCCTCGAATAAGGCCACACCTCTTCCAATATGGCCGCACTTCCTGATAGTGTCACTCTCCGTGGGGGAAGCATTCGAACACAGGAATCTTTGGGGGTCAAACCTATTATGTCATCACAGGCCATTTGAGGAGAAGCGGGTGGGTAATGAAATACAGGCAGGAAAAGCGGTGGGCAAATGCACCAAGAAGCGCTACACCGCCCTCTCTGTCCGCCCTTTCTCTCCAGAAAAGCCAGAGCTACTTTTGCTTGGCATGTGGTGTGGACGTGATGGCTTGCTTTATGCTTCATGTGGATTGGCTCAGGCACTGGCTCTGTTTGTGTCTGTGCCTGTGAGGACACTTACGGGTAACCTTAGCACTGGAATAGCGACTCAGTAAACTAGGCTGCTTTCTCCCGTTAAGTGGGTGTCATTCTGTCAGTCCACTGAGGTTCTGAAAAGAACAGGGAGCAGAGGAAAATACACCTCCTCCTGCTTGGGCACTGTTTGTCTTTGTGCCCAGACAAGCCACGGGTTCCACGGGTTCTCCGGCCTTTGGTCTGGATGCACCGAGTTTTCCTGAGTCTTCAACTTGCATGTGGAAGATCACAGGACTCCTCAGTTACCACAGTCCAGTGAGCTATTTTCTCAGGTTCTCCGTGCTGATGACCGATAAAGCTTCCACCTCTTTCTCTAGAACACCTCAAGAAATTAATAAACCTGTGTGGTCGTGAACAATTGAGAGTTGGGGTCATTCGTTATTGGGGTATAATTTGACATGTCTGAACTATACAGTGGGACTTCCCGAGATACAAAGAGGCAGAACTCAGAAGGCTGCACCCTTTATTGAGTGACACCCAGCGGGGGATTTCTGCAGATCTGCGGATCCTTTGGGTGGGCAGGCTTCAACTTGCCCTTGGGGGTTGCATGCTGATGCCAAATGGTGTGTTCATACTCCCCTGAAATGCCATTTCTGCCATGTAAACGTTTGTTAACTCACTCAACAGCCCTATACTCACCTTTTACCTCTTAAGTTTTCAAACCATCACGTCCAGAGACTTTAATGACAGCTGTCCATGGGCATAGAAACACCAGTATATATATATAGAGAGTGTGTGTATATCTGATGAGCTCCGGCTTGATTTATACGTGGTTGTCAAAAACTATCTTCAAGAGTAGAATTGTAGGGTTGGGGATTTAGCTCAGTGGTAGAGCGCTTGCCTAGCAAGCGCAAGGCCCTGGGTTCGGTCCCCAGCTCCGGGGGGAAAAAAAAAAGAGTAGAATTGTACCCTTGGCAAATCCTGGAGACCCCTGTCTTAGCCACTCTCCTGTTTTTTTTTTTTTTTTACATTAGGAAGCTAATCTGCTTGTTATATTTTAAAAAGAAGATGTGACTCTTTAAGATGCATTAAAAACAACCCTCCTAATTCCAGGAGGGCAGCAACACAGATCAATTAGAAAGGCCCCATAACTTTACAGCAGTCCAGATGCTGATAGGCACGAGCCAAGGACAGATAACTAAGCCATTGCTTTAGGGAGTGGGGAGGTCAGGCCAAAGAAGCTGCACTTGAAAAGCAGCCTCCAAGGTGTGCAAGGTCCTGGGTTTGGTCTTCAGCTCCAGGGGATGGGGGTAGGGGGAAAGCAGCCTCCATGAATACTCTGTCTGTCCCTGTTCCGCCTCTCAGTAAAGGCAAGTAGAGGAACCAGAGCAGTTACCCAGATAATTAAAGACAAACAAAATTGGTGTTCGTGACAGGTAATGCGGAGAACTTCCTCTACGTTTACTTTGCCTCTTGGGTCAGCAAGAATCCGATCTGACTCACAGAAGCAACTTCAACAGGGCAAAGGCTCTCGGATGCTGTGTAATGCTTCATAGGAATTCCCCGACTCATCAATCTGGATGTCGAAATAGCTCTGTCAGATCTCACGGCCACATTGTTCCCACTGGCTCATGGCAAACCCCAGCACTGCTACTGCGGTGAAATTGTTAAGCTGTTTGTGAAACTTCAGAAGAGACTGGGTCTGGCAGCTCCTACTTATGACGCTGTGCTGTGCTCTTACAGGGTGGGCGAAGGAGACCAGCGGTGGCTGAGGACAGGGCAGGACGATACTGGGTGTCACCTCCCCGACTACCACTTTGCAGAGGAGAACAGGGAGATTCACTAATCACATAAGGCAATGCCAGGATCCTTAAACGTGGAGGGAAAGACATGGCAGTGTGGTGAGCTGTGAAGTGTGCTGGCAGGAGGGACAAACCTGAAGCTGTAAGGAAAGTTAGGCGAGATAAGACAGTCCCCAGGACAGTCCCACCCACCTCACCTCTAGTGGCAGATCAGGGAGATGGTTCAGCACTGGAGACAAAGCCCTTGTCACTCAATCAGCACTGCAGGCAAAGCCTTTGTCACTCCTTAAGATCTAGATGGCAGTGGCTGGTCATCTTCCTGGCTTGAGAGGTCAAGTTGTTAAAAACTGACCTAGCAGGGGTGAAAGGCGAAGAGGTTGAGAAGAGAGAACAGCCAGAACGCAGCGAGCCTCCTCATCTTAGCATGTGTGAGAGAAGGCCCAGCTGAAGGCGGCAGGGTGCAGGAGGCCCAGCACAGGTAGGGAATCACAAGGTTGGGCAAAGACCTCATTGACTGAGAAGAACCCTGGAGTCGCTCTGAGTCTGTGTTCATCGGAGGCTCAGTCTCGGGAAATATCAATCTGCCTTTCACCTCTATGGAGCCCGAGAGCTCACGTTCCAATGCTGGACTTGGATCCTCTAGCGCCATCCACCTTACCTTCATCCCTCCAGCAGGTGACGGACACTCAGCAAGTCTCGGAAATGAAAAGATAGATCTCCTCCTGGTACCAATCTTAGTTACGTTGCTGGTTTTCATATCCTCAGTCAGGGTGGAAGAGGCCTCCCTTCCCCAGCAAACCATTAGTTACCCTTAGAGAGTAGGATCTGGGGAGTCTGCCTAGCCCATAGGCTGCACAGGAAGTCCGGGCAGCAGAGGGACCTGGTGTATAAAACAGGGGAAAGAGTGAAGCTAGTTGTGGACGTCAACTGCTCCAGACTCAACACTAGCAAAGTGACCCTAGGAAACAAGACTCGAGTTTGTGGCCATTTCCAATGAAGTAGTTCACCACAATGTGGAACACCAGTTTCATGAGATCCAATTCCTTCCCTCTTCTGACATCTGTTGGGACCTCTGTGAGCACTGGGCACACATGTACTACACAGACATAGGTGAAGGTAAAACTCTTGGGTACAAAATTACATAATCTAAAAGTAGTTAAAAAAATAGCTAGATTACATAAAGAATTGCAAAAATTAAACAACAAAACCATCAATAAGTGGACCAATCAATCCATTTAATAAACAGTTCTCAACGAGTTACAAGTGGCCAATAAATACATAAAATATGGTCAACGCTCTTAATCTACAGGAAAATGCAAATTATTTCTGCTCTGTGGCGTTGTCTCAACTCAGGATGGTGTCATTAAGCAAACAAAGGGCTACAGATTCTGGCTGAGGATGTGAAAAAAGGACTGCCAATGGGAGTGTGACTGGTGCAGCCACTGTGGAGGTTTCTAAAGCAATTAACAACAGCACCCCACATGACTCAGATAGAGAGCGCTGAAGTTTCTAAGTCAGTGTAGCGTAGAGATACTTACACACCTGTGCTTAATTGTCTCATTATGTCCACAGACAGGCAATGGACAGATGTCTGCAAACGGATGAATGAAGAAAATGTGACAGTTACACGAATGGGATTTTATTACGCAATCAAAAATGAAACCATGACATTTCCAAGAAATTTGCTGCA